>NC_088642.1:10740070-11054712 GCF_036013475.1 Columba livia | reverse complement strand
TTGTCATTCACTTCACATAACCACACAGAATTAACCCAGAGTTAACTCACACCTGGTCTCGTCTGTTGAGTCAGGGCACGTGTCGCGTTCAGAGTTAACTCATCCCTCATCCCACCTGTTGGGATGGGACAATCCTGGAGAAGAGAAGGCTGAGAGGGGATCTCATCAACATTTATGAATATCTCAAGGGTGGGTGCCAAGAGAATGGGACCAGACTCCTTTCAGTGGTGCCCAACGATAGGATAAGGGGCAATGGGCACGGACTGAAACATACAATATTCACTCTGTATATCAGGAGAAACTTCTTTACTTTGAGGGTGCCAGAGCCCTGGAACAGGCTGCCCAGAGAGGTTGTGGACTCTCCTTCTCTGGAGACATTCAGGACCCACCTGGACACATTCTTGTGCAACCTACTCTAGGTGACCCTGTTTTAGCAGGTGTGTTGGACTAGGTGATCTCCAGAGGTACCATCCAACACTAAACATTCTGTGATTCTGTCTCCCGCTTAACTTGCTCAAAGGCTTGCTACTGCTGAGGGCCCCACTCATAATCAGCCTTTTTCCAGGCCACTTGTTAGAGAAGGCTCACAATCTGACATCTGACAGTAGCTTGAAACGTGCATTCTCCAAAACCCCACAACCCCCAAGAAAGTCTGTGTTTCCATTTTAGTAGCTGGGGGAGACACAGCTGCTATTTTGAACACATCCACTGGGATGTGACAACATCCATTCTGCTGTCTTACTCATAAATACTGGATTTCCTATGTAGGTCCCTTGACCTTACTTTGTTTTATAGCTAAACTGGTTTTCAGAAAAATTTGGATTATCCTCTTCCTTTCCTCAAAAACTTCCTCTGCTGTGTCACTCCACACGATGGTGTCTTCAATGTATTGCAGGTGTTCCAGAGCTTTGGCCTGCTCCAGTCCACTCTGGATCAGTCCATGACAAATGGTGGAACTGTTTCCACCCCTGGGGCAGTCAATTTCAGGTGTACTGGATGCCCCTCCAGGTGAAAGCACTGTGGCCTGCACTCTGCTGCCAAAGAAATTGAGAAAAATGCATTAGCGATGTCAGTTGTGGAATATCGCTCAGTTGCCTTCGACGCCAGTTCATATTGCAGCTCTAGTATGTCCAGGACAACAGCAGTTAACAGTGGCGTGACTCTATTCAGGCCACAATAGCCTACTGGTAGTCTCCACTCTCCATTGGACTTCTGCACTGGCCATATGGGACTGTTAAAGAAGGAGTGAGTCTTACTGATCACTCCTTGCCTCTCCAGTTTACAAATCAACTTATGCATGGGAATCAGAGAGTCTTGGTTAGTGCACCACTGCCGCCGGTGCACCGTTGTGGTAGCAATTGGCACCTGCTGTTCTTTGACCCTCAGAAATCCTCCAACAGAAGGGGGCTTTGAGAGACTGGGCAAGGTAGACAGCTGTTTAATGTGCTCTGTCGCCACAGCTGCTACGCCAAAAGCCCACTGGCACCCTTTTGGCTTCTAAAAATCCCCTTTCCTGAGGTAGGCTATACCAAGGATGCGCAGAGCATCTGGGCCAGTCACAAAGGTGTGCTTTTGCCAGTCCTTCCCAGCTAGACCCACTTCAGTGTCTAACACAGTCAACTGCAGGGATCTGCCAGTCATTCCAGAAACACTGATGGGTTCTTCCCCTTCATAGTTTGATGGAATTAGAGTACATTGAGCACAGGTGTCCATTAGAGCCTTGTACTCTTGTCAGTCTGATGTTCTAAGCCATTGAATCTCCATAGTCAAATAAACCCGGTTGTCCCTCTCATCCACCTGGCTGAAGGCAGGGCTCCTCTCGTTCTGGTCATATTTTTTTTTGCAAATATGAATCAGAAGCCCCTTCAAGAGGATCAGAAGTAAGATCAGCCCTTCCACTCTGTCTGGGCAACTGCCCACTGGAAGCTAGAGCAGCATTTTTCCTGGCAGAATCCCCTCTTGTGGTTGTTTTTCCTTGCTACTCATGTACCTGTGCCTCTAGGACTGAGGTAGGTTTTGCCATCCCACCTCCTCATGTCTTCTCCATGGTCACACAGGAAAAACCACAGGGTTGTCCCTTTTTTGTACATTTTATATTCTTTCTCGTGATTATCTTCTTTCTCATGATCTGAGAGACACTCCCTCTGAGCATCTGAGTTCCTAGGCTGTACAGATGGTGAGTGGAACTTGTATTCGAAATGGTCCTCGTGGCTGCTCTGAAGCAGCAAGTGGATTCCCAGTTGCAGCCAGTGCCAAAATCTCCCACCATCCCAGACAGCAGCTGGCACCTGAAACACAAAAACACTGAACCGCTTTGTCCAGAGGGAACTAAGAATGTCCCAGACCACCCAGCTCCCTGGCAACAAGAGAGATGGAGAGAAAGAGACTGCCTCTCTGGTCAGCCCCCTTTATAACCGACCATGACCTTATACGGTATGGAATACCCTTTGGCTAGTTTTGGGTCAGCTGTCCTGGTTGTGGCATCCTCCCAGCTCCCTGTAGATATTAACCCTATGCTCAACAATCCAGCACAGGCCCCACCTGATGGGTTGATGCATCAGTAAACCAAATCCTTGGTATTTGGAAGGTGGAATATCTAATGCAGGTTTTTGTCACTAGGTTCCAGATAGTCTCAGCTATCTGCCCAACCTGTTCCTTATACTGATCAAAGTCAATTATCTTGCGATCCTATAAATAATGGTCCTAAAGCGAGACCTTTGGAGCTCTCCTGGATCACAGCAGGACGCGACTCACTGTCTCCCCCTGACTGGGATGCCTGTCAGGGCCGATTTCTCAAGGACTCAACAACCACCTAATACAGAATCACAGAATGTCAGGGATTGGAAGGGACCTCAAAAGATCATCCAGTCCAATCCCCCTGCTAGAACAGGAACACTTAGATGAGGTTACACAGGTATGTGTCCGGGTGGATTTTGAATGTCTCCAGAGCAGAAGACTCCACACCCTCCCCGGGCAGCCTGTTCCAGTGCTCTGATGCCCTTACTGAAAAGAAGTTTCTTCTCAAATTTAAGTGGAACCTCTTGTGGTCCAGTTTGAACCCCTTACTCCTTTTCCTACCGCTGGTTGTCACCGAGAAGAGCCTGGCTCCATCCTTGTGACATTCACCCTTTATATATTTGTAAACATTAATGAGGTCGCCCCTCAGTCTCCTCTTCTACAATATGAAGAACCCAGCTCCTTCAGCCTTTCCTCATAAGGGAGATGCTCTCCTCCCTTAATCATCTTCGTGGCTCTGTGCTGGACTCTCTCCAACAGTTCCTTGTCCTTCTTGAATTGAGGGGCCCAGAACTGGACACAATATTCCAGATGGGGTCTCACCAGGGCAGAGTAGAGGGGAAGGAGGACCTCTCTCAACCTACTAACCACCCCCCTTCTAATACACCCCAGGATGCCATTGGCCTTCCTGGCCACAAGGGCACAGTGCTGGCTCATGGTCATCCTGCTGTCCACCAGGACCCCCAGGTCCCTTTCCCCTACACTGCTCTCTAATAGGTCATTCCCCAACTTATACTGGAACATGGGGTTGTTCCTGCCCAGATGCAGGACTCTACACTTGCCCTTGTTATATTTCATTAAATTTTTCCCCACCCAACTCTCCAGCCTGTCCAGGTCTCACTGGATGGCAGCACAGCCTTCTGGTGTGTCAGCCACTCCTCCCAGCTTGGTGTCATCAGCAAACTTGCCGATAGTACACTCTATTCCCTCATTTAAAGAATTGATTACTATATTGAACAATACTGGCCCCAGTACTGACCCTTGAGGCACTCCACTAGATCCAGGCCTCCAACTGGACTCTGCCCCACTGGCCACAACTCTCTGCCTTCTTTCCTTCAGCCAGTTCCCAGTCCACCTCACTACCTGACCGTCCAGACCACACTCCCTCAGTTTAGCTGTGAGGATGCTGTGTGAGACTGTGTCAAAAGCTTGACTGAAGTCAAGGTAGACCACATCCACTGGCCTGCCATCATCCATCCATCTTGTTATGTCTTCATAAAAGGTTATGAGGTTGGTCAAGCACGACTTCCCCTTGGTGAAGCCATGCTGACTGCCCCTAACGACCCTCTTATCCTTGATATGCTTTGAGATGGCACCAAGAATAAGTTGCTCCATCACTTTCCCAGGGATGGTGATGAGGCTGACAGACCTAGCATTACCTGGGTCCTCCTTCTTGCCCTTTTTGAAGACTGGAGTGACATTTGCTTTCCTCCAGTCCTCAGGCACCTCTCCCATTTCCCAAGACTTGGCAAAGATGATGGAGAGTGATCTAGCAATGACGTCAGCCAGCTTCCTCCGCATGTGCAGGTGCATGCCATCCAGGCCCATAGATTTATGGATGTCCAGATTGCCTAACTGTTCCCTAACCCAGTCCTCATCAATTAAGACAAACTCCTCCATTGTCCTGACTTCCTCTGGTGTGTCAGGGGTACAGGGCTCCCCAGGACAGCCTCCGGCAGAGTAGGCAGAGACAAAGAAGGCATTCAGTAACTCTGCCTTCACTGTATCTCCTGTCACCAGGGCACCCACCTCATTCATCAGTGGGCCTATGTTGCCTCTGGTGTCGGTTTTGTCTGCCGTTTATTTGAAAAAGCTCTTTCTGTTGCCCTTGACCCCTCTCGCCAGGTTTAATTCTAAGGAGGCCTTAACTTTCCTAGTTGCCTCCCTACATCCTCTGACAACAGCCTTATATTCTTCTCAAGGGGCCAGCCCCTCCTTCCATGATCTGTAAACTCTCCTCTTCCACTTGAGCTTACCCAGCAGTTCCTTGTTTAACCATGCAGGTCTCCTGGCTCCCTTCCTTGACTTCCTACGTATTGGGATGCTCTGATCTTGTGCCTGGTAGAAGCAGTCCCTGAATGCTAAACAACTATCTTGGGCCCCTTTACCTTCAAGCAGCCTTGCCCATGGGATTTCCCCTAGCAATTGTTTGAAAAGGCCAAAGTTTGCCCCGCTGAAGTCCGGGGTTGCAATTCTGCTTGGTATTCTCTTCCTGCCACACAAGATCGGGTACTCGACCATTTCACTGTGACTGAAACCAAGGCAGCCCTCAACCTTTACCGCTTCAACCAGACCCTCCTTGTTAGTGAGGATAAGGTCCAGCAACGCACCTCTCCTAGTCGACTCCTCCACCATTTACAACAGAAACTTATCGTCAAGGCACTGGAGGAACCTCCTGGACAGTTGGGCCCTCTGTCCCTCTCAGAAGGGAATTGCCTACTACAATTACCCTTCTTTTTTTCTTATCGGAAGCAGTCCTCAGGTGTGCAGTCAACTGCCTCTTCCTATGTGACCTTGTAGGAGGGCCTTGCACCACATCCTCACCTACCTCTTCTTCAAGATCCAGGCCCTCAAACCTATTACGGAGGTGCACCTGGGGAAGCAAAGCAGGTATGGAGGGGGGGTTGCCCATGATGCCAAACTGGAACTCGCTTCCAACCCTCCTCTTTTTGGTCCCCTGCCTCTGTCTGACAGTGACAGGGCAGGGGCTGCCTTGGGTCTCAACCCTCTGCCCAACAGGGCCGGGGGTCCCTCACCTTTTGAGGGGTACCTCCCTGGGAACTTTGTCTCTGGTATGCCAGGGAGTTCCTCCACCAATCAATCTCCTTTTCACACTCCCTGATGGCCCTCAGTCTCTCAACCTCCTCCTTAAGTTTCACCACCATCCTGAGCAGATCTTGCACCTGCTCACACCTCACACAGATGGGATGCTGGCCTCCCTCCCCTGGCAGCAGTAAGCTCTGGCACTCCCTGCAGCTGGAAACCTGAACAGCCATGCTTTGGGGGAGGCCCTCAACCTGGGTCACCACAATCTTTTTGTGACAACCTCTCTTTCTGGAGGAGACCACGGTCAGCAGCAGTCTGGGTCACTGGCAATAATTTAGGTGGTCTATCAAGCAAGTGGTGACAACCTCTGCACCCTACTACTGCTGCTGCAGCTCAGTGTGGGTGGTACTCACTCACTTCACAAGCTGGTTGCCCTTCCCAGAGCCTCACGGAGGCTTTTTCAAGGTGAGAGGCAGGGACGTGATCGCCATCACCATGGTAACACCCACACCACATCAGCCACTCTCGCAAGGGCTGCCAGGTGCTTCTAAGTCTCAAAATCAAACCCCCAAAACTGAACAACCCCCCTGTAACACACGATCCACCGATGCAGCTCCGGCTGAGCTGGCTCTGATCAGCTGAACTCGGGGACTCCTTGATCACAACAAGAACAACGTTGGCTTGCCTTGTGATCACCAAGCCAGGAGCTCTTAATTTTCCCAACTTACTCCACCCTTTGATCAAAACAAGAACTTTTGTCCCCTGGGCAGGAACATAATGCTGGCCTGTCTAGTGGTCACTAGGTAGGAAGGCCAGTTCATTTCTACTCACTGCCTTTGTGATCAAAGCAAGAACACTTGTAACCAAGCTGAGAACACAACGTCATCCTGTCTTGAGATTGCCACGAGGTCCCAGACCATTCTGCACTGCCACATTCCACCCTGTGACTAAAGTCAATCTGTTCTTCCACAGAGTGGTGGTATGGTCAGCTCTTGCCTCTGTGTCTGTAAACAGATAATGCCATATTCCAGTCATGGTTGGGGTAACATAGATAGAGAGGCATACATATAAAAGAAAGAGATATATGTTATTTTATCAAAAGTAGTTCAACAATACTATGTAGACAGGGAAGTTTTGTGATTTTTTTAGCCATTCTTCTGAAAGTTTCTTTTCCCTACGTTTCCCACGGCAGACCCTCTGTTATGGATTCCAGAAATCCTTCTGAAATAAGTAATTTATTTGCAAGGTACACTGCAGAGCAACTTGAGCTGGATGTCTCCTGAAGAGGGCCCACAAACAAAGATAACCTTGGGCAAGTATAGCCCTGCAATCTAAGCCTCCCACCCCTGTGCATCACTCTGGACCAACTGCAAAATTGCGTTCTGAGATCTCACTGAATCACAGAATAGTTTGGGTTGGAAAGGACCTTCAAAGCTCATCTAGTACACACCCCCTGCAATGAGCAGGGTTATCTTCAACTAGATCAGGTTGCTCAGAGCCCCGTCCAGCCTGGTCTTGAATGTTTCCAGCATTGGGGAACCTACCATCTCTTTGGGCAACCTGTTGCAGTGTTTCACCACCATCATCACAAAAAATACTCTTCCTTATCTCTAGTCTGATCTCTCCTTGTCTAGTTTAAAACCATAACCCCCTCTCTTATCATAACAGGCTCTGTCCCCGTCTTTCTTATAGGTCCCTTTCAAGCACTGAAAGGCTCCAGTAAGGTCTCCCTGGAGCCTTCTTTCTCCAGGTTGAAGAACTCCAACACTCTCAGCCTGTCCTCACAGGATAGATGTTTCAGCCCTTTGATCATTTTTGTGGCCTCCTCCGAACTTTCTCCAACAGGTCCCTTTCTTCTCTGTACTGAGAGCTCTAGAGTTGGGTGCAGGAGTCCAGGTGGGGTCTCACCAGAGCAGAGCTGACAGTCAGAGTCACCTCCCTTGACCTGCTGGCCATGCTTCTTCTGATGCAGCCCAAGATACGATTGGCCTTCGGGGCTGTGAGTGCACATTGCCGGCTCATGTCCAGCTTTCCATTCATCAGTAGCCCCAGGTTATTCTCAGCAGGGCTGCTCTCCACCCCTTCATCCCCCAGTCTGTATTGATACTGGGGGCTGCCCTGACCCAGGTGCAGGACCTTACACTTGGCCTTGTTGTACCTCATGAGGCTCACATATGCGTACTTCTCAAACTTGTCCAAGTCCCTGTGAATGGCATCCCACCGCTCAGGTGTATCAACTGCACAACTCAGCTTGGTTTCATCTGCAAACTTGCTAAGAGTGCACTCGATCCCACTGTCTGTGCCATTGAAGAAGACATTAAACACTCCTGGTCCAAATATGGACACCTCAGGGACATCAGTTGTTACCGGTGTCCAACCAGACATTAATAACTACCCTCTGGTTGTGACCATCCAGCCAATTCTTCATCGAACACACAGTCTCCCTCTTCTTTGTTGGATCTCATGGTTTTTGTTCAGGGGGCTGCCAGTCGAAGTCCTGACCTTTAGCTGCTTCTCCTGTAGCTAGAGAAAAAAAAAGGTCTTGGCATTAACCAAAACAAGTTTCATTTTTCTCTTTTATCTTCCTTCCTATGCCCCTCTATTTCTTTACTTACCTCCACCTCCCCTTACCTCCTGAGGCCATTTTGCTTAATGAGGCAGGAAACTCAGAAGTTCACAGCTTGCAGAAGTTATGCTAAATGTACTTAAGTTATGCTAAGTGAAGTCTGGATAAGCATTTTCTAAACAAGTTCTGTAAGAAGCACAACACCAAATAATTCAAGAAGCTAAGGAAACCTACTCCCTACCTACCATTTTTTTCAAAGTTTGATATAGAAATCAAAATTGAACAACAAACATAGTATAACGAGAGTCACAAAATTCATGATAGGGTGTAGCATAAATTTTAATGCTCCGTCTGCCGTCGGAGACCATGCCAACAGGACTTTCTAGCATCTATGTTCTTCATTTTTCTTCACTCTTCATTAGACATGAAGTACCTCCTCTGCATCGTGATGGACAGTGATTAGGGATTTCTGTCCACTGATCTGAATTTGGTTTATCACTTTTTTCAACTTATCATGTTACAACACTTTTCTCCCTGCTGTGAGAGTCATTCCAATAGGGGTAGGAACTCACACTCTTTGATCAAGACAAGAACATTGATACCCTAGGCAGAACCATAATGCTGGTCTGTGTAGTGACCACCAGGTGAAGAAGGCCTGTTCATTTCTACTCGCTACCCTTGTGATCAAAGCAAGAACACTTGTAACCAAGGTGAGAACATGACTCGGGCTTGTCTTGAGATTGTCTGGTGACCCTGGGGCAGGTCTGTATCAGCACAAGGAGGGATAGTTTCAGCAGATGCTTGTGGTAGTATCTGCCTGTAAATGTCCTCACCTACGGCTACGAACTGCCAATTTGGAAACACCCAGATTGCACAACATCCTGACTGGAGGTGCCACCCGCAGCCCTGGTAGCAATAAAAAGCTGAGGGAGCAGACACATCGGCAGACAACTACGAGGAGCACATCCCCGTGTTCTCCAGCTGTCTGTCTGTCTGCTGCAGAGATGGTGCAAGTGTCTCCCTTCCTCCTGGTGCTCAGCCTGGCCCTGGTGGTTCCTGGCTTCTCTGTAACAAAGGTAATGTCAGGGCTGGGATGCATGGGGCAGGTTGGGCAGGGGGGCTCTGTCTCCCAGGGATGCCCCCTCTTGCTGCCCTGTCTGTGACTGGGCTGTGCTGTGGCACCAATACTGGGTCCCCTCCGCTACAGTGCGAGCTGACCGGTAAGTGGATCAACGACCTGGGCTCCAACATGACCATCGGCCCTGTGGATAAAGAAGGCAAATTTAATGGGTCCTACCTCACGGCTGTGAAAGACACCCCAGGCAACATCCGTCGCTCACCACTGGTAGGGTTCCAGCATAACCCAAACACATGTAGCAAGAACGTCACCTTCGGCTTCACCATCAACTGGAACTTTTCAGGTGCTCTTCCATCCCCAGCCTCCCTGCAGTGCCTGCAGAACTCCCCTCCCCTCCCTGTGATGTCCCCAATGGTCCCCTGCCTTACCTGTAATGTTGCCAATGGTCTTTTGTATTCCCTGTGATGTCTCCCATGGTCCCATGCCCGACCTCTAGTGTCCCCGAACCTCCCTTGCAACGTTCTCACCATTCCTGGGCCCTCCCTGTGATGTTCCAAATCTTCCCCTGCCCTTTCTGCGATGACCCCAGATCTCCCATGCCCTCCCTGTGATATCCTCAGAGCTCCTCTGCCCTTCCTGTGATGCTTTAAGAGCTCTTCTGCCTTTCTTCTGATGTCCCCAAAGATCTCTTGACCTTCCTGTGGTTTTTCCACAGTTCCCTTGCCTTTCCTGTCATGTCTTCATTTGTCCTTTGCCCTACCTCTGCTGTTTCCAATGTTCTCCTGTTCATCCTCTGATGTCTCCAGTGCTCTCCTGCCCTCCCATGTGGTGTCCTTCATGCTATTCTGCCCTCCCCTGTGATGTCCTCGATGATCCCCCATCCTTCACCCTGGAAGTCCTTAGCTGGTGTCACCTCCCAGTCCCTGAGCACACAGGATGTGCTGGGGGCTGAAGCCTACTGCTGTCTGCCTATCTCCATGTGAGAGCAGCCCTCTGACCCCTTCTACCTGCCTTCCTCATCACTGTTGTCCCCAGAGGGCAGGGACAGCCCAGGTCTGATGTCCCCTGTCCTGGCTCAGCACTTATCTGCACATCTGGCCACTCTCACCTCCACCTCCTGCTTCATCCCACAGACTCCATCAGCGTCTTCACGGGACAGTGCTTTGTGGACAAGAAGGGAAAGGAGACTTTGAAGACCATGTGGCTCCGGCGGTCACACCAGGACAAGATTGAGGATGACTGGAAAGCCACCATGTGAGCCCCCTGTCCTTGCCACATGCGGGTTCCCTGCACATCCCTGGGTTTGAGCTCTCCCACCCTGCAGTACTGAGTGCTCGGCAGAGCTACTGCCACTGTGAGGGTGACCGAGGATGGGGTACTCGGGCATGGCCTCTCAGAGGTCCCGCGAAAATGCAAATACTGTTGGAGAGTGGGATGGGATTGAATGGGTATTCAGCACTGGGAGTGTGCATTTGTCTTGTGCAAGTGTGCTTTTCCCACCTTTACATCTCTTCCTTCTGTGTCCCTGAAGGGTTGGCACCAACACCTTCACTCGTCTGCACCGACAGGACCAGAGTGATGTCGCAGGAGATTGCAAGGCTGACAGAAGAATCTGGGATGCTGACACCATCTACTGCCCCACCACCTGTTTCTAATATGTAGACTCCCTCCCCTGCTCCAGGACCTGCTTCTAACATGTAGACCCCCTCTCCTCCCCATCACCTGCTTCTAATAATAAAGCTTTGCTGCAAACAAGTGTCTGCTTCCTCATGTCGTGGCCCAGTGCCCATGTTTTCCTATCCCCTCACAGCATCCCATGGCTTCTCCTGTCACTGTCCCCAAGGTACAGTCTGTGTTCCCTGCCGTGACCCCCTCATGACCCAGGGTCCTCCTTTGCAACCCTCACCACCACACCATGCTCTCTCTGGAATCCCACCTTGCCCAGGGAACAGGACCCTGCTCAGTCTGGCATGGAGACTAGTGGCCCATGTTCCACTGGGGTGGCCCTTGGCAGGAATCCCTGGCATGGGCCATTGCTGCCCAACTGCAGCCCACTCCACTATAAAATAGGATGAGTGGATGTGGGACAACAGTGAATGCTGAGCTCAGGCACCATGTACGGCCACCACTGCTGCCACTGTCGCCATGGGGAGCCTCCAGTGCTGCCTCCTGCTTGCCCTGGCCCTGCTTGGTCCCCACACTGCTGCTTCCAGGAAGGTAAGGGCAGCCTGGGGACAGTCTCTGGCTGGGGGCTGCCCGCTTCTGCTGTGCTGTGCCACGCTGTGTCATGCCATCCCCAGGGTGTAGTAAGACAATGAGGACCTGCGCACTCTGGCTGTGCTATGGCATCCCCGGGATGCAGCGTGAACAGCTGAAAGGCTGCCTGTGCTTGTTCTGCTCTTCTGTGCTGTCTGGTGCCATGCCGTGCCCTGTTGTGCGATGCCATGCTGTGCTGCACTGTGCTTTGCCACAGTGCATTTTGCCATGCTGTGCCATGCTGTTCTATTTCTGTTGGGTGCACCTGGCTGGGTAGCATCCTGGTGATGTCCCTGATCTGGGCTCCAGGTAGACTACAAACTCCCCTACAATGAGGGTGAATGCTGCATACTGGGCCCTTCGTTCCTCTCAGAAGGGAATTGCTTACTACAATTACCCTTTTTTCTTTCTTATCTGAGGAGGTCTTGAGGCACAAGGACTACTGCCTCTTTCTGTGTGACCTTGTAGGTGAGTCTTGCACCACATCCTCGCCTACCTCCTCTTCAAGATCCAGGGCCTCAAACCTATTACGGAGGGGCACCTGGGGAAGCAAAGCAGGTAGGGAGGGAGGGAGGGCGGTTGCCCACAGCCCCCAACTGGAACTAGCTTCCAAACCTTGTCATCTGTTCTGTCCCCTACCTCTGCCTGACAGCAACAGGGCAGGAGCTGTCTCAGGTCTTCTCCCTCTGCCCAACAGGGCAAGGGGTTCATCACCTTTTGGGGAGTATCCCCATGGAGCTTCTCTGAGTGGCACGCCAGGGAGTTAGTCCACCAGTCAATTTCCTTTTCACACTCTGTGATGGCCCTCAGTCTCTCAACCTCCTCCTTAAGTTTCACCACCATGTAGAGCAGATCTTGCTCCTGTTCACACCTCACACAGGTGGGATGCTGGGCATCATCACCTAGCAGCAGGCTCTGACACTCCCTGCAGCCAGAAACCTGAACAGGCGAGGTTCGGGGCAGGCCGTTGGTCTGAGTTGCTACAGTCTTCTTGAGGCAAGCTTTCTTTATGGACGGGACCATGGTCAGCAGTGGTCTGGGACAGTGGCAATAGGTCATAGGGTCTAACAAGCAAAAAGTGACAACCTCTGCTCCCCAGTGCACAAGTTACCACACGTGCTGCTGCAGCACAGCATGGGTGCTACTCACCCACGTCACACGCTGATTGCCCCTTCTGGCATCTGGTGGCCACTGACTCGTCCCTGATGCTTTTTCAAGACAAGGGGCAGGGATGTGATCGCCCTCACCATGGTAACGCCCACTCCATGTCAGCTGCTCTCGCAAGGGCTGCCAGGAGCTGACGGGTCTCTCAAGAACGAAAGCACCTGATTGAGAGGAAAAAACAAACAAACAAACCAAAACCAAAAACAACAAAAAAGGCTTCTCTGTACCTCGGAGATTTCACTTAATCGGGACCTGCCAAGCTGGCTTCGATCAGCTCATCTCAGGAACTGAGTGCTAGTGTCAAGTTACGATGGCTTTTAAATCACCAGCCCTCGCTATTAGCAATTTAATGTAGATTCAGCGAGGGGTAACTGACGGTTTCACAACTATTCAAAGGCCTAATTTTGCTCAGTTGATGATTGTTTCTTGATGAATATCAACATGTGAAAATCAGTAATTTATAAAACTCACAAAAGGGAAATTTTAATCATAAGTTAGTGTGTGTATGCATGGGAGAGATTGTGTGTGGGTAATTTGATTTTTGAATTGCTTTGTCTGCCTGTCTGCTTGTTTCTATGTTTCATTTTACCCTCTTTTGTGTGTGTATGGGTCTTCGAATCAAAAACCCTGCTGTAAGTTTAGCATGAAATTTGGCAGTTATGAATCTGTAAATAAATGGCTATTTTTGATAGATCATAACAACTTTCAACTATATCACCGGTAATTTGGCTGATGATTAAATGCTATCAGTAACTATACAAGCTACCCTTGTAATCTACCACAAAGTGTGAATAAATCCTAAATTGCTGCTAAACCAAATCTGTGCAAAAATTCTGTGCATGACCAGGGTCCCCTGGCACCTCACAAGAGGCCCTGGCTCCTGCAGGTCAGTGACCATGAGGACGGATGCTCAGGTAGGAAAAAAACCCATATTTGGGACTGTTATCCCTTCTGTCACCCATTTGCCACTCCATCATCATGCCCAGGGTGCACATGGAAGCCAAGGAGCCGTAACTCCAAGGCATCCCAGGATCAGCCACTGCACACGGTCTCACCCTGCTCCTCCCCACCCAACATCCTCATATGAATCCAAAGATTGCTGGCAGCCCTGGGATGCCATGCTGAGTACTGCTGTAGCTGTGAACAGGCATTGCACAGTGAAGCCAAAGGTGGGCTGTTCGTCGTTGCTGGGGTGCTACTGCACGTGGTGAAGACAAAGGTGGGCTCCTACTTGCAGGATGACACCAGGATTGGCTTGCTGGTGGAGGCCGTGGTGGTGTGGTAGAAACCTGAGAAGATCCTGGCTGCATCCAGGGCTGAGAGAATCACATTGGAGCCCAACGTGGCTGGAATGTGGTCGTGGATGGCTATGTCCTTCTCAGGAAAGACAGGACAGCCAGGCGACGTGGTGGAGTTGCTCTTTACGTGAGAGAGCAACTACAATGTACTGAGTACTGTCCAGGCACGGATGAGGAGGGAGTTGAGAGTCTATGGGTGAGAATTAAGGGGCAGGCTGGCAGGGGTGATACTGTTGTGGGTGTCTATTACAGGCTACCAGATCAGGGTGAGGAAGTTGATGAAGCCTTCTACAGAGAGCTGAGAGCAGCCTCACAGTCACAGGCTCTTGTTGTCGTGGGGGATTTTAACTTCCCTGATGTTTGCTGGAAGGACTGCTCAGTCAGCCAGCCACAGTCCAGGAGGTTCCTCCAGTGCCTTGACGATAAGTTTCTGATGCAAATGGTGGAGGAGTCGACTAGGAGAGGTGCGTTGCTGGACCTTATCCTCACTAACAAGGAGGGTCTGGTTGAAGCGGTAAAGGTTGAGGGCTGCCTTGGTTTCAGTCACAGTGAAATGGTCGAGTACCCGATCTTGTGTGGCAGGAAGAGAATACCAAGCAGAATTGCAACCCCGGACTTCAGCGGGGCAAACTTTGGCCTTTTCAAACAATTGCTAGGGGAAATCCCATGGGCAAGGCTGCTTGAAGGTAAAGGGGCCCAAGATAGTTGTTTAGCATTCAGGGACTGCTTCTACCAGGCACAAGATCAGAGCATCCCAATACGTAGGAAGTCAAGGAAGGGAGCCAGGAGACCTGCATGGTTAAACAAGGAACTGCTGGGTAAGCTCAAGTGGAAGAGGAGAGTTTACAGATCATGGAAGGAGGGGCTGGCCCCTTGAGAAGAATATAAGGCTGTTGTCAGAGGATGTAGGGAGGCAACTAGGAAAGTTAAGGCCTCCTTAGAATTAAACCTGGCGAGAGGGGTCAAGGGCAACAGAAAGAGCTTTTTCAAATACACGGCAGACAAAACCGACACCAGAGGCAACATAGGCCCACTGATGAATGAGGTGGGTGCCCTGGTGACAGGAGATACAGTGAAGGCAGAGTTACTGAATGCCTTCTTTGTCTCTGCCTACTCTGCCGGAGGCTGTCCTGGGGAGCCCTGTACCCCTGACACACCAGAGGAAGTCAGGACAATGGAGGAGTTTGTCTTAATTGATGAGGACTGGGTTAGGGAACAGTTAGGCAATCTGGACATCCATAAATCTATGGGCCTGGATGGCATGCACCTGCACATGCGGAGGAAGCTGGCTGACGTCATTGCTAGATCACTCTCCATCATCTTTGCCAAGTCTTGGGAAATGGGAGAGGTGCCTGAGGACTGGAGGAAAGCAAATGTCACTCCAGTCTTCAAAAAGGGCAAGAAGGAGGACCCAGGTAATGCTAGGTCTGTCAGCCTCATCACCATCCCTGGGAAAGTGATGGAGCAACTTATTCTTGGTGCCATCTCAAAGCATATCAAGGATAAGAGGGTCGTTAGGGGCAGTCAGCATGGCTTCACCAAGGGGAAGTCGTGCTTGACCAACCTCATAACCTTTTATGAAGACATAACAAGATGGATGGATGATGGCAGGCCAGTGGATGTGGTCTACCTTGACTTCAGTCAAGCTTTTGACACAGTCTCACACAGCATCCTCACAGCTAAACTGAGGGAGTGTGGTCTGGACGGTCAGGTAGTGAGGTGGACTGGGAACTGGCTGAAGGAAAGAAGGCATAGAGTTGTGGCCAGTGGGGCAGAGTCCAGTTGGAGGCCTGGATCTAGTGGAGTGCCTCAAGGGTCAGTACTGGGGCCAGTATTGTTCAATATAGTAATCAATTCTTTAAATGAGGGAATAGAGTGTACTATCGGCAAGTTTGCTGATGACACCAAGCTGGGAGGAGTGGCTGACACACCAGAAGGCTGTGCTGCCATCCAGTGAGACCTGGACAGGCTGGAGAGTTGGGTGGGGAAAAATTTAATGAAATATAACAAGGGCAAGTGTAGAGTCCTGCATCTGGGCAGGAACAACCCCATGTTCCAGTATAAGTTGGGGAATGACCTATTAGAGAGCAGTGTAGGGGAAAGGGACCTGGGGGTCCTGGTGGACAGCAGGATGACCATGAGCCAGCACTGTGCCCTTGTGGCCAGGAAGGCCAATGGCATCCTGGGGTGTATTAGAAGGGGGGTGGTTAGTAGGTTGAGAGAGGTCCTCCTTCCCCTCTACTCTGCCCTGGTGAGACCCCATCTGGAATATTGTGTCCAGTTCTGGGCCCCTCAATTCAAGAAGGACAAGGAACTGTTGGAGAGAGTCCAGCACAGAGCCACGAAGATGATTAAGGGAGGAGAGCATCTCCCTTATGAGGAAAGGCTGAAGGAGCTGGGTTCTTCATATTGTAGAAGAGGAGACTGAGGGGCGACCTCATTAATGTTTACAAATATATAAAGGGTGAATGTCACAAGGATGGAGCCAGGCTCTTCTCGGTGACAACCAGCGGTAGGAAAAGGAGTAAGGGGTTCAAACTGGACCACAAGAGGTTCCACTTAAATTTGAGAAGAAACTTCTTTTCAGTAAGGGCATCAGAGCACTGGAACAGGCTGCCCGGGGAGGGTGTGGAGTCTTCTGCTCTGGAGACATTCAAAATCCACCCGGACACATACCTGTGTAACCTCATCTAAGTGTTCCTGTTCTAGCAGGGGGATTGGACTGGATGATCTTTTGAGGTCCCTTCCAATCCCTGACATTCTGTGATTCTGTATTAGGTGGTTGTTGAGTCCTTGAGAAATCGGCCCTGACAGGCATCCCAGTCAGGGGGAGACAGTGAGTCGTGTCCTGCTGTGATCCAGGAGAGCTCCAAAGGTCTCGCTTTAGGACCATTATTTATAGGATCGCAAGATAATTGACTTTGATCAGTATAAGGAACAGGTTGGGCAGATAGCTGAGACTATCTGGAACCTAGTGACAAAAACCTGCATTAGATATTCCACCTTCCAAATACCAAGGATTTGGTTTACTGATGCATCAACCCATCAGGTGGGGCCTGTGCTGGATTGTTGAGTATAGGGTTAATATCTACAGGGAGCTGGGAGGATGCCACAACCAGGACAGCTGACCCAAAACTAGCCAAAGGGTATTCCATACCGTATAAGGTCATGGTCGGTTATAAAGGGGGCTGACCAGAGAGGCAGTCTCTTTCTCTCCATCTCTCTTGTTGCCAGGGAGCTGGGTGGTCTGGGACATTCTTAGTTCCCTCTGGACAAAGCGGTTCAGTGTTTTTGTGTTTCAGGTGCCAGCTGCTGTCTGGGATGGTGGGAGATTTTGGCACTGGCTGCAACTGGGAATCCACTTGCTGCTTCAGAGCAGCCACGAGGACCATTTCGAATACAAGTTCCACTCACCATCTGTACAGCCTAGGAACTCAGATGCTCAGAGGGAGTGTCTCTCAGATCATGAGAAAGAAGATAATCACGAGAAAGAATATAAAATGTACAAAAAAGGGACAACCCTGTGGTTTTTCCTGTGTGACCATGGAGAAGACATGAGGAGGTGGGATGGCAAAACCTACCTCAGTCCTAGAGGCACAGGTACATGAGTAGCAAGGAAAAACAACCACAAGAGGGGATTCTGCCAGGAAAAATGCTGCTCTAGCTTCCAGTGGGCAGTTGCCCAGACAGAGTGGAAGGGCTGATCTTACTTCTGATCCTCTTGAAGGGGCTTCTGATTCATATTTGCAAAAAAAAATATGACCAGAACGAGAGGAGCCCTGCCTTCAGCCAGGTGGATGAGAGGGACAACCGGGTTTATTTGACTATGGAGATTCAATGGCTTAGAACATCAGACTGACAAGAGTACAAGGCTCTAATGGACACCTGTGCTCAATGTACTCTAATTCCATCAAACTATGAAGGGGAAGAACCCATCAGTGTTTCTGGAATGACTGGCAGATCCCTGCAGTTGACTGTGTTAGACACTGAAGTGGGTCTAGCTGGGAAGGACTGGCAAAAGCACACCTTTGTGACTGGCCCAGATGCTCTGCGCATCCTTGGTATAGCCTACCTCAGGAAAGGGGATTTTTAGAAGCCAAAAGGGTGCCAGTGGGCTTTTGGCGTAGCAGCTGTGGCGACAGAGCACATTAAACAGCTGTCTACCTTGCCCAGTCTCTCAAAGCCCCCTTCTGTTGGAGGATTTCTGAGGGTCAAAGAACAGCAGGTGCCAATTGCTACCACAACGGTGCACCGGCGGCAGTGGTGCACTAACCAAGACTCTCTGATTCCCATGCATAAGTTGATTTGTAAACTGGAGAGGCAAGGAGTGATCAGTAAGACTCACTCCTTCTTTAACAGTCCCATATGGCCAGTGCAGAAGTCCAATGGAGAGTGGAGACTACCAGTAGGCTATTGTGGCCTGAATAGAGTCACGCCACTGTTAACTGCTGTTGTCCTGGACATACTAGAGCTGCAATATGAACTGGCGTCGAAGGCAACTGAGCGATATTCCACAACTGACATCGCTAATGCATTTTTCTCAATTTCTTTGGCAGCAGAGTGCAGGCCACAGTGCTTTCACCTGGAGGGGCATCCAGTACACCTGAAATTGACTGCCCCAGGGGTGGAAACAGTTCCACCATTTGTCATGGACTGATCCAGAGTGGACTGGAGCAGGCCAAAGCTCTGGAACACCTGCAATACATTGAAGACACCATCGTGTGGAGTGACACAGCAGAGGAAGTTTTTGAGGAAAGGAAGAGGATAATCCAAATTTTTCTGAAAACCAGTTTAGCTATAAAACAAAGTAAGGTCAAGGGACCTACATAGGAAATCCAGTATTTATGAGTAAGACAGCAGAATGGATGTTGTCACATCCCAGTGGATGTGTTCAAAATAGCAGCTGTGTCTCCCCCAGCTACTAAAATGGAAACATAGACTTTCTTGGGGGTTGTGGGGTTTTGGAGAATGCACGTTTCAAGCTACTGTCAGATGTCAGATTGTGAGCCTTCTCTAACAAGTGGCCTGGAAAAAGGCTGGTTATGAGTGGGGCCCTCAGCAGTAGCAAGCCTTTGAGCAAGTTAAGCGGGAGACAGAATCACAGAATGTTTAGTGTTGGACGGTACCTCTGGAGATCACCTAGTCCAACACACCTGCTAAAACAGGGTCACCTAGAGTAGGTTGCACAAGAATGTGTCCAGGTGGGTCCTGAATGTCTCCAGAGAAGGAGAGTCCACAACCTCTCTGGGCAGCCTGTTCCAGGGCTCTGGCACCCTCAAAGTAAAGAAGTTTCTCCTGATATACAGAGTGAATATTGTATGTTTCAGTCCGTGCCCATTGCCCCTTATCCTATCGTTGGGCACCACTGAAAGGAGTCTGGTCCCATTCTCTTGGCACCCACCCTTGAGATATTCATAAATGTTGATGAGATCCCCTCTCAGCCTTCTCTTCTCCAGGATTGTCCCATCCCAACAGGTGGGATGAGGGATGAGTTAACTCTGAACGCGACACGTGCCCTGACTCAACAGACGAGACCAGGTGTGAGTTAACTCTGGGTTAATTCTGTGTGGTTATGTGAAGTGAATGACAGACAATCACTCCAGAGTTCAGATTCAATTATGACTTTTACTAAAAGTACGTATTGAAATATTAATTACAGCGAATAGTGGCTTGGCAAAAGTATAACAGAACTTAACAACACATTAACAGCAAAAGTCCTACTACAGGCAATGCATTGGCAACCATTAGTAGCTATAATATGAAATTTAACCAGAATCCAACAGCAGAGCTTAAAGATGATGTTACCCTTATATGTTCAAAAGGAAAAGAGAGAAAGAGAGTGGAAGAGAGGGAAGGAAAACTAAGGTGTAAGAGAGAGAGAAAGAGAGTAATATATCACGGAGGGAGAGACAAAGAAACAGGAATATAGACAAAAGGAGAGAAGGAAAGAGCAAAGAGAAAGGAAGAAAGAAAAGGGTGAGGGACCCAGTTACTCATCCACAGCATGAATGACAGGACTTGTATGATGATGTATGGCCTCGGTGTTCCACGGTGAGGATGCTCGGGTTTGCAGTTCAGGAGCACAGTGTCCTCCAATGCCTGGTTCAATTCCCTTTGGCAAGACTGGTGGGCTGAGGGTCCTCGGGGTGGTGGATTCCCTCGGTGAGGCTGGGCTAGTGAGTGAAGAGTCCTGAGGGTGGATTCCCTACCTGTGCTGTTTAGGTGAGATTTTTTATAGCTCTCCGAGTAGTGAAAAGTCTGGGGAGAAAGGGGTGATTGCAAGAGATTGACAAGTCTGGACAAGTCCTGGGCCACTGAAGGGTCTCAGCTTTTCCCCTTTGTTTGCCAAGCTGGGCATCTCAGAGGATGGGGCTATGTGCCCTCCAGCACATCCTCCACCTCTGGTATTGGCCAGCCGGCCTGGGCTGTGGGTCATTAGCTTGTCGTTAATATGTAAATTGCAGTTCCCCCTATACTCAATGTGTCATCTCCTGTGGCTGGATGGACTAGTTTCACCACAATGTTTTCAGCCATGATCCCTATCAATACACAACAAGGATTAACAGACTGCATTCTCCCAATCTCTTCCCCTGAGAAAGATGCTCCAGACCCTCAATCATCTTCGTAGCCCTCCACTGAACACCCTCCTTGTCCTTCTTAAACTGTGGAGCCCAGAACTGGACACAGTACTCCAGATGCGGCCTTGACAGGGCAGGGTAGAGCGGGAGGACAAGCTTCCTCAACCTGCTGGTCACACTCTTCTTAATGCACTCCAGGATACCATTGGCCTTCCTGGCCACAAGGGCACATTGTTGACTCATGGTCAACCTCTTGTCGACCAGAACTCCCAAGTCCTTCTCTTCAGTGCTGCTTCCCAGCAGGTCTGCCCCTAACCTGTACTGGTGCCTGGGGTTATTCCTCCCAGGTGCAGGACCCTACACTTGCCCTTGTTGAACTTCATCAGGTTCTCGTCTGCCAGCCTGTCCAGGTCTTGTTGAATGGCAGTACAGCCTTCTGGTGTGGCAGGCCTTCCTCCCAGCTTGGTGTGATCAGTAAACTTGCTGAGGGTGCACTCAGTCTTTTCATCTAGGTCACTGATGAACAGGTTGAACAGTACAGGACCTAATACTGACCCCTGGGGAACCTCACTAACTACAGGCCTCCAACCAGACTCTGCACCATTGATCACAACCCCCTGAGCTCTGCCATTCAGCCAAGGTAGACAACACGTGCTGCTCTCCCCTCATTGACCCAGCCAGTCATACCATCGTAGAAGGCTGTCAGGTTGGTCAAACATTATTTCCCTTTGGTGAATCCACGTTGACTACTCCTGATAACCTTCTTTTCCTCCACATACTTGGAGGTGATGCCCAGAATTAGTTATTTCATCACCTTTCCAGGGATGGATGCGAGGCTGAGGCCTGTAGTTTCCTGGGTTGTCCTTCTTGCCCTTTTGAATACTGGAGTGACGATGGATTTCCTCCAGTCCTCAGGCACCTCTCCTGTTCTCCAAGACCTTCCAAAGATGATGGAGAGTGGCTTTGCAACAATATCTGCTCATTCTCTCACCACTCATGGGTGCAACTCATTGGGGCCCATGGATCCGTGGATGTCCAGAGTAAAATGATCTCTAACCTAATCCTCCTCAACCAAGGGAAAGTCTTCCTTCTGCCAGACTTCCTCTTCAATCTCTAGGGTCTGGTATTCAGTAACTCTGCCCCCTCTGCATCATCCGTCACCAGGGCATGCCATAGGTGAGACAGATTACATCCCCTTTCCCCCATCATATCTAGTTTAAAGCCCTGTCAACGAGCCCTGCTCACTTTTGTGCAAAGATACTCTTCTCCTTACGGGTAAGGTGAACTGATACCAGCAAACCTGGTGCCCATTATCAAAAAAGCCAAAATTGTGGCAGTGACACCATGGATCCATGTGTTAATAGAGTGCTCCCATCTGTTTATTCTAATGTCACTGCCCACGACTTGAAGAAGAGAGGAGAAAATCACCTGTGCACCTGATATCCTCACCAACCTTCCCATGGCCCTGAGGTCTCTTTTAATTGCCCTTGGATTATGGATCACAACCACATTGCCACCTACATGAAAAAACAGTAATGGGTAGTAGTCTGACGGCCGTGTTGGGCTAGGAAGTTTCCTTGTGATGACCCTCACCTGAGCCCCAGGAAGGCAGCAAATCTCCCTAAGAGGTGGGTTCTTCCAGCATATTGGGCCTTCTGTATCCCTCAGAAAGGAGTCCCCTACAACTATAACCCTCCTTTTCTTTCTTGTGGAGGTGGTCGTAATACGGAGATGGGCCTTTCAGATCATGTGAGCACCTGTGGTGTAGATGGTGTAAACAGTCCTTCATTTTAATTTGCTATTGACTGGCCTTCCACTCCCAGAGCCTCGTACCTGTTGTATACAGGGACCTGGGAAGGTGGGATGGGCAAGGGGATGTTTCACCTGCTACCTCAGATGTGGACTTGCTTCCATTCATCCCCTTCCCTTGACCTGCTGTCTTCAGTCAGCTGGGGGAAGGTGAAGAACTCTCTTGGTCTTGGTTACTTGGTGGTGGTCCCTCATGTTTCAGGGAGGCCAGGGATTGATCCCACCAGTCTATTTCTTTCTCTGCCTCCCTGATACTTGGCAACACTTCTGCCTCCTCTTTTAGCTCCACCACCAGGCTGAGCAGGTCGTCCACCTGCTCACACCTTGCATAGCTGTTCTCTCTCTTACCATTCCACGCCAGCAAGAGACTCTGGCATTCCCTGCAGCCTGAGGTCTGGACGGCTGCATGTTTCCTTGGCAATTCTGTCTGTGTTGCTGCCTCCTTCATGGTAAGTGCAGGGGACTTACCTTTCTTTTGAGTGGTTACCATAGTGAAGCTCCTCCTGTGAGGGTAATAACCACCAACCGCACTAATCTCTTGAGATGGCAGAGCTTCCTCACCCTTGCCACTCACCCTTCCATGCAAACTGCCACGCTAACTTCCTCATCCCTGTTTGCTGACACTTTGTTGGCTATGTTCCTGGTAGACTTGACCATAGATTCTGTTGCCCAGGTTATCCACGAATGTGGAAGACACGCTACAATCAAGCCGGCCAAGTGGTTAAAGCCTGTGTGGCATGGGGGGCAATAGCTAAAGTATAAATATGGGGAGGGCTGGCAGATTGACTGTATCACAGTCCCACAAACCCACCAAGAAAAGTGCCATGTTCTAAAACGGTGGAAGCAAACACTGGATAGTTGGAAATATATGCCCCGTGCCCTGTGCCCCGTGCCCCGTGCCACTGCCCGGGACGCTGTCCTGGGCCTTGAAAAACAAGTCCTATGGTGACATGACAACCCTGAAAGAATGGAGTCAGACAATGGGAGTAATTTCTGGAACAACCTCACAGACACTCGAGCCAAAGAGCACGTCATTGAATGGGTATATCACATCCCGCACTAGGCACCAGCCTCCAGGTAAACTGAACACTACAATGGACTGTTAAAGAGTACACTAAGAGCAATGGGTTCCTGAACCTTCAGAAATCGGGATTTAAATTTAGCAATGGACACCTGGCTAGTCAATGCAAGGCATCTGTCAGTTGAGTTGTTCCTGTCCAGCCGAAGCTTCCACGTATTGTAAGGGGATATAGTCCCTGTGGTGCACAGGAAGAATGTGTTAGGGAAAACAGGCTGGGTTCCTCCTGCCTTGGGCAAAGGCAAACCCATCCGTGAGATTCCTTTTGCTAAGAGACCTGGGTACACTTAGTGGATAATACCAGAGGGTGGAGAAGTCCAATGTGTACCTCACGGGAATTTGATTCCAGGTGAGAAAACTCCCATGCTGTGAACTGCATGCTGTTAAGTACTACTGTGAATCACTACATAATACTATCCACCATATTAGAAGTTTTCAGTAAGTACCTTTTGGATTAATGTAGGATGAACTTTGATAAAACTGAACAAAATGCAGCAATGATGGAACCAGAGCTGGCTTTGACAACTGGCAACCAGCCACCTCTTTGAGGTCCACACCTTTGACCTGCAAACCGTGGGCGTGAACTACACTAGATGCACGAGATTGAAGTTACAGATGCAGCATGCAACAATGCAACACTCCAACATGACACTCCATCTTTCTTGACCTGGGAAACTACCTTGACAGATAGAATCCAAAGTCATAGACTAAAATATACTCAATGAACATTTTAGAAGGATGAGAGAAGGCCATGGACTAAGGGAATAATATCTGTGTGCATATATGTGTGTGTGTGCGCATGTATATATATACAAAAGTGGTAGTAATTAACTGAAATGTATTGGTAAGTGTAAGACCTGAGCATGATGTTGATGGTATAGAGTAAGGGTTGGAACATGTTGGGCCAGTCAAGACAGGGTTAATTTTTAGAGGTAGCTGGGGGGATGACACAGCCACGACAGCTGACCCAAAGCTAACCAGCTAGCCAAAGGGGGATTTGATACCTTAGAGGGCTGTGCTCAGTTGCAAAGGAGGCTGGCCAGGTGGCAGTTGCCCTCTTTGCCACGGACCGGAGCAGTCCAGGACGGTATCAGTTCTCTCTGGACCACTCGGTTCAGTGCTTTTGAGTTTCATGCAGAAGCTGCTGTTCATGACAGGGAGGTTTTAGCACAGGCTGCAGTTGGGAATCCGCTGGAGACATTGGAGGAGGTGAGCTGCGGCTCTGGAATTGCCACGTGGTGCGATTGCACTGTTTATCCATCACTTTTCATATTCCTTCATTCATAGTGTTGTTATAGTTTATCCAGGGTTTGTTGTTTGTTTCTTTGTTTGTTTCTTTGTTTTTTCACTGTTCCAGTAAACTGTTCTTGTCCCAATGCATGAGTTTTGCCTATTTTTTCCTGATTCTCCATCCCACGAGTTGTAGGGGAGAGGTGAGTGAGCAGCATGTGGTTTTGGTTGCCAGCAGGGGCTGGGGCTGGGTCTAAACTACAGCAGTCAAACAAGGGCTCAGTGCCCTTAACACAGATCATCCGCCATGTGAACATCACTTCAGCAACTCATGAAGTTTCTAACTCAGGAGTTTCCTTACCTGTAATGTGCAGTTCTTAACTTGGCTGGCCCTGTGCACCCCAAGGAGAAGTTGTGAGGGCAGGGAGACGTGTGAGGGCTCGAAGGAGGGGGCTGCCTGCGGGCTGCAGGGCTGCTGGGGAAAGACACTGGGATGCAGCAGGGACTTTGGGGCAGTGAGCACACAGTGGCGCGAGAAAGTGTCTTCCTCTCATGGTGTGCTTGCCATTCCCCAGTCTTCCTCAGCCTTGGCGGCTCTCCTACTATCCCTGCTTAGCTCTGGGGCTGCTCTCAGCCCCCCTGGCTCCTGGACGTGAACCACAGCCTGTCCAAGGTATACCTGTATCAGCTCATCCCAACAGGCTACTGTGCCAGTTCGTTCAGCATTTGATCAAAAGCCAGCCCTGCATGCTCATCCTCACCCTCACATCCCCATTCTCACTCTTAAATCCTCATCCTTACCCCATAACGTCATCCTCACCCCTGCATTCTCATCTTCACCCCTGCATCCTCATCCTCATACCTTCACCCTCATCTTTACCCTCACGTTCCACATGCAGCTTCTCAGATCAGCCCCATTGCACTATGGCATCCTTGGCACTGCCCTGACCATCCTGTGCTCATTCTCATAGTCACCCTCCCCAAACAGTTACTGGGGCTATGATCAGACCTCTGGTGGGAGAACCCCATGGCGGGATGCAGTGCCATTTAGAACCATGCAGGATCATGTCGGACCCCTGGAGATTAAGACTTTATTCTGTCCTAATATCACCCCCACAGCTGTCAATTCCATCTCTCCTCATCTCGCAAAAAAGGCAAAGGATGGGAGAGGAGATGATGGAAGCAACCTGCTTACTACATGGGGGAACAGAAACAGAAAGCAGAACAACAGAGTTTAGAGGGAGCCAGCACTGATGGTCTCACGGCCACTGGCCCACAAGCCATGTTCATCACGTGCCACAGGCACCCCGCATCTTTGTCCCATGTCCCTTTACAGCCTCATCCTCAATCCTTCTGTAGCCCTCCTGGCCGCATCCTGCCTCAGCATTCACTAGCATTTTGCACTTGCCTGGTACCTGTGACCAGGGCTGCCCATTCTGGCCTGCTATGCCCTTGGATCTTCTTGTTGCTGAAGGGGCAAGTTCGCTTCCTTCATCTGCCGAACCCCTGGAGCCACTGCAGATCACCAGGCATCCCCACACACATGCCCTAATTGTGCTCTGGTGATTCCCCATCCTTCTGTCCACCCGTTGCAGCGTCCAGAGGGCTGTTCAGGTGCAGGGCCTCCTGCAGGGCAGGGTGAAGCCCAGGCACAGCCCTCAGCCAGGGGACACTGGGACACAGGCCGGGGACCCCCAGGCTCAGCCATATCAGTGAGCAGCTCCAGTCAGCCCAGTCTACATCCCCAGCCCTCTTTCTATCACTGTGCTCATGGGACAGAGGGAGGGGCTGTGTGCAGACAGCCCCCAGGGACGTGACTGCTCATCCCCCAGTCATTGTGACCTGACTAGCTGGTGGGAGAACAAGCTGGGCTCCAAGATGCACAAGTCCATGGTCAACAGCCAAGGCAACTTCACTGGCAAGTACCACATTGCTGTGTTGAGCACTCAGAAATCAAATGAGTCATCCCCCCTTGTCAGTTCCCAGCACTTGGGTAAGGAAAGACAGTGCACCTTCAGCTTCACCATCACTGGAAATTTTCTGGTCAGTATTTGCAGCAGCGGTCATGCCTGGGTGGTGTGGTGGAATGGGGAGGGTAGCTCGGGCAGGTCGCAGCACCTACTCCAATTCCTCTGTCCCCTTTCCAGTCCCCAGTCTGTCCTTCCCTGGCCCCTCCCTGCTCTGGTCAGTATCTGCACCGCAGCAGGACACCTGCTGAAACACTGTTTAGGCATCAACAGTTGCTCTTGTGACCTGAGGTTTGATCTGTTTCTGCTACTAGTGCCAAGCTACTAAACCTAAACAAGACTTTTCAGATAGAAGAATACATTAAATGTATGCTGTAACAGTTCTCCCTACTCCTGTCTTAAGAATTTATAGAAGATAATCCAGTACTAAAACATTGAGCCTCATGGCTAACTTTTCTTTACTGGATTGCTGGTGGCACCTGCATGCATAGCACCACTTTATGTATCCTGCTGCTCCTTTCCTGGTTAAGATTCCCCAGCCCCAGTCTTGATGATTGTTTTCCCAACAACCTTGACAACAGTTATTAATACACCGACCAGGATGATATAGGCTACAACTACTGCAGGATAACCAAAGCCAACTGTGCTGATGCCGTTTCAAATCTACCCCTATTGCAACTGAATCTTGACTACAGGTTCAAGCATTTTTGGTTTTAAGAGTCCTGTTCATTCCTTCCACCTGTCCTGAGGACAGCAGATGACATAGAACATGTAGATGTCACTGTATTCCTCAGCCTCTATAGCTATTGCTTGGTATTTCTGGTGAAAAATGAGAACCCCTATCAGATACTGTAGTTTCAGGTATCTGCAAATGATGTCACACGAGAGTGCTTTGAATACTCCTGTAGTGTCAGCTTTACTGGTGGGAAATGCTACCCAACCTGTGAGGTGATCCATGATAACCAGCAGGTGCTTAAATCTGCTTACGGGAGGCATGTCAGCATAAGCAATCTGCAGTCTTTGGAATGGGAAATATGCCCATGGTCATACTCGAACCTCCTGTTTGGGTTTTGCATCAGAAAGCTTCCTGCCTGTGGGACAAGAACTCACAGTCCTTTTTACTGCCACATGTATCTTGGGAGCTGCCCATATTTTCTCAGCCTGGTGAACAACTGCTGTCATTCCTCCATGTGTTTGTCAGGAAGACACCTAGCCAAGTCATTAAGGATTTTCTTGATAAAACAGCTTTTCCTCCAAGAGTCCAAATTCCAGATCCATCTTTCACAGCCTTCCAGCTTTCCCATCAAGCCATTTGGTCTGGATTATTGATAACTGTCCAGTCATTGCAAGAGAGAGTTGCTATGGTGTTACACTCATATATAGATTAGCAGGAAACAAACAGCTCTAGCTGCTTTATCTGACAAATCATCATTTATTTAATTTCACTGGATCCTTTGTCATGAGCTTGACAACATTCTATGGTGATTTCCCTTGAAGATTAATGACTTACAACAGTACTTGTATCTCAGTCTCATTAGAAATATTTTTTCCCAATGAGATAAGGAACCTTCCATCTTTCTATAGCACATTTGTTTTATAGCACATGCCAAAGGTATATTGAGAGTCAGGATAAACAGTTACTTGCTGGTTAAATTCCCAACAGACTGCTCTACTAATGCAGTTAATTCAGCCCTTTGAGCACTCACTGAGGGTTGTAGAGGTTCTGCTTCAAGCATAGCCCATGGGTTGTTTTCCATTCTCGTAGTATGAAGATCCAGCTGTGAAAAAGGTTAGATCTGAGTTCTCTAGAGACTGAGTTTGCAGGCGGCTTGAGTAAAACACTACCTTAGTACAGTCACAATGCAGGTCACCATGAGAGGGAACAGAGGGAACAGTTGTTCCATTACTTACTAAAGTAATATCACCTGCCTTTAAAATTACCTGGCTGATGACATTATCCTCTATGCACTCCAGGAGTCTCCTGGATCACCTGCAGCTCACCATTTTACTCTTCCAGCAGGTGATGGGGTGGTTGAAGCCAACCTGCAGGCCAAGAGCCTGCCGGCAACAACACCTCCTGTAGCTGGAATAAGAAGGCTTCATCAATAGTTTTGCCCCAATTGAGAGGCTAATAGTAGGCACAAACCACAAGGTTCCCTTTGCTGCTTTGGTCTCTGATTCTTACCCATGTGCTTTAAACATGCTGGTGGCTATTCTTCAGAAACAGCTCTTCCTGATCCATTTCTTGACTCAGAGGGCAACCCGTCTCCACCTCCTTCTTTGACTGTCCATTCAGCATAGTCTGGAGCCACTCATTGCTGCACTCCCTGTCATGGGATGCATCCCACCAAGTTTCAGTCGTGCTAACTAGGTTGTAGCTTTCTAGTAGTACCATCTAGGGCTTCCATCTCCTCGTGTTTGTTGCCCACGCTGTGTGCATTGATGTAGAGGAATTTCAGCTGGGCTGTTGACCGTGTCACCTTTATAGAGCAACCCACCTTCATTGCTGTGAGGTATGTCATCGGTATTCCCCTCTTGTCTCCGATTACCTCAGGAGCCCCTGGCTCAATCCATCTGGGAGTTCTAGTGTGCACCAGTGTACCCAAGACATGGCAGGGCAGCAGGCTGAGGGCCCTCGTGAGCACTCCATCCCTCCAACCTTGCCATGTCATCTCATGGCTTGTCACAGGTGAACCCTCTCCCTTCAAGTCTAGTTTGAAGTTCTGTCAATCTGGTCTGCTAGCTCCCGAACAAAGACCCTCTCTCAATTTTGAGATGATTGAGCCTCATCCACTGACAGAAAGCCTAATGTCACCTAGACCATCACATTATCAAAAGCCCCTAAATTCAGATGGCTGTCAATGAACACCCCCTGCTCTTTTTTCACCAGGCAGCTTTCCAGCCACTGTTGACCGAGTCTGCAGTGTTGCATGGGTTGTCGTGACCCAAGTGCAGGACCCAGCACTTGGCCTTCTTGAACCTCTTACAACTGGCCCCAGCCCATTGATCCAGCCTGAATATGTGGCAACTCCAATACCATGGTGAGATAAACCAAAGACACAAAAGGAGCCTGGTGCTGTGTGGGTCTGCACGAGGATGCCTGGTGAGGAGGAGCAGGATGAGGCTGTGTACTGTAGCTAGCCCTGGGGTACCTTGGGGTTAAGGCTCCTTGGAACCTCTAAGCATCCCTGGCACAGCAGCGGGGTGGCAAATGGGTGGCAGAAGGAACAACAGCTCCTGAGAAGGTTTTTCTCTGGCTGAGCATCTGTCCTGGCAGTCACTGACCTGCAAGGGCCAGGGCTTCTCTGCAAGGTGATGGAGAGGCCTTGTCATGCATAGAATTTTTACACAGCTTTGTTTTAGCAGCAATTTAGGATTTATTAGCACTTTTTGGTAGATTACGAGGACAGGTTGTATAATTACTAATAGTGCTTAATCATCAGCCAATTTACCAGAGTCATATAAGTGAAATTTTTTATAAGCAATCAAAAATAGCTACAGGGTTCATGCTAAACTTACATCAGGGATTTTTAACTGAAACACACACACAAAAAGGGTAAACTGAAACACACACACACACAAGCAGACAAATAGATAGACAAAGCAGTCCTAAAATAAAATTAAACATACACACAAGATGAATTACAATTAAAATTTCTTTCCATGAGTATTATAAATTTCTCACTTTTCAGTGTTGACATTGACCAAGACAATCACCAACTCAGCAAAATTAGACCTTTGTTCTTTGTGAAATCACCATCAGATGATGACTGAATCTACATTTCACTGTCAATAGACGATCACTGAGTCGTCAAGAAACGGGCCCTGAGAGGCATCCCAGTCAGGGGGAATCACTGGCTCACATCCTGCTGTGATGCAGGACAGCTGCAAGGATCTCGCTTTAGGACCACTGTTTATAGGACTGCAAGATGATTGACTTTGGTCAGTATTTTTCCATTCCAGCCGTATACCGCATCGGGCAGCCCTGGCCTTTCGCAGACTGGGCAACGATCCAGTTGGTCGGAGTCTCAGGTGCAATCAGGTGGTGCGTGATTCACAGAATGGTTGGGGTTGGAAGGGACGTCTGGAGATCATCTAATCCAACACACCTGCTAAAGCAGGTTCACCAGAGCAGATCACACAGGAATGTGTCTAGGTCAGTTTTGAATGTCCCCAGAGAAGGAGACTCCACAACCTCCCTGCACAGCCTGTTCCAGTTCTCTGGCACCCTCAAAGTGAAGACGTTTCTCTTCATATTCAGCTGGAAGTTCCTATACTTCAGCCTTTGCCTGTTACCCCTCATCTTATTGTTGGGCACCACTGAAAGGAGTCTGGTCATATCCTCTTGACTTCCACTCTTGAGATATTTATAAACATTGATGAAATGGCCTCTTAGCCTTCTCTTCTCCAGCCGGAACAGACCGAGCTCTTTCAGTGTCACTTCATAAGAAAGGTGCTCTAGGCCCCTAATCATCTTTGTAGCCCAGAGCTGGACTCCCTCCAGTAATTCCTTGTCCTTCTTGAACTGGGGAGCCCAGAACTGGACACAGAACTCCAGATGTGGCTTTACCAGGGCAGAGTAGAGGGAGAAGAAAGCTTCCCTCGACCTACTTGTTACACTCTTCTTAATGCACGCCAAGCTATCATTGGACTTCTTGGCCACAAGGGCACATTGTTGACCCATGGTCAACCTGTTGACCACCAGAACTCCCAAGTCCTTCTCTGCAGCACTTCTTATCAGCAGGTCCACCCCTAACCTGTACTGGTGCCTGGAGTTATTCCTCCCAGGTGCAGGACCATACACTTGCCCTTGTTGAACTTCATCAGGTTGTTGTCTGCCAGCCTGTCCAGGTCTTGCTGAATGGCAGTACAGCCTTCTGGTGCGGCAGGCCTTCCTCCCAGCTCGGTGTGATCAGTAAACTTGCTGATTGTCCCTTCTCCCTCTCTGATCATGACAAGGACATTGTTGGCCTGCCTTGCGATCACCAAGGAGCGATTAATTGTCCCACCTCACTTCACCCTTTGATCAAAACAAGGACATTTGTCTTTTGGGCAGGTCCATAATGCTAGCCCATGTAGTGATCACCAAATGAGGAAGAGCTGTTCATTTCTACTTGTTGCCCTTGTGATCAAAGCAAAACACTTGTAACCAAAGTGGGAACACAACGTCATCTTGTCTTGAGATTGCCATGTGGCCCCTAACCGGTCTGTACCACCACATTCCACACTGTGACTAAAGCCAATCCATCGCTCCACAAAGTGGTGGTGTGATCACCTCTTGCCTCTGTGCCCATAAACAGATTGTGCAGTATTCCTGTTGTAGTTTGAGTGAAATTTTTCATATTTGGTTAGAATATATATACACACACATGTATAAGAAAGAGATATATGTTATTCTGCCAAATGTGGTTCAACAGTACTATATACATGGGGCCGGGGGGCGGGGGGACGTGTAATTTGTTTAGCCATTGTTCAGGAAGTCTCATTTCCCTAGGTTTTCCATGACAGAGATCCATGGTTCGATCTCTTGATTTTCGTTTTAGGGCTGTCAAAGTCCTGACTTTCAGTAGCTATTTTGCACCTGCAGCTGGCAAAGAATATGTTCTTGGCAGTAACTAAAATTTTGTTCTGTTTCATCTACTTTTACATGTCATTCTGCTCCCTCACTTATCTCCAGGGATGCAGGTCCCCTTATCTTCAGAGGTCTTTTTTGCTTAACAAGGCAGGAAGTTCAGAAGTTCAGAGCTTGCAGAAGTTAGGCTAAGCAAAATTCCATGATGTTATGCAAATTCTATATGGTCAGTTTCAGAACATGTTGTGTAAGAAGCAGTATACCAAATCATTCAAGAAGCTAAGGTAATCTACTCCCTTTACAGCCATTCTCCAAACTTTAATGTATAAAAAAAGTTAAACAATGACCATAGTATAACAAGAGTCACTGAAATCACCGTAAGGTTCGATGCTCCAGCAAGGAAAGCCTTTCCTCAAGATACCTGTTCCCTGGGCAGGACCATAATGCTGGCCTGAGTAGTGATCACCAGGTGAGGAAGGCCATTTCATTTCTACTCCCTATCCACGAGATCAAAGTTAGAACACTTGTAACCGAGGTGAGAACACGACATTGGCTTGTCTTGAAATCACCATCTGATGTGGTGATGCACTCGACTCCCACCACTCCCTCAGCCAAACCAGCAGCAGTTTGGAACAGACTCCAAGGAAGGTAAAGGCCTGAGCTGCAGCCAGACCAAGGACTCCTATTAGGAAACCCACGAGGAAGCAGAACAGTACACCAAACAGTGATAAAGTGTGGGTTCAGGGACCCTCGTGCACAACTTTTTCACAGTATGCAATCTGACTACAAGGCAAACACTTTATTCCATGACTATGACAGCCTGGGTGAGCCTACTTTGAGCTCTCTCTGCTGAACAACTGTAGCTGTATGGTGATGATCTTTTACTACTCATAGATTACTGAATGAGACGAATTTCAGTTTCATATCAGTCCTCCAGCTCCAGTAAATCTGTGTTCAATAGAACAAATCCCTTAGAATGATAAAGTTGTGTGATTGTTAATATACTGTCTGCTTTCTGTTACTTCATGAGCTGAATTTTCTGACATTTGAAGCTTTATGTTGTAAAGCACTGCTCATATTTACTAAACTTGCATCTACTTAATGGAAACAAAAACAGCTACAGACTACTATGGACATCTGTGAGATGAGACCTGTTCTGAACTTTGCTGGAAGGAATGTAATTGACTGGGGAAAAAATTATATCTTCAAGGCCAGCAGGAAGCAATCGTGGACACCTAAAATATAAGGCCCGTTCTGCACTTTGGTGGGAGGAAATAGGATTCATTCGGACAAAAAAACACCTTCAAGGGTGGCACAAAGCACCTATGAACTGTAAACAACATCTACAGCTAAACAAAACAATGGCCAATGTGAGGTCAGTGAAAAGAATCCAACGAGAAGCAAGAAGACCGCAGACTCAAATATTGCTATTGGACTGAATCATGATGTCAGGGATGGGTAAATAGTCTGTAAGGGTATAAAAACGGAGGGACTTCTTTGCTTGGCTGGGATCTCTGCAAAGGGACTCAGTCTTGTCCCCCAACCCTGATGCTGGACTACTCCATCAAATTATTTATTTCTTCAAACTTTGATGCCTGAGAGTTTGCTTCAGGTGACCGAGGATCCAGACTCCAAAGTGACGTGACACCAGGCCCCTAGAGGGGACGTAAGCAGGTTGAGATGCAGAAAGATGAAACTTTGCAATCCCAGCCAAGCGATATAAAGAATCAGGTGTGCACACATATAACCCTCTTATCTTTGAGAAGGAGTTTAGAAAGCAAGGAGGTCCATTTTAAGCCTTATGATTCAATGGGAGGACCTCTCTCTACCCTTTTGCATCTCCTGTCCCCATAAAAATCACTCTAAAACAACTCTCACCTAATTCTGCTTGATGTATTTCCTCCATGCAGTAACTAATAGAGTGAGCCTTGACATCAAACTCTATTAAGTCATACTTCTCTTTTTTGTGATCTAAAATCACTGCTCTGTGAAAAGTCAAATGTTAAATCACTCATTTGCATTTTCTAAACGAGTTCTGTGAGAAGCAGTATAACAAATTATTCAAGAAGCTAAGTCAACCTACTCCTTAAACATCATTCTGCAGACTTTGATATGTAAACCAAAGTTGAAAACAACCGTAGTGTAACAAGAGTCACTATAAATCCTGATCGTGCATAGCACAGGGTTCAGCGCTCCGTCTGCTGTTGCAGACCTTCCGGGACCTCTCCAGGTTCCTCGGAGCACTGAAAAATCACAGAGAGAGGTCTCTCTGGGACATCAGTCAGCTCTTTATACACCTTTGGACGAATCCCATCAGGCCCCATCAACTTGTAGGGATCCAGCTGGAGTAGCAAATCCAGTACAAGTTCAGGATAGTTCACGTACCCATGGTTCTCTAACAGAGGGCTATGGGGGCCCCCAAGTCCATCTTCAGTGTGTAAGACTGAGGCAAAGAAAGTGTTAAACATCTCAGGTTTGTCTGTGTGCCTGTTAATAAGGTGATCATACTTATCAATTAATGGGCCAATGTTATTTCTAGTGTGCATTTTGTCATTAACATATTTTTAAAAGCCTTTTATATTGTTCTTCATGGTACTCGCCAGCTTCAATTCTAGTGGAGTTTTGGCCGCACATTTTTTTTCCCTGCAGTGGCGAGCAGCATCTCGTTAGTCCTCCCGTGTTGCCTGACCTTGCTTCCACTGACCATGTAATTTCTCTTTTATGCTTAGGTGGGACGTCTGTGCAGGTACCAGCCTGAGCCAGCCCTCCTGCTACTCTACTCCTTTTTTTCTTTTTCTTTTTCTTTTTTTTTTTTTTTTATTTCTGAGAATTTCTGAGAAATCTAAACAGTAATCAGAACCCTTAATTGCTCCCCTGCAACAGTTCATCAACATTTCAGGTATAATCAGAGGGTGCCTGATTGTCCCATCCCACTCTCGGATCACAACAAGAACAATGTTGCCTGCCTTGTGATCACCAAGTAAGGAGAGCTTAATTGTCCCAACTCAATCCACCTTTTGATTAAGACAAGGACATTTGTCTCCTAGGGCAGGAATATAATACTGGCCAGCCTAGTGATCATCAGGTGAGGAAGGCCTGTTCGTTTCTACTCACTGCCCTTGCAATCAAATCAAGAACCGTTGTAACCAAGCTGAGAACACAAACTCATCTATTTTTGAGATTGCCAGGTGTCCCCGGGTCAGTCTGCACCACCACATTCCACCCTGTGACTAGTTCAATCTATCACTCCACAGAACAGTGGTGTGGTCACCTCTTGCCTTTGTTCCTATAAAGAGATAATGCCATCTTCCAGTCATAGTTTGGGTAACACAGATAGAGAGGTATACCTATAAAAGAAAGAGATACATGTTATTCTGTCAAATATGAGTTGACAGTACTATATAGACAGGGAAGTTTTGTGATTTGTTAAGCCATGGTTCAGCAAGTTTCTTTTCCCTAGGTTTCCCATGGCAGAGGCTCAGGTGTACATGTCAGAAACTCTTCTGAAAGAAAAAAATTATTTGCAAGGAGCAGCACAGAGCAGCTCGATCTGGATGCCTCCTGAAGATGGACCTTGGGCAATTATGCCCCTACAATCCAAGCCTCCCACCCTGTGCATCACTCTGGACCAACTGCAAAATTCAACTCCGAGATCTCATTGAATCACAGAACAGTTTGGGTTGGAAGGGACCTTCAGAGGTCACCTAGTCCAAGCACCCTGCAATAAGAAGGGTCATCTTCAACTCGACCAGGTTGCTTAGAGCCCAGTCCAGCCTGGCCTGGGATGTATCCTTTGTAGGGGCATCTATCAGCTCTCTGGGCAACCTGTTCCAGTGTTTCACTGCCCTTATCCTAAACAAATTCTTTCCTAACTCTGGTCTGAACTTACTTCTTTTAGTTTAAAACCATTACCCCTTGTCCTATCACATCAGGCCCTGTCCCCGTCTTTCTTTACAGGCTTCTTCTAAGCACTGAAAGGCTACACAGCTGAGGGCTCCAGAACTGGAAGCAGGACTCCAGGTGGACTCACCAGAGCAGAGCAGAGCAGAGCAGAGCAGAGCAGAGCAGAGCGAGAGGCAGAATCACCTCCCCTGACCTGCTGGGCACGCTCCCTTTGATGCAGCCCAGGATATGACTGGCCTTTGGGGCTGCAAGTGCACATTATCAGTTCATGTCCAGCTTTCCATTCAGCAGTATTCTCAAGTTATTTTCTGCTAGGCTACTCTCAACCCCTTCATCCCCCAGGCTGTATTGATATTGAGGTTTGCCCAGACCCAGGTACAGGGCCGTGCACTTGACCTCGTTGAGCGTCATGAGTCTCATTTGCACCCGCTTCTCAAACTTATCCAAGACCCTCTGGATGGCATTCCATCGCTCAGGTGTGTCAACTGCACAACTCAGCTTGGTGTCATCTGCAAACTTGCTAAGGGTGCACTCAATCCCACTGTCCGTGTCATTGAGGAAGACATTAAACACTCCTGGTCCAAATATGGACACCTCAGGGACACCAGTTGTTACTGGTGTCCAACCAGACATTAATAACTACCCTCTGGTGGCGACCATCCAGCCAGTTCCTCATCGACCACACAGTCTCCCTCTTCTTCATTGGATCTCTTGGTTTTCATTCAGAGAGCTGCCAGTCAAAATCCGGACCTTCGGCTGTTTCTCCTGTAGCTAGACCAAAAAAAATGTTCTTGGTATTAATCAAAACCTTTTTCATTTTCCTATTCTCTCTTCTTTTCTATGCCCCTCTATTTCTTTACTTACCTCCATGTCCCCTTATCTTCTGAGGTCATTTTGCTTAACGAGGCAGGAAGCGCAGAAGTCCACAGCTTGCAGAAGTTATGTTAAGCAAACTAAAGTGACGCTAAGTGAATTCTGGATAAGCATTTTCTAAACAAGTTCTGCAAGAAGCACTACAACAAATAATTTAATAAGCTAAGGCAGCCTACACCCTAAACACCACTTTTCAAAGTTTGATATAGAAATCAAAGTTGAACAACAAGCATAGTATGAGAATCACAAAAATCATGATAGGGTGTAGCATAAGTTTTAATGCTTTGTATGCCATGGGAGACCATCCCAAAAGGGTTTCCCACCATCCATGTTCTCCATCTTTCTTCACTCTTTCTAGGGTGTGATGTATCTCCTCTGCATCATGATGGACACTGATTAGGGATTTCTGTCCAGTGGTCTGAATTCGTTTTAGCAATTCTTTCAGTTCATCATGTTACAACACTTTTCTCCCCACTGTCAGAGTCATCCCAATAGGGGTAGGCACTCACACCCTTTGATCAAGACAAGAACACTTGTCTCCTAGGCAGGGCCATAATGCTAGCCTGGGTAGTGATCACCAGGTGAGGAGAGCCAGGTCACTTCTACTTGCTGCCCTTGTGATCAAAGCAAGAACACTTGTAACCAAGGTGAGAACATGATTTCAGCTCATCTTGAGATCGCCTGGTGGCGGCGGGGCAGATCTGTATCACCATAAGAAGGGATGGTTTCAGCAGGTGCTTGTGGGAATATCTGCCTATAAATGCTCCTGCCTACGGCTACAAACTGCCAATTTGGAAACACCCAGGTTGCACAATGCCGTGGATGGAGGTGCCACCCGCAGCTCTGGCAGCAATAAAAAGGCGAGGGAGCAGGCACATCGGCAGAGCCCTATGAGGAGGACATCCCCACGTACGACAGCTGTCTGTCTGCTGCAGAGATGGTGCAAGTGACTCCCTTCCTCCTGGTGCTCAGCGTGGCCCTGGTGGCTCCGGGCTTCTCTGCAAGAAAGGTAATGGCAGGGTTGGGATGGACAGGACAGGGTTGGCAGGAGGCTGCAGCTCCATGGAGTGCCTGCTCCTGCCACCCTGCCCATGGATGCGCTGTGCTGTGAGACCAACATCAAGTCCTCTCTGCTCCAGTGCCCGCTGGAAGGGAGCTGGAGGAACAAGGAGGGCCACATTCTGAAGATCTGGTCTGTGGATGATCCCACATGCGAATGTGATGGCTACTACAGAAGAAATGGGAGATATGAGCTGAAAGAACGCTGGCTCTACTGGGAGGATAACACAATAATCTTTGGCTTCACTGTCTACTGGTCATCAGGTGCCTTTCCTTTTACAGCTTCCCTGTTGTGTTCAGCGAGCTCCCCTGACCTCCCTGTGATGTCCCAAATAGTCTGCTGTCTTTACTATGGTGTTTCCAATGGTTTCTTGCCTTTCCTGTGATGTGTCCCACAGCACTTTCCCTCCCTGTGATGTTCCCAACATTTGTCTGCCCTCCCTGTGGAGTCCCAAGTGTTTACCTGCCCCCGCTTTGATGTCCCAAATGGTCCCCTGCCTTCCTCCTCTTCCCTCTGATGTTCCAAACGGCCTTTTCCCTGTAATGTTGTCCATGGTCCTCTGCCCTTCCTGAAATGTCCATAGAGCACCCCAGCCCTCCCTCTCATGTTCTCCTTCGTCCCCCGCCCTTCCTGTGATGCCACCATGGCTTCTCTGCTTTCCCTGTGATTTCTCCAGAGCTCCTCTGCCTTTCTTGTGATGTCCACAGAACACTCCTGCACTTCCTCTCATGTCCCCTGCCCTTCCTGTGTTGTTCCTAATGTTGCGCTGCTGGTCTTCTCATGTCCTCAGTGCTCCCCTGCCCTCCCATGTAGTGTCCTTGTGGCTCTTCTGTCCTCCCCTGTCATGACCATGATGATCCCCTACCTTTCCTGATGGTATCCCTGATGCTCCCTCATCCTTCACCCTCGAGTTTATTGGCTGGTGTCACCTCCCAGTCCCAGGACACATTGGATGCCCTGGGGGCTGAAGGCCACTGCTGTCTGCCCATCTCCATGCAAAACCCCCAGTGCTCTGACCCCTCCTGCCTGCTTGCCTCAATACCACTGTCCCCTGGGGCCAGAGCCAGGCTGGGTCTACTGTTCCCATAGCTGGGTCATGGCTCGGCACTGACCTGCAGCCCCAGATATGTTCACATCCACCACATGCTTCATCCCATAGACTTCAGGACCACCTTCATGAGCTGGTACAGGAATGAAGGTGGGAAGAAGAGTTTGCAGACCAACTGGTATGAGGAGATACGTGTCTGTGACAACACTTGGAAAATCATCAGGTAATCTTTTGTCCTCGTTGCATGTGCTAGTCTGCACATCTCTGGGGGTTGGGGCTCTTCCACCCTGCACTGCTGAGCACCCAGCAGAGCTGCTGCCAGCGTGGGGGTGACCAAGGACGAGGTACTCATGCAGGGAAGCCCTGGTGGTCCTGCCAAGGTGCAAATGCTGCTGAGTGGGTGTTCAGTACTGGGAGGGTGCATTTGTCCTGTGCAATGGTGCATTTCCCACCTTTACATCTCCTCTCACTGTATCCCTGCAGAAGAGGCACCTATACTTTCACCCGCCTGGACTCATGCCCAGTGAGCGGCATTGTGGGAGATTCCAACACTGACGGAAGCACCTGGGATGCAGAGCCCCTCTCCTGCATCAATATGGGCCAGCACTCACAGAAGACGCGTAGCAGTGCAGGGGATTTCAAGGCTGATGGAAATGCCTGGGAGGCAGACCCCATTTCGGGCTCCACCCCATGCTTCTAATATGCAGACCCAATCTCCTGCTCCACCACGTGCTTCTAATATGCAGACATTCACTCCTGCTCCACCACCTGCTTCTAATATGCACACCCCATCTCCTGCCCCACTATCTGCTTCTGATAATAAAGCTTTGCTGCAAACACCAACCCAGCTCCTGTCACGTCATAGCTCAGTGCCCACATTACCCTGTCCCCCCGATGGCATCCACAGCCTCCTCTGTCACTGTTCTAAAAGAAAAGTGTGTTGTCCCTGCTGTGACCTCCCCACAGCCCAGGCTCCTCCATTGCAGCCCCCACCACCTCACTCTGCTCTCTCAGGACTCCCACCTTGCCCAGGGAGCAGGACCCTGCTCAGTCTGGCATGGTGCCCTGTGGCCCAGCTCCCACCAGGGTGGCCCTTGACAGGAGTTCTAACACGGGCAGCTGCTGCCTAACTGCAGCCCCTTCCACTACAAAAGAAGCTGCGTGGACAGAGGGCAGCAGCGCTGGCAGGGCCAGGGCACCGCGCACAGGGACCACAGTTGCTGCTACCGTCATACTGAGCATCCACTGCTGTCTCCTGCTCGCCCTGGCCCTGCTCAGCCCCTGCACCACTGCTGCTGGGAAGCTAAGAGGAGCCGGGGGGCACTGGCGGGGCAGGGAGCTGCTTGCTCCTGCTGTGACATACGGTCCCATGCCATGCTGTCCCCAGGGTGTAGGGTGAGTGGATGAGGAGCTGCATGCCCTGTCTGTGCTCTGCTGTACCGTGCGGTATCGTGCCATCCCTGGGGTGCAGTGAGAATGGCTGATGGACTATTAACAATATCTACATCTAAACAAAACAAAGGCATGTATTAAATCAGTGAAAAAGATCCAATGAGAAGCAGGAAGACCCCAGAGTGAAATATTGCTATTGGACCGAACCATAGTATGAATGGTCTGTAAAGGTATTAAAGTCAATACTTTTCTGTGCACAGAGGTTGGACCTCTGTGCAGGTACGCTGCTTGAGCCAGCCCTCCTGCTATCCTGCTCCATTAAAGTGTTTTTCCTGATTATTTTTTGCCTGAAAGTCTGCTCTGCATATGGTTACCAGGCCTTACCTCTAAGTTTGTCTCTGGAGCTCCAAGACACAGATACCAGAGCGCAGGGTTATCAGGGAGGGAGACTCCTGAAAGTTTGTTCCGTGAACGGTTACAGGCAGCTGGAGTGAATGTAAACAGCATTCGACTTGGCATATTTCCCCCATGCAGTAACTAAAAGAGTGAACCGGCCACCAAACTCCTTTAAGTCACACTTTTCTTTGAGAAATCTAAACACTGTTCTGCAGTAAGCAGGACACTGAATTACTCCCCCCACAACAGTAGGGTTTGGAGACATGGGGCTGGAAGACAAGGGGAGGACGGAAGCTGGGTAACTGCACTCCCTGACCACGGCTTTGGGCCTCAGCAGCTGCCTGCTTGCCCATGCACCTGTCTGAGTCACCTGCAGGGGTCCTGTGGTGGGTGGTGCCAGGCAGCATCCCTGGTGTGGAGCAGCACGATGCCACATGGCCAGGGTTTGGGGTGAAGGCTGTATGCAGCCAGCATGCTCATCTGGCCCTATCTGGCATCTCTGCATCCCAGTCTGCTCCATCATCCCATTAAACTCCATTTCCAGCTACTGCTCTGCGTGGGGGGCTTGGTCCTGGTGGACAAATGAGGGAATGCTTTGTGGCAGCCGCAACAGAGGGCACCTTGATGATGAGCTGGGAGCCTGGGGTGTTGGTGTGGTCCGAAGTCCAGGCTGGACACTGGAGGGACCAGGGGAGGGACCTGGGACACAGAGACAACTACTGGGCACACTGAGCGGCTAAGGACAGATGTTGGACGGATGGTTGGTGCAAAAGAAGTTGCAGTTTTTGCATTGTTGAACTTTGCCATTTGATATTGGAATACACTATTAAATAAATGTGGTTAGGTTATACATCATTTTAATGTGCTTTTCTCATTAATGGTTTCTTTGTGGTTTTTTTTTGGTTGGTTGGTTGGTTGGTTTGTTCTTTGCTACTGACTTACTACTTGCTGTTTTTTTTTTTTTTTTTTTTATTTTAGACAATGGAAACGATGTTAGACAAAAAGCAAATTCAAACTATTTTCTTATTTGAGTTCAAAATGGGTCGTAAACAGTGGAGACAACTTGTAACATCAGCAACTCATTTGGCCCAGGAACTGCTAATGAACGTACAGTGCAGTAGCTATTCAAGAAGCAAAGGAGTAGAGAACCTTGAAGATGACGAGCACAGTGGCCAGCCGTTGGAAGCCAACAATCACCAATTGAGAGCAATCATTGAAGCTGCTCCTCTTACAACTACATGAGGAGTTGCTGAAGAGCTCAACGTCAGTCATTCTACTATCCTTTGGCATATGAAGCAAATTGGAAAGGTGAAAATGCTCAATAATTGGGTGCCTCATGAGCTGACACTTCAAAACAAAAAACATTGTTGTTTTGACCTGTCATCTTCTCTTGTTCTACATTAAAACAAACCATTTCTCAATCAGAATGTGACACGTAACAAAAAGTGGCTTGTATACGGGAAACAGCAATGACCATCTCGGCGGTCAGACTGAGAAAAACCTTCAAAGCACTTCCCAAAGGCAAACTTGCACCAAAAAAGGTCACGGTCACTGTTTGGTGGTCTGCTGTAGATCTTATCCACTACTGCTTTCTAAATCCCGGTGAAACCATTCCTCAGAAATGCTATGCTCAGAAAATTGATGAGACACACCAAAAACTGTAACGCCTGCATCTGGCATTGGTCAACAGAAAGGGCCCAATTCTTCTACAGGACAACACCTGGCTGCAGGTTGCGGCAAATGGAAATGACGCACACCAGGATGCAGACAGAGACGCACGCATAGACAGAGATCTTGTTCAGGAAGGAGCGCAGAGCCGGGCAGAGCAGAGAGCTGAGCCAGGCTGAGGCCTTCTGTATTAATCAGTGACAATGTATAGGATTTACAGATACGGACCTGGACTAAGATGTCACGTAAGATGTTTTTCCAATAATTGTTATTACAAACACACCACACTGATGTTATCTTTGTTTCAGTTACATTCACAGACCAGGCCCAAGGACATCACACATCATACATATGGGGGCGGTTTTCCAACCTGAGATATTCTCACTGGCCTGGGCTATCACTTCTCACACTCATAAAAACCATACTTCTGTATAATCTGTCCAAGGCCCTTTAGCTGGAACTGCTGTTCCCACAGCAGGTCGCACAGCTAACACTTCAAAAGTTGAACTAATTGGGCTATGAAGTTTTGCCTCATGTGCCATATTTACCTGACCTCTTGCCAAACAGCTACCGCTTCTTCAAGCATTTTGACAAATTTGTGCAGGGAAAACTCTTCTATAAACAGCAGGATGCAGAAAAAGCTTTCCAAGAGTTCTTAGAATCCCAATACACAGATTTTTATGCTACAGAAACTTATTTCTCTTTGGCAAAAATGTTTTCATTGTAATGGTTCTTATTTTGATTAATGAAGATATGTTTGAGCCTAGTTATAATGATTGTGTTATAACCATTGTGATGTCCCCCCTTGTCACCTCCAGCACTTGGATGAGGACTGGCAGTACACCTTCAGCTTCACCACCACCAGAACAAGTTTTCTGGTAGGTTTTTGGTAGCTGCAGTGGTGGTTGTGCCTGGAAGGTGTGCCAGGATTGGCAGGGGAACTCAAACAGGTCCCAGCACCCACCCCAATTCCTCTGTTCCCTCTCCTGTCTCCAGTCTGTCCCGCCCTGACCTATCTCTGCTCTGGCCAGTATCTGCAGACAGCAGGACACCTCCTGAAACACTGTTCAGGCATCGAGAGTTGCTTTTTTAGGCCTAAGTCTTCAACCCCTGTAACTACTAGTGCCAAGCAACCAGTGCTAAACAAGGCTATTCAAATAGAAGAATGAAGTTAGTCAAACTTATTCCATACCAGTACTCCCTGCTCCTATTCTAAGAACATATAGAAGATAATCCAATAATAAAACATCGAGTCTCAAGGCTAAATCTTCATCACTGGGTGGCTGGTACCACCTGCATGCACAGCACCAGTTCATGTATCCCACTGTGCCTTTTCTGGTTATTTTGCCAGCCCCAACTTTGCTGATGGTTTCCCCAACAACCTTTACAAAAAAACAAGGGCATGTGCCACATTTTGCACCTGGCACACAGCTGTACATACAGACTGGAGGACGAGATGCTGGAAAGCAGCTCTGCAGAGAGGGATCTGGTGGTTCTGGTTGACAGCAAGCTGAACATGAGCCAAAATTGAGTCCTGTCAGCCAAGAGGTCCAACCATGCCCTGGGGTGCATACAGAACAGCATTGGCTGCTGGGCAGGAAGGTGATTATCCCACTCTGCTCTGAATTGGTGTGGCCTCACCTGGAGCACTGTGTGCAGTTCCGGGTGCCACAGGATGAAAATTATATAAAGCTACTGGAGAACGTTCAGAAGAGGCTACGAAGTTGGTGAAGGGTTTGGAGGAGAAGCCGTATGAGCAGCGGCTAAAGTTACTTAGTTTGTTCAGCCTGGAAGAGACTAAGAAAAGGCCTCATCATGGTCTACAGCTTCCTCACTAGGGGAGGAGAGGGGTAGGTGCCAATTTCTTCTCTCTGGTGACCAACAACAGAACTCAAGGAAATGTGTGCAGGAAGATGTGACGGGAGGTTCAGGTTGGACATGAGGAAAAGGTTCTTCACCCAGAGGGTGCTGGAGCACTGGAACAGGCTCCCCAGGGAGGTGTCACGGCCCCAAGCCTGACAGTGTTCAAGAAGAGACTGGACAATGCCCTCAGACACATGGTGTGAACTTTGAAGTTGTTATCTGCAGGAACAGGAGTTGGACTTGATGATCCTTATGGGTCCCTTCTAGCTCAGGACATTCTGTAATTTCTCCATTTTTGTACCCTGCTACTGCGCCAACCAATTTAAATGTCACAGAAGCTCCTCCAAAATCAATGTAGGTAGGCAATCACCTCCAAACAGAATTTATTCTTACCAGAAATATTTAGCATAAACCATCTAGAATTGAGTTTTATCAAAAATTCTTCAGCACTCCAATGACATTATAAAACACAGATTTAGATACCAGTGAGGAGTTTATTTACTACACAGCTGATTCAGACTCAAGGGATCCCAAAACTCTACAGTGATGGTTTAATTGTGCCCGTCCCCAGGCATAAAATGTGAGAACTCTCAAGGCTACCCAGAAGAGTGCTCACCAATAAAACAATGTCTCTCACTTCTCAAGGAACTTTTCTTAGATGGCATCCTAGTCCAAGGAAGAGAGTCTTTGACTGCACAACTCCTGCTCTGAGGAGGACTAAGTCAATGGGGTCTCTAGTGGGCTACATGTATGGTAGTAGTCCAGTAGCTTCTCTCAACCAAGGCATTTCATTGGTCAAGGGCCCTGTGTGTTGACCAAGGGTGTGTGCATGAGCATGCTGGTCTATTGGTCTAGAAGTTTCTGCTGCCTTTGGGCTGGGGGAGGTTAGGGAGTGGTCGGGGAGTGCATTGCCACAGTGTCCAAGTTTGGAGAATGGCTGCTAGTAGATTGCTTTAGCTTCTTGAATTGTTTGGTACACTGCTTCTTACAGAACTTGTTTAGAAACTGCTCATATAGAATATGAGAACTAACATAAATAGTTTCCTTACCATAACTTCTTCAAGCTGTGAGCTTCTCAACTTCCTGTCTCATTAAGAAAATAGGCTTTAGAAGATACGAGGAGCCGCAACCCTGGAGGTAAGTAACGGAATGTATTGACTTCTTGTCAAGATTTGATTGCAGGGTGACAATAAACCATGGCAGATGTACTGTTAGCCCCCTCCCCCCGACTTTTTCCCCCTTTAGCCCTCCTCCCCTGCCCGTCCCACTAAGGACAGGTGATTGGAAGGGAAAGTAGGACAGAGAAAGAAGAGTTGGAAAAATTAAAAATGTTTTACTAATCCTACTAATAAAATAGAGAAAATAATACAAAATACACAAAACCAATCTTGAAAATCCTGGCAACTGCCCTGGCGGATATGGGGCCAGCACCTGAAAGTCCTGGACTGGACTCTGCAGCCAACTGGAACTGGATTCAGTCTGTCACTAGGCCTCATTTTGCAGGGATGACTCACAAGGTCCTCTCCTAATGTCGGCCATAGGGAAAAGGGGTGAGATCCTTGTTATCTCCCACTTTTATATGAAGTATCACATGAATGGGATGGAATACTTAGTGGGTCAGTTTTTGGTCACCTGTTTCAGTTCACTGCTTGCTTCTCTCATGGAATGCATCATTATCAATGACATCGCATTCCATTGCTATGTCTACCAAAACATGTATCTAGTTTTCAAAAAAGTACAGTTAGGGAGAAGACTTTAGCTGACAGGAAGATTCACTAAAAGAGAAACTTGTTTTTAACAAAACCAGGACACTTCTTAAAATAGGGAAAACAGAATAAAGTTTGGTTCTTGCCAGTAAGTTATTTTTCTTCAGCTACAGGTACCAGGTAGCAACTGAACATTAGGACTTTGAGTGATGGCCCACCTGAGAAGAATGAAGAGAACCAATGAAGGAAGGAGAGAGTCCAGACTCTAATATTCCAGTTGGCTTGGAGTGACATGTGGAGGGTGGGAGGCTTGGATTGTGGGGGTGTAATTGCCCAGGGTTATCTTTATTCGATGTGCCTCTTCAGGAGGCACCCAGCTCAAGCTGATCTGTGCCATACCTTGTGAGTAAATTATTTATTTAAGAAGAATTTCTGGAAATCATGCTTCAACTTCTACCACAGAAAAACTAGGAAAAAAAAAAACCTTCTGAACAACAGCAAAACAAATCACAAAACCTCACCATGTGTATAGTACTGTTGAAGCCCATTTGACACAGTAACTTGTTCAGAATGGACCCCCTTGCTTTCTAAACCCTTCAGAGAGGAGAGGATTTCAAAGTTTCCTCATTCTGCATGTCAACCTGCTTACCTCCCCTCTAGAAACCTGGTCTCATGTCACTTCAAAGTATGGATCCCACGTCTCTTGAAGCAAGCTCTCAGACATCAAAGTTTGTAGAAATAAATGATTTAATGGTGTAGTCCAGCATCAGGGTTGGCTTGAGCTGAGTGCCTTTGCAGAGATCCCAGCCAAGCATAGAAATTCCTGGGTTTTTATACCCTTACAGTCTATTTACCCACCCCTCACATCATGACTCAGTCCAATAGCAATATTTGAGTCTGCGGTCTTCTTGCTTCTCATTGGATTCTTTTCACTGCTTTGGTTTCCATTAAGTAGATGCAAGTTTGGCAAATATGAGCAGTACTTCACAACATACAGCTTCAGATTTCAAGAAATTCAGCTTATGAAGTAGCATGAAGCAAACAATATATTAAAAATCACACAATCTTATAATCCTAAGGGTTTTGTTCTATTTAAAACAAATTTGCTTGAGCTAAATGACTTATATGAAACTTAAATTGGGTTCATCCAGTGACCTGTGAGCAGTAAAAGTTCGTTGCCATATAGCTACACTTCTCTAGCAGAGAGAGCACAAAGTAGGCTCACCCAGGCTGTCATATTTATGGGATAAAGTGATTGTCTCATAGTCAAATTGCATACAGTGGGAAACGTCTGCACAAGACTCCTTCCACCCACAATTTATCAGTGTTCAGTGTTCCTTTCTGCTTCCTTGTGGGTTTCCTAAAAGGAGCCCTTGACCTGACTGCAGCTCAAGCCTTTACGTCCTTTGAAGTCTGTTCCAAACTGCTGCTGGTTATGGCTTTGGGGGAGGCGGTGATGAGTGCATCCACCATACTAGCTGGTGATGCCAAGACAAGCCAATGTCATGTTCTCACCTTGGTTACAAGTGTTCTTACTTTGGTCACAAGGGTAGAAATGAACTGGCCTTCCTCACCTGGTGATCACTAGACAGGCCAGCATTATGTTCCTACCCAGGGGACAGTTGTCTTGAGCAATGGCTGTAAGTGCTGGAGCATTGAACCTTACGGTACACCCTATCGGGATTTTAGTGACTACTATTACACTATGTTTGCTGTTCAACTTTGATTTATATATTAAAGTTTGGCTAATTGCTGTTAAGGGAGTAGACTACCTTAGCTTCTTGAATTATTTGGTATACTGCTTCTTAAAGAACTTGTTTAGAAACTGCTTATATACACTTAAGCTTGCTTAGTATAAGTTCTGTAAGCTGTGAACTTCTGAACTCCCAGCCTCATTATGCAAAAAAGGCCTCAGAAGATGAAGGAAGCTGCATCCCTGGAGGTAGGTAAAGGAACAGAATTACATGTAAAAGGAAATGAAACAGAAGAAAGATTTGGTTCTTGCCAAGAACTTATTTTTCTGTAGTTGCAGGTGCAAAATAGCATCTGAAAGTCAGTACTTCATTGACTTTCATTGACAGCCCTCGTGATGAAAACCAAGAGATCTAGCCAAGCATCTCTGTCATGGGAAAACTAGGGAAAAGAACTTCCTGAAGAATGGCTAAAAAAATCACAAAACCTCCCTTTGTGTATAGCACTGTTGAAACAGTGGAATGCGGTGGTACAGACTGGACCAGAGCCACCTGGAGATCTCAAGACAAGATGACATTGTGTTCTCACCTTGGTTACAAGTGTTCTTGCTTTGCTCACAAGGCAATGAGCAAAAATGAACAGACCTTCCTCATCTGGTCATCACTAGACAGGCCAGAATTATGTTCCTGCCCAGGAGACAGACATTCTTGTCTTGATGAAAATGTGGAACGAGGTGGGACAATTAATCGCCCCTCGCTTGGTGATCACAAGGCAAGCCAACATTGTTCTTGTCATGATCAGAGAGTAAAGTGGGACAATCAGGCGCCACCTGATTGCACGTAAAACTCAAAGGAACTGGGTCATTGCCCAGTCTGGGACATTTCAGGACTGCTTGGTGCTTGATGTGGCCAGAATGGAAATATAATTGTCGTAAATTGAAACAATTAGAGCTGTCCAGGATCACACTGGGATGTCACCCAGTGTCTCCCCATGACTAGGATGCTTCTCGAGGTTGATTTCTCAAGGACTCAATGATCGTCTATTGACAATTTTGTGTGGATTCAATTATTATCTGCTGATGATTTTGCAGAATTCCAAACACCTAATATTGTGCAGTTGACATTCATGTCCTGATCAATGCCAACGTTTAAAGGTGAGAAAATTATAATACTCATGGAAAGGAAGTTTAATAAAAGTTTAACGTGTGTGTGTGTGTGTGTCTGTAATTTTATTTTAGAACTGCTTTGTCTACCTATTTGTCTACTTTTGTTGCATGTGAAACATGAAGAGCAGTTATTGAAGGATGGCCATGAACATGTTGAAAGCTTATCAGTAAGAATCAGAGACCAAGGCAGCAAAGGGAACGTGTGTGTCTACTGCAGGCTGCCCAGTCACGGAAAGACTATTCATGAAACCTACTTAATCCAGCAACAGGAGGCATCACACTCACACACTCTTGGCCTGCTGGGGGATTTCAGCCACCCCAACATTTGCTGGAAAAGTAGTACAGTGAACTGAAGGCAAGCCAGGAGACTTCTGGAGTGCATAGAGGATAACATCATCAGCCAGGTAATAGACAGCCCTGCCAGAGGGCATGCGATATGGGATGTGATGGTCACCAACACAAGTGAGCTAACTGGTGATGTCAAAATGAGGGGCAGCCTGGGCTGCAGTGATCATGCACTGGTAAAATTTGCAGTCCTGAGGGATCTGGGACAGGTGAAGAATAAAGGTGGGACCCTGGATTTTAGGACAGCCAAGTTCCAGCTCTTCAAGGAGTTAATCAAGAGAACCACCTGGGGAACTGCCCCCAGGGACAAGGCTCAGAACAGAGCTTTAAGGATCTGGTTAAGAGCTTTGGTTAAATGGGGAAATCAAATACCCAGGTTAAGAGAAGGTATGGGTTGATGTGCATCATTGTTTTTTTAGTATTTGTATGAGATATAATCTATAATGGACTGATGTTAACCTGTTAGTCAGAGACCTGTTTCATTCAAATGAGAAGACAAGGTAATTGAAGTGGTAGTGGAATTAACCCTACAGGCAGGGGAAAATTTGACTGCCTGGCCTCAGGTATCCTAGTTGGGATTATAATATTAAACATAGAGAGAGAGAGATAAGTCCCAAAATCTGATAATACCTATGAGGAGATAAGAGTAAATTGAACTTAAGTACAGGAATGTACAGAGAGGCCAGAGGAACATCTCAGTGACTACTGGGGAAGATTATAACAAGCTTTGTTGATGTGTGGGGGAATGACTCTCCAGAATTTTAATAATGAATTGGCAGCAAGTGTGTTTGTGGACCAAGCCACCTCTGCCATCCACAAAAATTTTAAGGATCACATCCCAGGGTGACAAGGAGAAAATGTGAAAGATATTCTCTTATCTGGAGGTACTATTTTTGTACAACATGTAGATGATTTGTTGCTAGTCAGTCAGACACGTGAAGACTGCTTGAAAGATACTATTTGTCTGTGTTCTGCTTTAGTGGGAAAAAAGGTCACCATGCATTTCTTTTACAGCTACAGCTATGTGAGCAGGAAGCAAAATATTTAGGATGTATTTTAAAAGTAGGACAAGTACGAGTAGACCCAAAACAGGTCCAGGCTATTGAAGAAATACCTCGAGTGGCAACAAGGAAACAACTGCAAGGATTTTTAGGCACAGTCGGCTACCGCTGAACCACGATACTGGGGCTAGAAGAGGTAAGTAAGCCATCAACAGAAGTTGCTGAGGCAGAGGAATGAGAGCCTATACGGTTGGTCCAGAGAGAGAAAAGCCTTTCCAAGATATAAAAGGAGATTTAACATTCTGCTCTGTCACTGGGATTGCTGGATTATTCCAGACCCTTTGAGCTATTTGTGCATGAAAACAAAGGAGCAACAGCCCAATCCTTACTCAAAACCACATCGCTGCCCTGTAGTTTGTTACTCAACTCAGCTTGATCCATGGCAGCAGAAAATAATTCCTGTGTTAAAGACATAACAGTGACTATCATAAAAAGGAGCAGACCATTAGTTCTGGGTCACCCAACAACCATGTATGTCTCTCATGAAGTAGAACTTAAACAACATGCTATATAAGCATTGTCCCCACAAAGAGCACATTGTTATGAATTAACCATTTTAAATGCAGATGATATTACTTTAAAAATATTTAACGTTTTGAACCATGCAGCTTTACTGCCTGTTCTCTCTGATGGTCAGACACATTTGATTGTACCAAGGCAGTGTTCCACTCAAGTCGCCTGCAAACTCAGTCTCTAGAGAACTCAAATCTAACCCTTTTCACTGTTGGATCTTTATACTATGTGAATGGAAAACCCATGGGCTTTGCTTGAAGCACAACCTCTGCCACCCTCAATGAGTGCTCAAAGGGCTGAATTAGCTGCATTAGTAGAGCAGTCTGTTGGGAATGTAACCAGCAAGTAACTATTTATACTGACTCTCAATATGCCTATAGCATGTGCAATAAAACAAATGTGCTATAGAAAGACGGAAGGTTCCTTATCTCATTGGGAAAAATGTTTCTAATGAGACTGAGATCCAAGTACTGTTGTAAGTCATTAATCTTCCAAGGGAAAATTGCCGTAGAATGTTGTCCAGCTCATGCCAAAGGATCCAGTGAAATTAAATAAATGATGATTTGTCAGATAAAGCAGCTAGAGCTGTTGCCTGCTAACCTATATATGAGTGTAACACCATAGCAACTCTCTCTTGCAATGACTGGACAGTTATCAATAATCCAGACCAAATGGCTTGATGGGAAAGCTGGAAGGCTGTGAAAGATGAAACTGGAATTTGGACTCTTGGAGGAAAAGCTGTTTTACCAAGAAAATCCTTAATGACATTGGCTAGGTATTTTCCTGACAAACACATGGAGGAATGACAGCAGCTGGTAACCAGATTGAGAAAATACAGGAAGCTCCCAAAATACATTTGGCAGTCAAAAGGATTGTGAATTCTTGTCCCACAGGCAGGAAGCTATCTGATGCAAAACCTAAACAGGAGGTTCGAGTATGACCATGGGCATACTTGCCATTCCAAAGACAGTATATTGATTATGCTGACGTGCCTTCCCTAAGTAGATTTAAGCACCTGCTGGTTATCATGGATCACCTCACGGATGGGTTGCTTTTCCCACCAGGAAAGCTGACACTGTGGGAGTCATTGAAGCACTCTTGTGGGACATCATTTGTAGATGCAAAATACCTGAAACTATGGAATCCAATAGAGCTTCTCGTTGTTCATCTGCAATACTAAACTATATCTATTGAAGTTTAGGAATACAGTTCCATGTCATCCACAGTCCTCAGGACAGGTGAAAAGAATGAATTGGACTCTTAAAAATGCTTGAGCTTGAAATATCCAGAATTTGAAATATCCAGAATTTTTATGAATAGTGCTATGGTATCTTAGAAATCTCCCTTGCCAGCCTACAAGTTTTTCTCCAGCAGAAATAGTGTTTGGTAGGCATTTAGCTATACGTGATACCTTTTTCTCCTCTAGGACCAGCATCTTAGATGGAGATGAATGAGTTACGCAATTCGTATTTGCGACACAAGAAACATCCATGAGAATATAGGACACAAGCCAGACAGTTTCAACCAGTACCAACTGGAATGCAAGTACACGATATCCAGTCTGGAGCTGCAGTAATTACAAAAGTCCATTCTCACAAAACCAAGTTTTGGACCTAAGGGACACTAAATGGGACGGTGTACGTGCTCTGTTATTAACTTCTAATTTGCTGGAACAGCTGCAGAAATAGGTTCACCACTCATGTTAAATAACTGCTCAAGGTACATCAATTAGATGGAAAACTGTCGACCCTGTGGGACTCCTTCAATCCAACCTTCGAGATGGAAACCAGGACCATTAGAGTTTACAAATCCTGAAGGAATCCCAGAACTACGTCAGTTTTCTTTTCCTTCTAGAGCCACCTGAGCCAGGGAGCCACTCACTGTTTGGCCAAGTGGACTATCAGAGACGGTAAAACAAGGACAGTTTGGGGTACTCACCATCCTTATAGAGTGGGTATCACTGTAGGCTCAGTTGCTAGAGAGGAAGGTTTGAGATGGCATCGGCACAGTTGGCTTTGCTTATCCTGCACTAATTGTGGCCTATGTCATCCGGGGTGCTGTATTCCTAACTTTTGTAAAGATTGTTGGGAAAACCATCAGCAAAGTTGGGACTGGGAAAATAACCAGAAAAGGCATGGTGGGATACAGAAACTGGTGCTGTGCATGCAGGTGGCACCAACCATCCAGTGATGAAGAGTTAGCCTTGAGACTCGATGTTTTATTATTGGAGTAAGATTATCTTCTACATGTCCTTGGAATAGGAGCAGGGAGTACTGGTACAGAATAATTTTGACTAACTGCATTTTTCTCTCTGAAGAGCCTTGTTCAGCACTGGTAGCTTGGCACTAGTGGTTACAAGGATTGAAGACTTAGGCCTAAAAAAGCAACTCTCGATGCCTGAACAGTGTTTCAGGAGGTGTCCTGCTGTCTGCAGATACTGGCCAGAGCAGAGATAGGTCAGGGCAGGACAGACTGGAGACGGGAGAGGGGACAGAGGGATTGGGGTGGGTGCTGGGACCTGTCTGAGTTCCCCTCCCCATCCTGCCACACCTTCCAGGCACAACCACCACTGCAGCTACCAAAAACCTACCAGAGAACTTGTTCCGGTGATGGTGAAGCTGAAGGTGCACTGCCAGTCCTCATCCAAGTGCTGGAGGTGACAAGGGGGGACAGCACGATGGTTTTCTGGGTGTTTGACACATTGGTGTGGTACTTGCTGGAGAAGTTGCCCTTGTTTCTTTCCAAGTCGTTGACAAAATAAAGTGTAATGTAAAGGCAATTGTGTTCTGTGAATCTGCCCACTTGGAAGGGGCCTTATCCTGTTGCACCCTCCCGTTGAGGGAGAACCAGTTGGTGGGAAATACATGCATACGTATGTATTCAGTTGGTGCAAAAGTAATTGCAGTTTCGGACCATGAATTTTAAATCATTATAACTAGGCTCAAACATATCTTCATTAATCAAAATAAGAACCATTACAATGAAAACATTTTTGCCAAAGAGAAATAAGTTTCTGTAGCATAAAAATCTGTGTATTGGGATTCTAAGAACTCTTGGAAAGCTTTTTCTGCATCCTGCTGTTTATAGAAGAGTTTTCCCTGCACAAATTTGTCAAAATGCTTGAAGAAGCGGTAGCTGTTTGGCAAGAGGTCAGGTAAATATGGCACATGAGGCAAAACTTCATAGCCCAATTAGTTCAACTTTTGAAGTGTTAGCTGTGCGACCTGCTGTGGGAACAGCAGTTCCAGCTAAAGGGCCTTGGACAGATTATACAGAAGTATGGTTTTTATGAGTGTGAGAAGTGATAGCCCAGGCCAGTGAGAATATCTCAGGTTGGAAAACCGCCCCCATATGTATGATGTGTGATGTCCTTGGGCCTGGTCTGTGAATGTAACTGAAACAAAGATAACATCAGTGTGGTGTGTTTGTAATAACAATTATTGGAAAAACATCTTACGTGACATCTTAGTCCAGGTCCGTATCTGTAAATCCTATACATTGTCACTGATTAATACAGAAGGCCTCAGCCTGGCTCAGCTCTCTGCTCTGCCCGGCTCTGCGCTCCTTCCTGAACAAGATCTCTGTCTATGCGTGCGTCTCTGTCTGCATCCTGGTGTGCGTCATTTCCATTTGCCGCAACCTGCAGCCAGGTGTTGTCCTGTAGAAGAATTGGGCCCTTTCTGTTGACCAATGCCAGATGCAGGCGTTACAGTTTTTGGTGTGTCTCATCAATTTTCTGAGCATAGCATTTCTGAGGAATGGTTTCACCGGGATTTAGAAAGCAGTAGTGGATAAGATCTACAGCAGACCACCAAACAGTGACCGTGACCTTTTTTGGTGCAAGTTTGCCTTTGGGAAGTGCTTTGAAGGTTTTTCTCAGTCTGACCGCCGAGATGGTCATTGCTGTTTCCCGTATACAAGCCACTTTTTGTTACGTGTCACATTCTGATTGAGAAATGGTTTGTTTTAATGTAGAACAAGAGAAGATGACAGGTCAAAACAACAATGTTTTTTGTTTTGAAGTGTCAGCTCATGAGGCACCCAATTATTGAGCATTTTCACCTTTCCAATTTGCTTCATATGCCAAAGGATAGTAGAATGACTGACGTTGAGCTCTTCAGCAACTCCTCATGTAGTTGTAAGAGGAGCAGCTTCAATGATTGCTCTCAATTGGTGATTGTTGGCTTCCAACGGCTGGCCACTGTGCTCGTCATCTTCAAGGTTCTCTACTCCTTTGCTTCTTGAATAGCTACTGCACTGTACGTTCATTAGCAGTTCCTGGGCCAAATGAGTTGCTGATGTTACAAGTTGTCTCCACTGTTTACGACCCATTTTGAACTCAAATAAGAAAATAGTTTGAATTTGCTTTTTGTCTAACATCGTTTCCATTGTCTAAAATAAAAAAAAAAAAAAAAAAAACAGCAAGTAGTAAGTCAGTAGCAAAGAACAAACCAACCAACCAACCAACCAAAAAAAAAAAACCACAAAGAAACCATTAATGAGAAAAGCACATTAAAATGATGTATAACCTAACCACATTTATTTAATAGCGTATTCCAATATCAAATGGCAAAGTTCAGCAATGCAAATACTGCAACTTCTTTTGCACCAACCATCCGTCCAACATCTCTCCTTAGCCGCTCAGTGTGCCCAGTAGTTGTCTCTGTGTCCCAGGTCCCTCCCCTGGTCCCTCCAGTGTCCAGCCTGGACTTCGGACCACACCAACACCCCAGGCTCCCAGCTCATCATCAAGGTGCCCTCTGTTGCGGCTGCCACAAAGCACTCCCTCATTTGTCCACCAGGACCAAGCCCCCCACCCAGAGCAGAAGCTGGAAATGGAGTTTAATGGGATGATGGAGCAGACTGGGATGCAGAGATGCCAGATAGGGCCAGAGGAGCATGCTGGCTGCATACAGCCTTCACCCCAAACCCTGGCCATGTGGCATCGTGCTGCTCCACACCAGGGATGCTGCCTGGCACCACCCACCACAGGACCCCTGCAGGTGACTCAGACAGGTGCATGGGCAAGCAGGCAGCTGCTGAGGCCCAAAGCCGTGGTCAGGGAGTGCAGTTACCCAGCTTCCGTCCTCCCCTTGTCTTCCAGCCCCATGTCTCCAAACCCTACTGTTGTGGGGGGAGTAATTCAGTGTCCTGCTTACTACAGAACAGTGTTTAGATTTCTCAAAGACAAGTGTGACTTAAAGGAGTTTGGTGGCCGGTTCACTCTTTTAGTTACTGCATGGGGGAAATATGCCAAGTCGAATGCTGTTTACATTCACTCTAGCTGCCTGTAACCGTTCACGAAACAAACTTTGAGGAGTCTTCCCTCCCTGATAACCCTGCACTCTGATATCTGTGTCTTGTAGCTAAAGAGACAAACTTAGAGGTAAGGCCTGGTAACCATATGCAGAGCAGACTTTCAGGAAACAAAATCCTCAGGAAAAAAACTTTAATGGAGTAGAATAGCAGGAGGGCTGGCTCAAGCAGCGTACCTGCACAGAGGTCCAACCTCTGTGCACAGAAAAGTATTGACTTTGATACCTTTACAGACCATTCATACTATGGTTCGGTCCAATAGCAATATTTCACTCTGGGGTCTTCCTGCTTCTCTTTGGATCTTTTTCATTGATGTAATGTGTACCTTTGTTTTGTTTAGATGTAGATATTGTTCATAGTCCATCATCCATTCTCACTGCACCCCAGGGATGGCATGATACAGCACGGTACAGCAGAGCACAGACAGGGCATGCAGCTCCTCATCCACTCACCCTGCACCCTGGGGACAGCATGGCATGGGACCGTATGTCACAGCAGGAGCAAGCAGCTCCCTGCCCCGCCAGTGCCCCCGGCTCCTCTTAGCTTCCCAGCAGCAGTGGTGCAGGGGCTGAGCAGGGCCAGGGCGAGCAGGAGACAGCAGTGGATGCTCAGTATGACGGTAGCAGCTACTGTGGTCCCTGTGCGCGGTGCCCTGGACCTGCCTGCAGTGCTGTCCTGTGTCCACTCTCTTCTTTTGTAGTGGAAGGGGCTGCAGTTGGGCAGCAGCTGCCCGTGTTAGAACTCCTGTCAAGGGCCACCCTGGTGGGAGCTGGGCCACAGGGCACCATGCCAGACTGAGCAGGGTCCTGCTCCCTGGGCAAGGTGGGAGTCCTGAGAGAGCAGAGTGAGGTGGTGGGGGCTGCAATGGAGGAGCCTGGGCTATGGGGAGGTCACAGCAGGGACACACACTGGCCTTTGAGAACAGTGACAGCGGGGGCTGTGGATGCCATTGGGGGACAGGGTAATGTGGGCACTGAGCTATGACGTGACAGGAGCTGGGTTGGTGTTTGCAGCAAAGCTTTATTATCAGAAGCAGATAGTGGGGCAGGAGATGGGGTGTGCATATTAGAAGCAGGTGGTGGAGCAGGAGTGAATGTCTGCATATTAGAAGCACGTGGTGGAGCAGGAGATTGGGTCTGCATATTAGAAGCATGGGGTGGAGCCCGAAATGGGGTCTGCCTCCCAGGGATACAGTGAGAGGAGATGTAAAGGTGGGAAATGCACCATTGCACAGGACAAATGCACCCTCCCAGTACTGAACACCCACTCAGCAGCATTTGCACCTTGGCAGGACCACCAGGGCTTCCCTGCATGAGTACCTCATCCTTGGTCACCCCCACACTGGCAGCAGCTCTGCTGGGTGCTCAGCAGTGCAGGGTGGAAGAGCCCCAACCCCCAGAGATGTGCAGACTAGCACATGCAACGAGGACAAAAGATTACCTGATGATTTTCCAAGTGTTGTCACAGACACGTATCTCCTCGTACCAGTTGGTCTGCAAACTCTTCTTCCCACCTTCATTCCTGTACCAGCTCATGAAGGTGGTCCTGAAGTCTATGGGATGAAGCATGTGGTGGCTGTGAACATATCTGGGGCTGCAGGTCAGTGCCGAGCCATGACCCAGCTATGGGAACAGTAGACCCAGCCTGGCCCAGGCCCCGGGGGACAGTGGTGATGAGGAAAGCAGGCAGGAGGGGTCAGAGCGCTGGGGGTTTTGCATGGAGATGGGCAGACAGCAGTGGCCTTCAGCCCCCAGGGCATCCAATGTGTCCTGGGACTGGGAGGTGACACCAGCCAATAAACTCGAGGGTGAAGGATGAGGGAGCATCAGGGATACCATCAGGAAAGGTAGGGGATCATCATGGACATGACAGGGGAGGACAGAAGAGCCACAAGGACACTACATGAGAGGGCAGGGGAGCACTGAGGACATGAGAAGACCAGCAGCACAACATTAGGAACAACACAGGAAGGGCAGGGGACATGAGAGGAAGTGCAGGAGTGTTCTGTGGACATCACAAGAAAGGCAGAGGAGCTCTGGAGAAATCACAGGAAAAGCAGAGAAGCCATTGGGACATCACAGGAAGGGCGGGAGACGAAGGAGAACATGAGAGGGAGGGCAGGGGTGCTCTATGGACATTTCAGGAAGGGCAGGGGACCATGGACGACATTACAGGGAAAAGACCGTTGGGAACATCAGAGGGAAGAGGAGGAAGGCAGGGGACCATTTGGGACATCAAAGCAGGGGCAGGTAAACACTTGGGACTCCACAGGGCGGGCAGACAAACGTTGGGGACACCACAGGGAGGGAAAGTGCTGTGGGAGACATCACAGGAAAGGCAAGAGACCATTGGAAACACCATAGGAAGACAGGGGAGGACACAGTGAGGGCAGAGGAGCTCGCTGAACACAACAGGGAAGCTGTAAAAGGAGAGACAACTGATGACCAGTAGACGGTGAAGCCAAAGATTGTCGGGTTATCAGTCTTGGAGAGCCAGCGTTCTTTCAGCTCATGTCTCCCATTTCTTCTGTAGTAGCCATCACATTCGCATGTGGGATCATCCACAGACCAGATCTTCAGAATGTGGCCCTCCTTGTTCCCCCAGAGCCCTTCCAGAGGGCAGTGGAGCAGAGAGAACTTGATGTTGGTCTCACAGCACAGCGCATCCATGGGTGGCAGGAGCAGGCACTCCATGGATATTTGTCTCCTAGGACAGGAATATAATGCTGGCCAGCCTAGTGATCATCAGGTGAGGAAGACCTGTTCGTGTCTACAGCAGCCTCCTGCCAACCCTGTCCTGTCCATCCCAACCCTGCCATTACCTTTCTTGCAGAGAAGCCCGGAGCCACCAGGGCCAGGCTGAGCACCAGGAGGAAGGGAGTCACTTGCACCATCTCTGCAGCAGACAGACAGCTGTCGTACGTGGAGATGTCCTCCTCATAGGGCTCTGCCGATGTGCCTGCTCCCTCGCCTTTTTATTGCTGCCAGAGCTGCGGGTGGCACCTCCATCCATGGCATTGTGCAACCTGGGTGTTTCCAAATTGGCAGTTTGTAGCCGTAGGCAGGAGCATTTATAGGCAGATATTCCCACAAGCACCTGCTGAAACCATCCCTTCTTATGGTGATACAGATCTGCTCCGCAGCCACCAGGCAATCTCAAGACGAGCTGAAATCATGTTCTCACCTTGGTTACAAGTGTTCTTGCTTTGATCACAAGGGCAGCAAGTAGAAGTGACCTGGCTCTCCTCACCTGGTGATCACTACCCAGGCTAGCATTATGGCCCTGCCTAGGAGACAAGTGTTCTTGTCTTGATCAAAGGGTGTGAGTGCCTACCCCTATTGGGATGACTCTGACAGTGGGGAGAAAAGTGTTGTAACATGATGAACTGAAAGAATTTCTAAAACGAATTCAGATCACTGGACAGAAATCCCTAATCAGTGTCCATCATGATGCAGAGGAGATACATCATATCCCAGAAAGAGTGAAGAAAGATGGAGAACGTGGATGGTGGGAAACCCTTTTGGGATGGTCTCTGACTGCCTACAGAGCATTAAAACTTATGCTCCACCCTATCATGATATTTGTGATTCTCAATATACTATGCTTGTTGTTCAACTTTGATTTCTATATCAAACTTTGAAAAGTGGTGTTTAGGGTGTAGGCTGCCTTAGCTTATGAAATTATTTGGGGTGGTTCAACTAGGTGACCTCTGAAGGTCCCTTCCAACCCAAACTGTTCTGTGATTCAATGAGATCTCAGAGTTTAATTTTGCAGTTGGTCCAGAGTGATGCACAGGGTGGGAGGCTTGGATTGTAGGGGCATAATTGCCCAAGGTTATTCAAGGTCCCTCTTCAGGAGGCATCCAGCTCGAGCTGCTCTGTGCTGCTCCTTGCAAATAATTTCTTTGTTTCAGAAGAGTTTCTGACATGTACACCTGAACCTCTGCCATGGGAAACCCAGGGAAAAGAAACTTGCTCAACCATGGCTTAACAAATCACAAACCATGCCTGTCTATATAGTACTGTTGACTCACATTTGGCAGAATAACATGTATCTCTTTCTTTTATAGTTATACCTCTCTATGTTGCCCAAACTGTGACTGGAATATGACATTATCTCTTTATAGGCACAAAGGCAAGAGGATGGGCTGCACCTGTGGGTGCTGAGGGAGCTGGCTGAGGTCACTGCTAGATGACTCTCCATCATCTTGACCACACCACTGTTCTGTGGAGTGGTAGATTGAATTAGTCATGGGGTGGAATGTGGTGGTGCAGACTGGCCCGGGGACACCTGGCAATCTCAAAAACAGATGAGTTTGTGTTCTCAGCTTGGTTACAAGTGTTCTTGATTTGATTGCAAGGGCGGAGAGTAGACACGAACAGGTCTTCCTCACCTGATGATCACTAGGCTGGCCAGCATTATATTCCTGTCCTAGGAGACAAATGTCCTTGTCTTGATCAAAAGGTGGAGTGAGTTGGGACAATTAAGCTCTCCTTGCTTGGTGATGACAAGGCAGGCAACATTGTTCTTGTTGTGATCCGAGAGTGAGATGGGACAATCAGGCACCCTCTGATTGCACCTGAAATGCTGACGCACTGTCGCGGGGGAGTAATTAATGGTTCTGATTACTGTTTAGATTTCTCAGAAATTCTCAGAAATTAGTAAATAAATAAATAAATAAATAAATAAATAAATAGTAGAGTAGCAGGAGGGCTGGCCCAGGCTGGTACCTGCACAGACATCCCACCCAAGCGTAAAAAAGAAATTACATGGTCAGTGGAAGCAAGGTCAGGCAATATGGGAGGACTAACGAGATGCTGCTCGCCCCTGCAGGGAAAAAAAATGTGCGGCCAAACCTCAATTAGAGTTGAAGCTTGCCAGTATTGTGAAAAACAATACAAAAGGCTTTTAAAATATGTTAATGACAAAAACAAACTAGAAATAACATTGGCCCATTAATTGATAAGTATGATCACCTTATTCACAGGGACACAGACGTAGCTGAGACGTTTACCGTTTTCTTTGCCTCAGTCTTAAACACTGAAGATGGACTTCGGGGCCCCCATAGCCCTCTGTTAGAGAACCATGGGTACGTGAACAATCCTGAACTTCTACTGGATTTTCTACTCCAGCTGGATGCCTACAAGTCAGGGAACAGGGAACAAGTCAGTTAAACAGGGAACTGCTGGGTAAGCTCAAGTGGAAGAGGAGAGTTTACAGATCATGGAAGGAGGGGCTGGCCACTGGGGAAGAATATGAGGCTGTTGTGAGAGGGTGCAGGGAGGCAACTAGGAAAGCTAAGGCCTCCTCAGAATTAAACCTGGTGAGAGGGGTCAAGGACAACAGAAAGAGCTTTTTCAAATACGTGGTAGATAAAACTAACATGAGAGGCAATGTAGGCCCACTGATGAATGAGGCGGGTGCCCTGGTGACAGAAGATACAGAGAAGGCAGAGTTACTGAATGCCTTCTTTGTCTACTCTGCTGGAAGCTGTCCTGAGGAGCCCTGTACTGCTGGGGCCCCAGAGGAAGTCAGGACAATGGAAGAGTTGTCCTTAGTTGATGAGGACTGAGTTAGGGAGCAATTAGGCAATTTGGACATCCATAAATCTATGGGCCTGGATGGGATGCACCTGCATGTGCTGAGGGAGCTGGCTGAGGTCATTGCTAGATGACTCTCCATCATCTTTGCCAAGTCTTGGGAAACGGGAGAGGTGCCTGGGTGCTCCAGTCTTCAAAAAGGGCAAGAAAGAGGACCCAGGTAACTATAGACCAGTCAGCATCATCTCCATCCCTGGGAAAGTGATGGAGTAATTTCTCCTTGGTGCCATCTCAAGGCATATCAAGCATAAGATGGTCATTAGGGGCAGTCAACATGTCTTCGCCAAGGGGAAGTCGTTCTTGATCAACCTCATAGCCTTTTATGAAGACATAAAGAGGTGGATAGATGATAGCAGAGCATTGGATGTGGTCTACCTTGACTCCAGTAAAGCATTTGACACAGTCTTCCACAGCATCCTTACTGCTAAACTGAGGAGGTGTGGACTGGTTGATCAGGTAGTGAGGTGGGCTGGGAACCGGCTGAAGGGAAGAAGTCAGAGAGTCGCGGTCAATGGGGCAGAGTCTAGTTGGGGTCCTGTATCTAGTGGAGTGCCTCAAGGTTCAGTACTGGGATCAGTCTTATTCAATATATTCATCAGTTATTTGGGTGAGGGCATAGAGTGTACTGTCAGCAAGTTCGCTGATGACAATAAGCTAGGTGGAGTGGCTGACACGCCAGAAGGCTGTGCTGCCGTCCAGAGACCTGGACAGGCTGGAGAGTTGGGCAGGGAAAAATTTAATGAAATATAACAAGGGCAAGTGTAGAGTCTTCCATCTGGGCAGGAACAACCCCAGGTTCCAGTATAAGTTGGGGAATGACCTATTAGAGAGCAGTGTAGGGGACAGGGACCTGGGGGTCCTGGTGGACAGCAGGATGACCATGAGCCAGCACTGTGCCCTTGTGGCCAGGAAGGCCAATGGCATCCTGGGGTGTATTAAAAGGCAGGTGGTTAGTAGGTTGAGAGAGGTTCTCCTTCCCCTCTACTCTGCCCTGGTGAGACCACATCTGGAATAATGTGTCCAGTTCTGGGCCGGTCAGTTCCAGAAGGACAGGGAACTGCTGGAGAGAGTACAGTGCAGGGTATCGAAGATGATTAAGGGAGTGGAGTATCTCCGTGTAAGGAAAGGCTGAGGGAGCTGGGTCTCTTTAGCTTAGGAAAGAGGAGACTGAGGGGTGACCTTATTAATGTTTATAAATATATAAAATGTGAGTGTCAGAAGGATGGAGCCAGGCTCTTATTGGTGACAAGCAATGGTAAGACAAGGGGTAAGGGGTGCAAACTTGAACACAAGAAGTTCAATTTAAATTTTAGAAGAAACTTCTCCATGGTGAGGGTAACAGAACACTGGCACAGGCTCCCCAGGAAGGTTATGGAGTCTCCTACTCTGGAGACATTCAAATCCCGCCGGGACACATTCCTGTGTAGCCTCATAGAATCACAGAATCACAGAATCGACTGGGTTGGAAAAGACCTCAAGATCATCAAGTCCAACCCTTGGTCCTAGGCGGTCCATTGACTAGATCATGGCACTAAGTGCAGGACCTGGCACTTGGCCTTGTTGAACTTCATCCCATTGGAATCAGACCATTTTTCCAGTCTATCCAGATCCCTCTGCAGAGCCCTCCTGCCTTCCAGCAGGTCGACACTCCCTCCCAACTTGGTGTCATCAGCAAATTTGCTGATGATGGTCTCAGTCATCTCATCTAGGTGTCCCTGCTCCAGCAGGTGGATTGGACTAGATGATCTTCTGAGGTCCCTTCCAATCCCTAACATTCTGTGTTTCTTTGGTTCTGTGAATATCTAATTCAGTGTTTCATCACTAGTTTCCTGATAGTCTCAGATACCTGCCCAGTCTGTTTCTTGTTGTCTCCATTTACCAATATGTCGTCTTTATACTGAGATATGTGAATGCCCAATGACACTTTCACTGTGTCAAGGAGCGCAGCCAGGGCATTGTGACCAGCAATGGGAGAGAGTGTTTCTCCCCTTGTGGAGGATGAGTCAAAGTGTATTGTCTTCCTTCCCATGAAAAGGCAAATTTGGGTTTGTTCTCTTCCCTTAGGGAAATAAGGAAAAATGTATCTTGGACATTTTGCATTCCCTTCACTGACTTCAACAGCCCTTTTCTTGGACTCACTCTGGGTCTCCAGCACCTTCCTGTTTCATGATCTCTCAACAGCACTTCTGACTCTATTTGTCCTGGTCTGTGCAAAAATTGAATTTTCCATTCATAAAGCTCAGGACCTGTCCCTGGGGCTGCACAGACAATAGCTCAGGGTTTCTCACCTTGCGGGCCCCTGTGTCTCTCTCTTTAAATAAGAGGTTGCAAGTCGTTAGAGCTACTTTCCTCAGGATCTCCCCAGACTTCTCCATCCTGATATCTGGAATCCGCACACACATCAACTTTCAACTGTGAGCAATGTGGGGGGTTTGGCCCACTTATGCCAGCACAATCTCAATCCTTGGTTCCAATGCACATGTCTACTCTCTTTCTCTTTGTAATTCTAACTTTACCCAGTCTACCTCCAATTATCTCTTTTAGCTGAGGTGTAGGATGGCACACAGAATAGCACAGAAGGTAGCACACGTGGTTGTGATTGCTAGAGGATTGATCCATTTCTCTTCCACCGTCTCTGTACAGGGGCAGAAGAATTACAGCTCTAACTCTGCAATCATTTCTCCACTTCTGGTTCTCTGCTCACTATGCCAACTCAAATGTCACAGAAGCTTCTCAAAAATGAATTTAGGCAGGTGATAGACTCCAAATAGATTTTATGCTAACCAGAACTGTTTACTGCAGAACTAGGTAGAAATGAGGTTTATCCAAATTATTGAACACTATGACACTATTATAAAACAGATTCAGATACTGGTTAGGAGTTCAGTTACTACACAGCTGATTCTGACTCAAGGGATCAGATCCCAGAACTCTAGAATTATGTTTCAAAATGTTTGTCTTCCTACTGATAAAATTGAACACTCTCAAGGGTATCCAGAAGAGGACTCACCAATAAGGCAAAGTGCCTCACTCCTTAAGGAACTTGCCTTACATGGCATCCCACTCTAAGGAGAAGAGTCTTTGACTGCAGACTGGCTGCTCCAAGGAACACCAACGCAACACATGTCTTCAGCAGTTTCCATTTACAGCCTATGTTTAATATCAGCTGTGGTAATTTATGGTAGCAGTCTGGAAACTTCTCTCAAACAAGGCCTATCATAGGTCAAGGGCCCTGTGTGTTGACCAGGGGCATTTGCATGACTATACTGGCCTATTGGTGTAGAAGTTTCTGGTGCTTTTGGGCTGGGGTAGGAGAGCTGGGCTTGGTGAGAGCATAGCCACAATATCAACGTTTGGAGAATGGCTGTTAAAGGAGCAGACTACCTTAACTTCTTGAGTTATTCATTCTACTCGTACTTACAGAACTCATTTAGAAACTGACCATATAGAATTTGCATAACATAAGGTAAGTTTGCCTAGTATAAAATCTGCAAGCTGTGAACTTCTAAACTCCCTTCCTCATTAAGTAAAAAAGGTCTCAGAAGAAAGGGGAGCTGCATTGCTAGAGATAAATAAAGGAACAGAACAGTGTCTAAAAGGAGGTGAACCAGTAGGAAGATTTAGTTATTGCATAGAAAGTTAAGTCTTTGGTTGACAGCCCTCCTGACAACAAACACGAGATCCAGCCAGAGTCTCTGTCATGGGAAACCTAGGTAAAAGAGGCTTCCTGAAAAATGGCTTAACAAATTACAAAACCTCCTCATGTATATAGTACTGTTGAACCACTTGTCACAGAATAAAATATATCTCTCTCTTTTACATATATACACATGATGACCAAATGCAAACAAATTTCCCTAAATCTATAAGTGGAATACAGCACTATCTGTTTATAGACACACAGGCACGACGTGACCACACCACTACTCTGGAGCAATGGATTTACTTTAGTCACAGGGTGGAATATAGTGGTACAGACAGGTCCGGGTTCACCTGCTGATCTCAAGAAAAGCTGACATTGTGTTCTCACCATGATTTCAAGTGTTCTTGCTTTGATCACAAGGGCAGTGAGTGGAAATGTACTAGTCCTCCTCACCTGGTGATCACTAGACAGGCCAGCATTACATTCCTGCCTAGGGGACAAATATTCTTGTCTTGATCAAAGGCTGTAAGTCCTTACTCCTGTTGGAATGACTCTCGAGGGGGAAGAAAGGTGTTTCAACATGATGACCTGAAATATTTGCTAAAATAAGTGTCAAGAAAACCCCAATTAGCTCCCATCATGATGCAGAGGAGATACATGATATCATAGAAAGCATGAAGGTAGTGCTAATGAGGCCCTTCAGTCTGCTGTCCTGGTAGAACCAGTGGCTCAGCTGAAGTACATCTATAGGAATGCATGCAGCATGGGCAACAAACAGGAGGAGCTGGAAGCCCTTGTGAGGTAGAGAAACTGTCATTTCAGAAACACGGTGGGATGACTCTCATAACTGGAATGCTGAAATGAATGGCTATAAACTCTTCAGAAGGGATGGGTGAGGAAGGAGAGGAGATATGGGTAGCCATGCATGTTAGGGTTTTGGTTGTCTGGAACTTGATGAGGGTGATGAAAATGCTGAGTGTCTATGGGGAAGAATCAAGGGTAGGACAACAAGGCAGACATCCTGGTGGGGGTCTGTTACAGACCACACAACCAGGATGAAGAGGCAGATGAAATATTTTGCAAGCAGCTGGGAGAAGTCTCCCGATCACTAGCCCTTGTTCTTATGGGGGACTCCAACCTACCAGATGTCTGCTGAAAGTACAACACAGCAGAGAAGAAGCAGTCTAGGAGTCTCCTGCAGTGCATGGAAGACAGTTTCCTGACACAGCTGGTTAGTGAGTCTACCAGGGACAGAGCCCCACTGAATGTGTTGTTTGCAAATAGAGAGGGGCTCGTGGGCAACATGTCAGCTGGAGGTCGCCTTGGGTATAGTGATCATGAAATGATTGAGTTTACTATTCTTGGAGAAGTTAGAAGAGAGGTCAGCAGAACTGCTACTTTGGACTCCCAAAGGGCAGACTTTGACTTGTTCAGAAGGCTGGTTGGCAGAATCCCTTGGGAGGTAGTCCTGAAGGACAAAGGAGTCCAGGAAGGCTGGTGTCTCTTTGAGAAGGTAATCTTAGAGGTACAGGAGCAGGCTGTCCCCATGTGCCCACGGCGAGCCAGCAGTAAAGAAGGTCAGCCTGGCTGAAACGTAAGAATAAAAAGAGAATGTACAGCCTTTGGAAGGAGGAGCAGACTACTCAAGAGGAATACAAGAATTCTGTGAGGTTATGCAGGAAGAAAATCAGAAAGTCCAAAGCTCAAATAGAGGTGTGCCTGGCCACCACTGTGAAAGGCAACAAGAAATGTTTCTGTAAATAAATTAGCAACATGACGAGGGCTAAGGAGAATCTCCATCCCCTGATGGATGCCAAGGGAAACATAGTGACAGAAGATGAGGGAAAGGCTGAGGTAGTAAATGCCTTCTTTGCCTCAGTCCTTAATAGTCAGAACAGTTGTGCTCCAGGTACCCAGCCCCCTGAGCCAGAAGACACAGATGGGGAGCAGAATGAAGACTCAGTAATGCAAGGGGTAATGGTCAGTGACCTGCTACACCACTTGGATGCCCACAAGTCTATGGGGCCAGACGGGATGCACCCAAGGGTACTGAGGGAGCTGATGGAGCTGATCACTAAGCCTCTTCCATTATCTATCAGTAATCTTGGCTAACCAGGGAGCGCCCAGTTGAGTGGAAGTTGGCTAACATGACAGCCACCTACAAGAAGGCCTGGAAGGAGGATCCGGGGAACTACAGACCTGTCAGTCTAACCTGAGTGCCAGGGAAGGTCATGGAGCAGATGATCTTGAGTAACATTACATGGCACGTACAAGAGAAACATAAGATCGTGCCCTGTCAACATGGGTTCATGAACGGCAGGTCCTGTTTGGCCAACCTGATCTCTTTCTATGACAAGGTGACCCACCTAGTAGATGACCCACCATAGTAAGGCTATGGATTTTATGTGCTTAGACTTCAGTAAGGCCTTTGACACTGTATCCCACAGCATTCTGCTGGAGAAACTGGCAGTTCATGGCCTGGATGGTGGACTCTTTGATGGATAAAGAACTGGCTGGAGGGCCAGGTCCAAAGAGTTGTGGTGAACGGAGCCAAATCTAGTTGGTGGTTGGTCACGAGTGGTGTTCCTCAGGACTCACTATTTGGGGCAGTTCTGCTTAATCTCTTTATCAATGTTCTGGATGAAAAGATTGAGTGCACTCTCAGTAAATTTGCAGATGACACCAAACTGGGTGGGAGGGTTGACCTGCTGGAGGGTAGGAAGGCCATATGAGGGCTCTGGACCAGCTGGATCATTTGGCTGAGGTCAATCATATGAGGTTTAACAAGGCCAAGTGCTGGGTCCTGCACTTGCGTCAGAACAACTCCAGGCAACGCTACAGGCTCGGGGAAGAGAGGCTGGAAAGCTGCCTGGTGGAAATGGATCTGGGGGTGTTGACTGACAACCGTCTGAATATGAGCCATCTGTGTGCCCAGGTGGACAAAAAGGTCAGGAGCAACCTGGCTTGTACCAGGAATAGTGTGGCCAGCAGGACCAAGGAAGTGATTATGTCACTATACTTGGCACTGATGAGGCTGCACCTTGAATCCTGTGTTAAGTTTTGGGTCCCTCATCATAAGATGGACATTAAAGTACTAGGGAGAGCACAGAACAGGGCAATGAAGGTGGTGAGTAGCCTGGAGCACAACTCTTCTGAGAAGTGGCTGAGGAAGCTGGGGCTCTTCAGCTTGGAGAAAAGGAGGCTGAGGAGGGACATTATCGCTGTCTACTGCTACCTGAAAGGAGATTGTAGCATAGAGAGTGTTGGTCTCTTCTCCCAAATAGCAAGTGATGGGACGAGAGGAAATGGCCTCAAGTTGCACCAGAGGAGCTTTATATTGGATAGTAGGAAAAAATTCTTCTCAGAAAGGGTTGCCAGGCAACAGGCTGTTCAGGGAAGTGGTATAGTCACCATCTCTGGAGGGGTTTAAAAGGCATTTAGATGAGGTTCTTAGGGACATGGTTTAGTGCTAGAGTTAAGTAAGGTTGTGGTTGGGCTCGATGATCACAAGGGTGTCTGAGGGCCTCTTCCGACTGAAGCGATTCTCTCCTGGTGGACAGCAGGATGACCATGAGCCAGCACTGTGCCCTTGTGGCCAGGAAGGCCAATGGTATCCTGGGGTGTATTAGAAGGGGGGTGGTTAGTAGGTCAAGAGAGGTTGTCCTTCTCCTTTACTCTGCCCTGGTGAGACCACATCTGGAATATTGTGTCCAGTTCTGGGCCCCTCAGTTCCAGAAGGACAGGGAACTGCTGGAGAGAGTCCAACACAGAGCAACGAAGATGATTAAGGGAGTGGAGCATCTCCCTTATGAGGAAAGGCTGAGGGAGCTGGCTCTCTTTAGCTTGGAGAAGAGGAGACTGAGGGGTGACCTCATTAATGTTTACAGATATATAAAGGGTGAGTGTCACGAGGATGGACCCAGGCTCTTCTCGGTGACAACAAATGGTAAGACACTTAAATATGAGAAGAAACTTCTTCTCAGTGAGGGTGATGGAGCACTGCAACAGGCTGCCCAGGAAGGTTGTGGAGTCTCCTTCTCTGGAGGCATTTAAAACCTGCCTGGACGCCTTCCTGTGTAACCTCACCTGGGTGTTCCTTCTCTGGAAGGGGGATAGGACTAGATGATCTTTCAAGGTCCCTTCCAATCCCTAACATTCTGTGATTCTGTGAAAGACTGAGAGAGCTGGGTCTGTTCAGCAGGGAGAAGAGAGGGCTGAGAGGGGATCTTATCAACGCTTATAAATATCTCAAGTGTGGGTGTCAAGGGGATGGGACCAGACTCTTTTCAGTGGTACCCAGTGACAGGATGAGGGGCAACTGGCATGGACTGAAACACAGGAGATTTCATCTGATTATGAGGAGACAGTTGTTTACTTTGAGGGTGCCAGAGCACTGGAACAGACTGTCCAGAGAGGCTGTGGAGTCTCCTTCTCTGGAAATATTCAAAGTCCTCCTTGATGTATTCTTGTACGACCTGCTGTAGGTGATCCTGTTTTAGCAGGTGGGTTGGACTAGATGATCTCCAGAAGTCCCTTCCAACCCCAACCACTTTTTGATTCTGTGATTCTGTGGCTTGCCAAAATCTGATAAATGCAACTAGGGATTGTAATGACAGAAGAGTAAATGGAACTAAAGTACGGGAATGTACACAGAGGCCAGAGGAACACCTCCACAACTCTTGGGGATGATTGTGACAGGTTTTGCTGACATAATGGGGAGTTACTCACCTGAATTTTAATAATGAGTTGGCAGCAAGTTTTTTTGTGGAACAAGCCATGTCTGCCAAACATGACAATATTAAGGATCACATACTTAATATCCCATCCCCATTCTGAGGTGGCAAGGAGCAAATCTGAGAGATCTTGTAATACCTTTGTAGTCATTAGCACTTAAAACAATGAATCCTGATGGCAGTTGCTAACCTAAAGATATATAAATCATTCCAGTTTTAGGTGAGTCTGCTCCTCTAAGGAAGATAAGAGCGACTTGCAGAACACCTCATCACGAACTCCAAAGAATACTATCTTTGCAGAGCAGACGTTTTGGGGCCCGCACAATTAGTTGAGTCTTGTTTTAATACATATCTCAAGACTGTTGTATAAAGTGTCCTTTAGCTGAATATTGCTTATTATACACTAAAATAACTATGTAACCGGGATGCAAATGTGGAACCAATTGACTCTTTAGGACTGTCTTGAGTAGTAACAACATTTTGTATATAATGGCTATTGCTTTTCCCACTGGTGTGCAGGTTCTGTTCCAGCATCCAGAGTTGTGCAACTCTGTGATAAACAATGTGTCACCGCTGTGTGCTACCATTTGGATTAATTGCACACCGGGTAACAGAAACCTGGTTTGGGACACCACTTGGAGGTACTATACTTGTACAACAGGTATTTGTCTGTGTTCTGCTTTAGAGGAAAAAGGTCGCTGTGTGTCTCTTTCTCAGCCTAAGTAATGTCTACAGGAAGCAAAATATTTAGGATTTATGTTAAAAGTAGGACAAATATTAGTAGACCCAGAATGTACACACACAGAATCACACAGAATCACAGAATGTTAGGGATTGGAAGGGACCTCGAAAGATCATCTAGTCCAATTCCCCTGCCAGAGCAGGAACACATAGATGAAGTTACACAGCCAGGCTATTGAAGAAATACCTTGAGTGGTAACAAAGAAACAACTGTAAGTATTTTTAGACACGATGGGCTACTGCAGACCTGTGCATACTGGGGCTAGAAAGGCAAGTAAGCCATCGACAGAAGCTATGGAGGCAGAGGAAGTGGAGCCTATAGAGTGGGTCTGGAGAGATAAAAGGCTTTCCAAGCTACAGAAGGAGCTTTACCTTCTGGTCCAGCATTGGGATTGCTGGATTAATCCAAACTCTTTGAGCTGTTTGTGAATGAGAACAAAGGAATAGCAGCAGAATCCTTACTCAAAAGCTAGGTCCATGCTGCCGGCCCTGTGGCTTGTTACTCAACTCAACAGGATCCTGTAGCAGAAAATAATTTCTCAGTTAAGGTAGTAAAAGCAACAGCAACTGTCATAAAAAGGAGCAGATCATTAGCTCTTGGTCACTCAAGCACCATGTGTCCCTCATGAAGTAGAATTTATTCTTAAACAACATGCTACACAAACACAGTCCCAACAGAGAGCACATCTTTATGAATTAGCCATTTAAAAGGAAGATGATATTACTTTAAAAGGTGTAATGATTTGAACCCTGCAACTTTAGTGCCTGTTCCATCTGATGGTGAGCACTAAGGTGTAATTTGATGGTGATTGCAGTAAGGTAGTGTTTTACTCAAGCCACTTGCAAAATCAACCTCTAGAGAACCTGAGATCTAACTTTTTAACTGGTGGATCTTCATACTATATGAATGGAAGAAGACCCATGGGGTATGCAGTGGTGAGAAGCTTAGAGGTACTTGAAGCAGAACCTCTACAACTGTCAGTGAGTGCCCAAAGGGCTGAATTACCTGCACTAGCAGAGCAGCCAGCTGGGTATGTAATCAGCAAGTAACTATTTATACTGACTCTCAGTATGCCTTTGGCATGAGCTGTGCAACAAGTGAGGAAAAAGTGGGAGTTCCATATTTCATTGGGAGAGTTGGAAGTAACTAAGCTTCCACGGGAATTCACTGTTGTACACTGTCCAGCTCATATCACAGGAAAGATGAAACTGAAATTTGTACTATTGGAGGAAAAGCTGTTTTATCAAGAAGACCCTTAATGACTTTGGCTAGGTGATTTCATGACAAACACATGGAGGAATGACAGCAACTGTCAACAGTCAACTGCAGGAGCCACATGGTCTCAAGTGTCTCCCTTCCACAAGAGTCCACAAACCACTGGCCCATGAAGGCTGTGATGGAGTCTGGTGAGGTGCAAGGTGGCAGAGTAGATCAGAACCTGTGCCTCTGGACAGGAGAACCTGAGCCAACTGATCCGGGCAGACAGACAGACAGACAGGCACCCCCTGCCGCACGGCCTGGGCAGACAGATGGATCTCCCTGCCATACTGCCCAGATCAGTTGTGTCCACAATACCTGGAGACAGAGATGGGCACCGCCCCTGCCGTATTCCTTGAACAGACACATGGACACCTCTGCCACCTGTCCCAGATACAGCCATTCCCCTGTCACATCTCATGGGAGGAGTGAGTGTTTTTGAGTGGTCTGTGGCTGCAGCCAGGGTTTCTCTGTGTGCCACAGGGTATACAGGGGACCAGTTGAAGGGAAACTCTCTCCAAGCATGGGCAAGGTATCACTGGCTGCCAAGATGCTGTGTCCAGTACCACTGTACCTGCAAACTACCACTGCACAGTGAGGCTAAAAGTGGGCTGTCCCTTGTCCCCAGGGTGCTGCTGGGCCTCTTGCAGAATTGACACCAGGATCTGCTTGTTGGTGGCAGCCAAAGCAGTGTGATAAGAGCCTGAGAAGATTCTGGCTACATCCAGGGCTGAGAAGGTCATGCTGGAGCCTAGCTCATTCCTCCACATGCTCTGCAGGTCACAGTGGGGACTGGACTTTGTGCCAGTGCCTTAGGCAGTGCCAAGCAGGGATCCCTACTGCAGTTTGTGGGAATATTATGACACATACTCTGTATGTTTTGGGGGATAGCACGGCTCCTCTTCATGGCAACTGGGGCCAGTGGCATGGGAACTGGCTGGGCCAGCATGTCACCCTTCTGTGGCAGGGCAGAGCAGGGTAGAGAACAGCTGGGGGTGATGGGCACTCAGAGATAGGTGACCAACACTATCCCTGGGGACAGCACAGCCAGAGCTGGCAGCCCTATGGTCACATACACTGCACCCTGGGGGCCACTGAATAGCACAGCATGGCACCAGACAACACAGCACAACACGAGCAGGCAGCCCATCAGCCATTCGCGCTGCTCCCCAAGGATGTCACGGCACAGCACGGCAGAGCAGAGCACAGACAGAGTACGCAGCTCCTCATCCACTTACCCTGCGCCCTGGGGACATGAGACAGCATGGCACAGCAGGAGATGGCAGCCCCAGGCTGGGCACTGCCCCCAGGCTGCTCTTACCTTCCTGACAGCAGTGCTGTGGATGCTGAGCATGACTAGGGCAAGAAGGAGGCAGCAGCAGAGGCTCCCCATGGCAGCAGCACCAACTGTGGTGCCTGAAAGTGGTGCCCTGGCCCTGCCTATGCTGCCACGCTAAGTCTGCCCAGCCTCTTTTGTAGTGGAGGGGGTTGCAGTTGGGCAGCAGCTGCCCATGTTGTGCCTCCTGCCAAGGGCCACACCAGTGGGAGCTGAGCCACCGGGCACCATGCCATGCTGAGCAGGGTCCTGTTCCCTGGGCAAGGTGGGAATCCTGAGAGAGCATGGTGGGGTGGTGGGGGTTGTGATGGAGGAGCCTGAGACACAGGGATGCCACAGCAGGGACACACACTGGGCCTTGGGAACAGTGACGGGAGAGGCCATGGAATGTCATTGAGGAGGGAGGAGAATGTGTGCACTGAGCCACAATGTGACAGGAGAGGGGGTGGGTGTTTGCAGCAAAGCTTTATTATCGGAAGCGGGTAGTGGGGCAGGACATGGGGTGAGCATATTAGAAGCAGGTGGTGGGACAGCAGATGGCATTTGTATATTAGAAGCAGGTGGTGGAGCCTGAGATGGTGGAGCCTGAGATGGGGTCTGCATCCCAGGCAATTCCATCAGTCTCAAAATCCCCTGCACTGCCAAACTTCTCTTGTGAGTGCTGGCCCATTTTGGTGCAGGAGAGTGCGTCTGCATCCCAGTTGTTTTCGTCAACATTGAAATCCGCCACGATGTCATCCTTCCTCTGTGAGACCAGGCGGGTGAAGACATAGGTGCCTCTCCTGTGGGGACACAGAGGGACGACATGTAAGTGTGGGAAATGCAGTACTAGACACGGCAAATACACATTGCCAGTGCTGTAATGTGAATCCAGTCCTGTCCCACCCCCCAGCAGCATTTGTACCTTGGCAGGACCCCCTGAGCCCCCAGGAGTACCTCATCCTTGGTCAGTCCCAAACTGGCAGCAGCTCTGCCAGAAGATCAGCATGGCAGGGTGGAGAAGCCATGACCCTGGGGATGGACAGGGGACCCACACGTGGTGGGGACAAGAGGTTAACCTGATTGGTATCCATTCATTGTTCACGTATGACATCAGGACCCAAGTAGTCTTCAGAACCTCATTCCCGCAGTTATTCACAAAACACTGTCCTTTGAAAATAGTCTTGGAGCCTGTGGGATGAAGCAGATGGTGGAGGTGAGCATGTTTGGGGCTGCAGGTCAGTGCTGAGCCAGGACCCAGCTACGGGGTGCCCTCTGGGAACAGCAGTGATGGGGAAAGTAGGCAGGAGGAGTCAGGGGGCTGGGGATCTCACATGGAGATGGGCAAACAGCAACAGGTTTCAGCCCCCAGGGGATCCCATATGATGCCAATAAACTCTGGGGTGAAGGATGGGGGAGTGTGAAGGATACCATAAGAAGAGGTAGCGGGTCATCAGGGACATCACAGGGGATGGCAGAAGAGCATCAGGGATATCACAGGAGATGGCAGAAGAGCATCAAGAACACCACATGGGAGGGCAAGGGAGCACTGGGGACACCAAAAGGTGAGCAGGGTAACTTTGGGAATAGCACAGGAAGGGCAGGGGACAAATGAAGAAATGAGAGGGAGGGCAGGTGAGCTCTGTGGACATCAAAAGGAGGGCAGGGGAGCTGTGGAGAAGTCACAGGTAAGGCAGAGGGGCTGTGGGAACCTCACGGGAAGGGCAGGGGAACATTTGGAACACCACAGGAAGGCAGTGGAACTCTGGGGACATTTCAGAAAGAGCAGGGGAACATGGTAGACATTATAAGGAAGAGAAAAGACCTTTGGATACATCAGAGGGAAGATGGAAGACAAGAAGGCAGGTGACCATTTGGAACACTAGATAAGGCATTTGGGACATTAGATGGGTCAGGGGAGCTCTGTGAACACAACAGGGAAGCTGCAAATGGAGAGGCACCTGATGACCAGTAGACGGTGAATTCCAGTTCCAATATCTGGCTATTCTGGTTTGTGCCATGCTGGAACCCCCTCAGCGGATATGGCTTATCGATGATGTACTTCCCGTTAAATCTGCCTTGTTGGTCCACAGGCCCGATGACCAGGGTGTGTTTCTCGTTGTTGGTCCAGTAGCCTTTCAGCACGCACTGGAGCGGAGGTGACTCAGTGTTGGTGCAACAGCACAGCCCAGCCATGGGCAGGGTGGCAGGAGTGGGCACCCCAGGAGCCACAGCACCCCTGCCACCCTGCCCCATGCATCCTAGCCCTTGGTTACCTTTCTCTCAGAGAAACCGGGAGCCACCAGGGCCAGGCTGAGCACCAGGAGGAAGGGAGTCACTTGCACCATCTCTGCAGCAGGCAGACAGCTGGCGTACACAGGGATCTGCTCCTCGTAGTGCCCTGCCGATGTGTCTGCTCTGTCATCTTTTTATTGCTGTGGATGGGACCTCCGGCCAGGGCGTTTTCAATCTAGGTGTTTCCAAATTGACAGCTCTTAGTTGTAGGAAAGGGTGTTTACATGCAAATATTCCCACAAGCACCTGCTGAAACGATGCGTCCTTATGGTGATACATATTCATCCCAGGGCCACCAGGTGATCTCAAAACAAGCCAATGCCATGTTGTCAACATGGCTATAAGTGTTCTTGCTTTGATCACAGGGGCACGAAGTAGAAATGGATGGGTGCTCCTCACCTGGTGATCACTAGACAGACCAGTATTATGGTCCTGCCCAGGGGACAGATTTCTTCTCTTCATCAAAGGCTGTAAGTCCTTACCCTTATTGGAATGACTCTCATACTGGTAAGAAAAGTGTTTTAATATGAAGACATGAAACAATGGCTAAAAAAACCTCAGACCAGATGGACAGAAATCCCTAACACTGTCCATCATGATGCAGAGAGGATCACAGAATCACAGAATCGACTGGGTTGGAAAAGACCTCAGAGATCATCAAGTCCAACCCTTGGTCCGACTCTAGTCCGTTTACTAGATCATGGCACTAAGTGCCATGTCCAATCTCAGTTTAAAAACCTCCAGGGATGGCAAGTCCACCACCTCCCTGGGCAGCCATTCCAATGCCTGACCACTCTCTCTGTAAAGAATTTCTTTCTAATATCCAGCCTAAATTTCCCCTGGCAGAGTTTAAGCCCATGACCCTTGTCCTATTGCTAACTGCCTGGGAGAAGAGACCAATCCCCACCTGGCTGTAACTTCCCTTCAGATAGTTATAGAGAGTGATGAGGTCACCTCTAAGCCTCCTCTTCTCTAAACAACCCCAGCTCCCTCAGCCTCTCCCCATAGGTCTTATGTTCAAGTCCCTTCACCAGTCGTGTTGCTCTTCTCTGGACCCGCTCCAGCACTTCAATGTCTTTCCTGAACTGAGGGGCCCAGAACTGAACACAATACTCCAGGTGTGGCCTCACCAATGCAGAGTACAGGGGAAAGATCACTTCCCTTGTCCTGCTGACCACGCTATTTTTGATACAGGACAGGATACCATTGGCCTTCTTGGCCACCTGGGCACACTGATGGCTCATGTTGAGCTTCCTGTCAATTAGTACTCCCAGGTCCCTTTCTGTCTGACTGCTCTCCAGCCACTCTGCGCCCAGCCTGTTGCGCTGCAGGGGGTTGTTGTGACCAAAGTGCAGCACCCAGCACTTGGCCTTATTGAACTTCATCCCATTGGAATCAGCCCATTTTTCCAGTCTATCCAGATCCCTCTGCAGAGCTCTCCTGCTTTCCAGCAGGTTGACACTCCCTCCCAACTTGGTGTCAGCAAATTTGCTGGTGATGGTCTCAATCCCCTCATCTAAATCATCAATAAAGATGTTAAACAGGACTGGACCCAACACTGACCCCTGGGGAACACCACTAGTGACTGGCTGCCAGCTAGATGCAGCCCCATTCACCAGCACTCTCTGGGCCCGGCCCTCCAGCCAGTTCTTAACCCAGCGTAGAGTACACTTGTCCAAGCTGTGGGCTACCAGCTTTTGCAGGAGTATGTTATGGGAGACAGTGTCAAAGGCCTTGCTAAAGTCCAGATAGACCACATCCACGGCTTTCCCCTCATCCACCAGGTGAGTCACCTGATCATAAAAGGAGATCAGGTTGGTCAGACAGGACCTGCCCCTCCTAAACCCATGCTGGCTGGGTCTGATCCCTTGTCCATCCTGAAGGTGCTGTGTGATTCCATTCAGGATGATCTGCTCCATAACCCTGCCAGGCACCGAGGTCAGGCTGATAGGCCTGTAGTTGCCAGGGTCAGCTCTGCAGCCCTTTTTGTGGACTGGGGTAACATTGGCCAATTTCCAATCATATGGGACCTCCCCAGTGAGCCAGGACTGATGGAAGATGATGGAGAGCGGCTTGGCAAGTTCTTGTGCTAGCTCCCTCATCACCCTACGATGGATCCCATCTGGTCCCATAGACTTGTGAGGATCCAGATGGCTCAGTAAATCACCAACTATTTCCTCCTGGAATACAAGGGGCCTATTTGGCTTTCTGCCTCTGCAAACCATCTCCAGACATGAGTTGTCCTGAGGGCCACCTGTCTTACTGGTAAAAACTGAGGCAAAGTAGGTATTAAGTACCTCAGCTTTCTCCTCATCTTTGTTAACTATATTTCCCTCAAAGTCCAACAGAGAATGGAGGTTTTCCTTGCCCCTCCTTTTGTTATTAACATATTTGAAGAAGGACTTCTTATTATCCCTGACAGAACTGGTGAAATTATCTTCAAATTGCACTTTTGTTTCCCTGATTTTTTTTCTGCATGATCTAGCTATTTCCGTAAATTCTTCATAAATAGCCAGCCCTTTTTTCCACAGTCGGTAAAGTCTCTTTTTATTTCTGATTTCATTCAGAACCTCCCTGTTTAGCCAAGCCAGTTGTCTTCCCCGCCGGCTAGCCTTTCGGCACACTGGTATAGCCTGTTCCTTTGCACTCAAAGCCACCTGCTTGAAGCATGTCCAACCCTCCATATGGCTCATGTCCATATGTCATGTCATAGGAAGAATGAAGAAAGATGGAGAACATGGGAGGTGGGAAATCCTGTTGGAATGGTCTCTGACAGCAGCTGGAGCATCGAACCTTATGCTACACCCTATCATGATTTTAGTGACTCTTGTTACGCTATGATTGTTTTCGACTTTGATTTATATATCAAAGCCTGAAGAATGGTGTTTAGGGAACAGGCTGCCTTACCTTATTGTATTATTTAGTATACTGCTTCTTACAGAGCTTGTTTAGAAAATGCTTATCCAGGATTCGTTTAGCATAACTAACTTTGCTTGGATCCTCTGCATCCACCAGATGAGGAGCCAGGGCAGGAACCTAGTGACAAAATGCTGAATTAGATATTCCGCCTTCCAAATGCCAAGGTCCTATGCAGGAAACAGAATTCCTGAGGGCTTGCTAGATCATGGGAGCTATTGCAGCACCTGAAAATTATTACCTATTCATCTGTTGTAACATGCCCTGCTAAAAAGTCTGTCCCCACCTTTCTCATAAGCCCCATTTATATGTTGAAAGGCTACAATATTTTCCCAGAGCCTTTTGTTCTCCAGGCTGAGCCCATCTGTCTCAGCCTGTCCTCACAGCAGAGCTGTTCCAGCCCTCTGACCATTTCTGTGGCTCTTCTGGCCCCTCTTCAACAGGTCCATGTCTGTCCTGTACTGAGGGCTCCAGAGCTGGACACAGGACTCCAGGTGGGGTCTCACCAGAGTGGAGCAGAGGGGCAGAATCACCTCCCTTGACCTGCTGGCCACACTCCTTTTTATGCAGCCAAAGATACCATTGCTCTTTTGGGCTGCAAGTGCACATTGCTGGCTCACGTGCAGTCCTTCATTCACCAGTACCCCAAGTCCTTCTCTGCAGGGCTTCCCTCCATCCCTTCATCTCCCAACCTGTATTGATATCAGGGGCTGCCCTGACCCAGGCGCAGGACCTTGCACTTGGCCTTGTGGAACCTCATGAGATTCACCTGTGTCCACTTTTCAAGTTTGTCTAACTCAGCAACCCATTGCTCAGGTGTGTTAAGTGCGCAGCTCAGTTTGGTGTCATCTACAGACTTGTGGAGGCTGCACTCGATCCCACTCTCTAAGCCATTGAAGGAAACATTAAACAGTACTGGTCCCAATACAGAACCTGAGGGACAGCACTTGGCATCAGTGTCCATCCAGACTTTAAGCCATTGATCACTACCTTCTGGATGTGAGTATCCAGCCAATTCCTTGTCCAACAGACAGTCTTCCCATTCTTCATTAGATCTCTGTTTTTGTCAGGTGGGCTGCCAGTCAAATTCCTGACCTTGAGGTGCTTCTCCTGCAACTGGAGGAAAATAAGTTCTTTACACGAACCAAAATATTAAACGCCATAGAATGATAGAATGATAGTATGATAGAATGACAGAATCATAGAATGTCCTGAGTTGGAAGGCTCCCACAAAGATCAACGAATCTATTTCCTCTCCCGGCATATGACAACCCCACAGTTTACACTGTTTCTGAGGGCATTGTCGTCCTTGAATACTGGAAGCCTTGGGGCTTTTTTACCTCCCTGGGGAGTCTGTTCCAGTGCTCCACCACCCTCTGGGTGAAGATTCTAACCCTAATGTCTATCTTAAACTTTCCCTGGCATATCTTCCTGCCATTGCCTTGGTTTCAATCAAGAGAACAGCATCTGCCATTCTTCCTCCACTTATGAGGAAGCTGCAGACTGTGATGAGGTCTCCTCTTAATCTTCTTCAGGCTGAACAAACCAGGTGAATTCAGCTGCTTCTCATAAGGCTTCCTCTGCAAACCCTTGACCAACTTCATGCCCCTCTTCTGGACACTCTCCAGTAGCTTTGTATCTTTCTCATCCTGTGGCACCCAGACCACACAGTGCTCCAGGTGAGGCTGTACCGGTGTGGCAGAATGCAACCCCCCCTCTCTCCCCCTCCCTCCTTCAGTATGGAAGGCACATCTCCCTCTTTCTCTACTACTTGAGGCTAACAGCTTCTTTTGTTTGGCCCCAGAGCACCCTGGCTCCTGGGCCATTAGAAGAAGGAAGTGCCAGGCACACTGAGCCGCGCCCAGTGTGGGGGATGTTTGGAGGCTTCAGGGGCACCCACACTCAGTGTGGGGGGTGCAGAGAAGCTTCTAGAGTGCCTACAGTCAGATCTGATCAGCCAATATAAAAACAGGATTCTCGTCGAGACTCCGCCCATTGTGTGGGTCTCTCGGAGCACAAGCAAGATGCTGCCGCCGAGAGCCCCCCTCCCCGGGATGGGGACTCCGCTTGCCTCGCCGCCACGTGTGTAAGTAAAACTTCTCGCAGGATTGCGAGTATATTTATACTTTTCGTGCACATATGCACGTATAACTTTCCGTGCACATTTGCACACATACTTAAAATTATTTCCTCGCAGAATCGCGAGTGTATTTTCCTTCTGTGCACACTTGCATGCGTAACTTTCCGTGCACATTTGCACGCGTACTTAAAATTATTTCCTCACACAATTGCGAGTGTATTTTCCTCCCGTGCTTCCACATAAGCACGTGTAGGATTCTGTGCACACTTGCACGTGTAAGTAAATTAACTCTTGCAGGATTGCGGGTGTATTGTAAATTTACCCTCGCGGAATCGCAAGTATACACTTCCCGTACTCACTACGAGTGCGTGTATCTCTTTAAAAATAATCCTGCACCGTGTTCAGGCAAGTGTGTATTTCTCCGGGACTCAGGGACGGCTCCAGCATTGTTTCGGGTGAAGCCACGTGCATGCACTCTGTGGACTGCCTGTTGTATTAGTTGCTGCCTCAATAATTTTCCTCAACTGATATCCGAACCTTTATTTAAGTCACTTTTGGAGTGCTAAAACCCTGTTTCTCACCGATCTAATAAAAGTTGTTTTGGACCTTGTTGTCCCTTAAATTAACCTACGGGTTGCCTCCATGACAACCGGTACAGATTAGAACAAGACAATCGCCTCCCTGCCCAGCTGGCAATGCTGTGCTTGAGGCACCCCAGGACACGGGTGGCCCTCTTGGCTGCCAGGACACACTGTTGGCTCATGTTCAACTTGCCATTAACCAGAACCCCCAGATCCCCCTCTGCAGAGCTGCTTTCCAGCATCTTGTTCCCCAGTCTAAATGTACAGCCAGGGTTGCTGTGTCCCATGTGCAAAATCCAGCACTTGCACTTGCTGAACTTCATGCAGTTGGTGACTGTCCAGTTCTTCTATTTGTCCAAATTCCTTTGGCACTCAAGAATCTCAAGAGCTCCTCCCAATTTTGTGTCACACATAATCACAGAATCACAGAATGTTAGGGATTGGAAGGGACCTTGAAAGAACATCCAGTCCAATCCCCCTGCCAGAGCAGGAACACCCAGATGAGGTTACACAGGAAGGCGTCCAGGCAGGTCTTGAATGCCTCCAGGGTAGGAGACTCCAGAACCCCCCTGGGCAGCCTGTTCCAATGTTCTGTCACCCTCACTGAGAAGAAGTTTCTTCTCAAATTTAAGTGGAATCTTCTGTGTTCCAGTTTGTACCCGTTACCCCTTGTCCTATCACTGGTTGTCACCGAGAAGAGCCTGGGTCCATCCTCGTGACACTCACCCTTTAAATATCTGTAAATATTAATGAGGTCACCCCTCAGTCTCCTCTTCTCCAAGCTAAAGAGACCCAGTTCCCTCAGCCTTTCCTCATAAGGGAGGTGCTCCCCTCCCTTAATCATCTTCGTTGCTCTGTGTTGGACTCTCTCCAGCAGTTCTCTGTCCTTCTTGAACTGAGGGGCCAGGAACTGGACACAATATTCCAGATGTGGTCTCACCAGGGCAGAAACTAGAACCACTAGGTTCCTGATAGTCTCAGCTACCTGCCCAAGCTCTTCCTTGTTGTGTCCATCCACCAAGATGTCATCTATATACTAAGATATGCGAATGCCCAATGGTACTTTCACAGTCTCTAGGAGCACAGCTAAGACATTGTGGGCAACAGGGAGAGAGAGTGTTTATCCCTTGTGAAAACCAAGCAGAAATGTATTGCGTCCCTTCCCAGGGGAAGTCAATTTGGGCTTTGTCTTCCTCCCTTAAGGAAATAATGAAAAATGTATCTTTGGCATTTTGTATTCCCTTCACTGACTCTAACAATCCTTTTCTTAGACTCACTCTGAGTCTCCACTACTCTCTTGTCTCAACATCTCTTAACAACACTGCAGACTCCATTTGTCCCACTCTGTGTGAAAACTGAATTTTCCATTCACAAAGCTCAGGACCTGTCCTTGGGCTACACAGACAATAGCTCAGGGTTTCTCACCTGTTTTAATAAGATGGTGAAGGTCATGTGAACTACTTTCCTCAGAGTCTCCCCAGGCTTTCCCATCCTGATCCTTGGAATCTGCACTCACATAAACTTTCAACTTCAGGCAATGCGGGGGGCTGCCCCACTTGTGCGAGCACAATCTCGCTCCTTGGTTCCAATGCGAGTGTCTGTTCTCTTTCCCTTTGCTTTATACAGTCTCTCTCTGACTATCTCTTTTAAGCTGATGCACAGACCAACACACAGAATAGCACACATGGTAGCACACGTAGTTGTGATGACTTGAGGATTGATACATTTCTCTTCCACCTACTGTATACAAGGGCAGAATTACAGCTGTGGCTCCACAATAATTCCTCCAGTTTTGGTACTCTGCTCACTATGCCAATTTCAATGTCGCAGGCAATGTGCTCCAAACAGACTTTATTCTAACCAGAACTGCTTAATGCAGAACCAGCTAGAAATGGGGTTTATCCAGAATTATTCAACACTCTGACAATATTACAAAACACGGATTCAGATACTGTCTAGGACTTCAGTTACTACATAACTGATTCTGACTCCAAGGATCAGATCCCAGAACTCCAGAATGGTGATTCAAAATGTTTGTCTTCCTACTCATAAAAAGTGAAGACTCTCAAGGGTACCCAGAAGAGGACTCACCAATAAAGCAAAATGTCTCAGTCCTTGAGGAGCTTGAGTTACATGGCATCCCAGTCTCAGGAGGGGAGTCATTGACTGCAGACTGGCTGCTCCGAGAAAGGCCAACTCAACAAACGTTTCCAGCAAACTCCATTTATACCCTAAGTTGAATCTGAGCTGTGGTCATTTATGGTAGTGGCCTAGAAACTTCTCTCAACCAAGTCTTTTCTTTGTTCAAGGGTCTTGTGTGTTGACATGGGGTATTTGCATGACTATACTGGCCTATTGGTGTAGAAGTTTCTGGTGCTTTCAGGATGGGCTTAGGGGAGCTGGACATGAGGGACATGAACAATTCCAAAGTTTGAAAAATGGCTGTTAAGGGAATAGACTACCTTCGCTTCTTCAGCTCTTTGGTGTACTGTTTGTTACAGAACTTGTTTAGAAACTGAACACATACAATTTGCATAGCATAATGTAAGTTTGCCTAACATAAGATCTGCAAGCTGTGAACTTCTGAACTCCCGGCCTCATTATGCAAAAATGGCCTCAGAAGATAAGAAGACATGCATCCCTAGAGGTAAGTAAAGGAATAGAGCAGCGTATAAAAGGAGGTGAAACAGTAGGAAGGTTTAGTTATTGCTTAGAACTTAAGCAACTGAAAGTGAGGTCTTTGATTGACAGCCCTCCCGACGAAAACCAAGAGATCCAATCAAGAGTCTCTGTTGTGGGAAACCTAGGGAAAACAACTTTCTGAACAACGGCTAATCAAATTACAAGCCTCCTTCTGTGTATAATACCGTTGAACCACATGTGACAGAATTAAATACATCTCTTTCGTTTACATATAGATATGCTTACCAAATGTGAAAAAATTCCCTAAATCTGTAACTGGAATATGGGACTATCTGTTTATAGACTGTGTACACATATGCTGGCACTTTGCAAGAAGAGCCAGAGGACAGGAATGCATTGCAAAGAGCAAGTTTTATTTTAGTTACCTCTCTACTGGGGGATCTCTGAGATAGCACCTGAGCTCCCAGAGGGAGGTAACACAAGCAGGGACACAGGTGCTGGTCAGTTCAGCCCTGGTTAGAAGATCACTGGGTCTGCTGCTCTTGCCTGTATTTCAAGGCTTCCGGGAAACACAGCCTCCTGCTCTTTCTCACAACAAAACAGGAATCTCAGACATAGTGATAAGTTGAGTTTCTCACAGGCCCATGTTATCTCACACAGAGGTTCTACTCATCAAGCACACAAGGTCAGTATAACAATTAGTGTGATGCATGTGCTTTTTCTACAGATAGCTGCAAGTCACTTGAGCGTATTTACATTTAACCAACCTCCTCACCAATCTTGTGCTACATTCCCATACACTGATACAGAGGAAAGATGTGACCATGTCACCACTCTGTGGAGCGATGGACAAATTTACTCACAGGATGGAAGGTGGTGGCACAGACAGGCCCAGGGCCACCTGGTGATATCAAGACAAGATGATTTCATGTTCTCACCTTGATTACAAGTGTTGTTGCTTTGATCACAAAGGCAGTGAGTAGAAATGAACTGGCCTTCCTCATCTGGTGATCACTAGACAGGCCAGCATTATGTTCCTGCCTAGGGGACAAATGTTCTTGTCTTGATCGAGGGCTGTGTGTCCTCTCCACTGCTGGAACAAGTCTCTAGGGAGAAGAGAAGTGTTGCAACATGATGACCTAAAACCTTTGCTGAAATAAGTCTACAGAATACCCAAATACCATCCATCATGATGCAGAGGAGATACGTCATATCGTAGAAAGTGTGCAGAAAGATGGAGAACATCGATGGTAGGAAATCCTGTCCTGGTGGTCTCTGCCAGCAACTGGAGATTTAAAAGTTATGCTACACTCTATCATGGCTGTAGTGCCTCTTGTAATACTCTGTTGGTTGTTCAGCATTGCTTTATAAATTATTTGGTATACTGCTTCTTACAGAATGTGTTTACATACTGCTGGTATAGAATTCACTTAGCATAACTAAGTTTTCTTAGTATAACTCCTGCAAGCTGTGAACTTCTGAACTTCCTGCTTTGTTAAGCCAAAAAGACCTCAGAAGATAAGGTGACCTGCAACCCTAGAGATACGTAAAGGAACAGAACGACATCTAAAAGGAGATGAAACAGAAGGAAGTTTTCGTTATTGCTTAGAACTAATTTTTCTCCAGGTGAAGGTGCAAGATAGCAACTGAAAGCCAGAAATTTGATTGACTGCCCTCCTGACGAAAATCAAGAGATTCAAACAAGAGTCTCTGTCATGGGAACCCTAGGGAAAGGAAACTTTCTGAACAATGGCTAAACAACATATAAAACCTCCCCATGTGTAAATTGTACTGTTGAATCACATTTGACAGAATAACATACATCTCTTTCTTTTACATATAGATATGCTAAGCAAATGTGAAAAATTTCCCTAAATCTATAAGGGGAATACAACACTATCTGTTTATAGACACAGAGGCAAGTGGTGACTACACCACCACTCTGTAGAGCGATGGATAGACTTTAGTCATAAGGTGGAATGTGGTGGTACAGACCACCCTGGGGCCACCTGATAATCTCAAGACAAGATGACATTGTGTTCTCACCTTGATTACAAGTCTTGTTGCTTTGATCACGAGGGCAGCAAGTAGAAATGAACTGGCCTTCCTCACCTGGTGATCAGTAGACAGGTCAGCATTATGGTCCTGCCTAGGGGACCAATGTCCCTGTCTCGATCAAAGGGTGTAGTGAGTTGCGACAATTAAGAGCTCCTCACTTGGTGATCACGTGACAAGCCAACATTGTTCTTGTCATGATCAGAGAGTGAGATGGGACCATGAGGTGCCACCTGATTGCATTTGAAACTCCGACCAATGGGATCATTGCCCAATCCAGTAAGCATCAGGGCTACCTGGTACAAAATGTGGCAGGAATGGAAAAATACTGACCAAAGTCAATCATCTTGCAATCCTATAAATAATGGTCTTAAAGTGAGACAATTTGAGCTGTTCTAGATCTCAACATGACATGACCCACTGTCTCACCATGACTGGGACGCTTCTCAGGTCCCATTTCTTGAGGACTCAATGATCATCTATTGACAATTTCATGTAGCTTCAATGATCATCTGCTGATCATTTTACAAAGATCGAAGGCCTAATTTTGGGCAGCTGGTGATTGTCATCTGATGAAGGTGAACACAGAAAAGTGAGTAACTTATAATACTCATGAAAGGGAAATTTCAATCACAGGCTAACGTGTATGTGCAATTTGATTTTAGAAGTGTTTTTTCTATCTCTTTGTCTGCTTGTGTGGGTGTCTCTCAGTTTACCATTTTTGTGAAAGTGTGTGTTTCAGTTAAAAAATCCTGCTGTAAATTTAGCATGACTCTCGTGGCTATTTTTGATCAATTGTAACAAATTTCACTTATATCACTCTAGTAAATTGGCTGATGATTAAATGCTACTAATAATTAAACAACATACCCTTGTAATCTACGACAAGGCTACCCTGGCACCCCACAGAAGGCCCTGGATCCTGCAGGTCAGTGGCTGCCAGGACTGATGTTTAGCCAGGGAATATCCCTCTCAGGGGACCATTGTCCTTTCTGTCAACCATTTACAACCCCTCTGCCTCACCTGGGATTCAAAGGGGTTCCAAGGAGCCTTAGTCCCAAGGCACCCCAGGGCTGGTCAGAGCACACGGCCACATCCCACTCCTCCTCACCTGGTATCCTCCTGCAAACCCGCCTCAAAATGAACTCCTTTTGTGTCTTTGTTTTATCCCACCCTGGTACTGAAGCAGCCACAGATCAGGCTGGTTCAATTGGCAAAGGCCTCTTGTTAGAGTTCCAACAAGGCCAGGTGTCGGGTCCTGCACCTGGGTCACAACAACCGCATGCAAATGTATAGGCTTGGGGAACAGTGGCTGGAAAGCTGTTTGGCAGTAAAGGACCTGGGGCTGTTGGTTGACAACCGGCTGAGTTTGGGGGTTTTTGACAATGTGATGGTCTAGATGGCATTAGGCTTTCTGGCAGTGGATGAGATTTACCTTTCTCAAAGTGAAGAGAGGGTCTTTGCACAGGAGATAGCAGGGATGATTGACAGAACTTTAAACTAGACTTGAAGGCAGAGGGGGCTTATATCAGGCTCACCTGTGACACACCATGGAATGGCATGGCAAGGTTGGAGGGATGGAATGATAGTGAAGACCCTCAGCCTGTTGTCCTGCGATGTGCTGGCTATGCTGGTGCACACTAGAGCTCTTAGGGAGATCACCAAGGGGCTGCTGGAGTAATCAGAGACAACAGGGGAATACTGATGAGATACCTCGTAGGAAAGAAGATGGTTTCCCCTAAGAAGGTGACACAGTTGACAGCCCAGCTGAAATGCCTCTATACAAACGTACACAACATGGGCAACAAACAGGAGCTGGAAGCCCTAGCTGGTGCTGCTGTAGAGCTACAACCTAGTTGGCGTTACTGAAGCTTGGTGGGATGAATCTCATGACAGGATTGCTGCGATCAATGGCTCAAGGCTGTTCAGAGTTGACAGGCAAGGAAAGTTGTGAGGAAGGGTTGTCCTCTCAGTCAAGAAATTAAGAGTTGTCTCTGAAGAATAGCCTCAAGCAGGTTGAAAGCTTATGGGTAAGAATCAGAGACTAACACAACAAAGGGAACATTGTGGTTGGTATCTCCTACAGACTACCTGATCAGGGGGAGACTATTGATGAAGCATTCTTACTCCAGCTACAGGAGACATCACACTCCTACACTCTCCACCTCCTGGGGGACATCAACCACCCAACATCTTCTGGAAAAGTAGCAGGGTGAGCTGCAGGCAATCCAGGAGTCTCCTGGAGTGCACAGAGGACAACTTTCTCAGCCAGGTAATAGACAGCCCTACCAGAGGGTATGCCATATGGGATGTGATGGTTATCAACACAGTGACATCAAGATTAGAGAGAGCCTGGGCTGCAGTGGTCATGCAGTGGTGGAATTTGCAGTTCTGAGAGTTCTGAGAGAGGTGAAGAATAAAGTTGGGACCCTGAATTTTAGGAAAGCTGAGTTCCAGCTCTTCAAGGAGTTAATCAAGAGAACCACCTGGGAAACTGCCCTCAGGGACAAGGGAGCAGAACAGAGCTGGCAGATGTTTAAGGATCTGGTTAAGAGATTTGGTTATGTGGGCAAATCAAACACCCAGGTTAAGGGAAGGTGTGGGCCCATGTCCATCATTATTTTTTAATGTTTGTATGGAATATCATCCATCCCAGGCCAATGTCAACCTGTTAATGAGAGAACTGTTTCATCTAAACAAGAAAGATAAGATAATTGAAAAGCATGTGAAATTAACCCTACAGGCAGGGGAAAAACTGACTACCTGCCCTCAGGTATCCTATTTGGGATTATAATAATCAAATAGAGAGAGATAACTGCTTAAAATCTGATAAATGCAATTAGAGCTTGTGAGGAGGTAAGAGTAAATTGAACTAAGGTACAGAAATGGATACAGAAGCCAGAGGAACACCTCGGTGACTACTGGGGAAGTGAAGAATGATGGAGAACGTGGATGGTGGAAAATCCTTTTGAGATGGTCTCTGACAGCGGATGGAGCATTAAACCTTATGCTACACCCTATCATGATTTTAATGATTCTTGTAATACTATAATTTTGTTTGAATTTCATTTCTATATAAAAGTTTGGAGAATGGCAGTTATGGAGTAGATTCCATTAGCTTCTTGAATTATTTGGTATACTGCTTCTTATAGAACTTGTTTACAAAAAGTTTATCTATAACTCACTTGGCATAACTTCAGTTTGTTAAGCATAAGTTCTGAAAGTTTTGAACTTCTTAACTTCCTGCCTCATTAAGCAAAAAAGGCCTCAGTAGATATGGGGAGCAGCATCTCTGGAGGTAAGTAAAGGAACGGAATCGCCTCTTAAAGACGATGAAGCAGAGCCTTGTTTTGGTACATGCCGAGAACTTATTTTTCTCTAGCTGTAGGTGCAAAATAGCAACTGAAGGTCAAGGCTTTGATTGGTAGCCTGCTGAGTGAAAACCAAGGTATCCAATGAAGAAGATGGAGACTGACCGGTGGACAAGGAATCGGCTGGATAGTCACAATCCAGCCAGGTATTGGTCAATGGATTAATGCCTGGATGGACACCTGTGAAAAGTTATGTCCCTCAGGGGTCCATATTGGGACCAGTACTGTCTAATGTCTTCTTCAATAGCATAGTCAGTGGGTTTGAGTACAGCAGGTTTGTGGATGAAACCAAGATGGATGGTGTGCTTGACAGATTTGAAAGGTTAGGTTAGCATCCAAAGTGACTTGGGCAAGTTTGAGAAGTGGGCGCATGTGAGCCTCATGAGGTTCAACAAGGTCAAGTGGAAGGTCCTGCATCTGGGCTAGGGCAACCCCCAGTATCAATATAGGCTGGGGGATGAAGGCATTGAGAGCAGCCCTGCTGAGAAGGACTTGGTGGTACTGGTGAATGAAACTTGGAGATGAGCCGGCAATGTGCACTTGCAGCCCAGATGGCCAATTGTTTCTTGGGCTGTATGGTCAAAAAGCGTGGCCAGCAGGTCAAGGGAACAGGTTGTGCAGAGAGGTGGTGGATGCCCCATCACTGGAAACATTCAAGGCTGGGCTGGTTAGCGCCCTAAGAGATGTAGTCTAGTTGAAGCATATTTCAGGAGGATTGGACTAGATAGCCTTTGAAGGTGCCTTCCACTCCAAACTGTTCTATGATTCTGTGAGAACCTACAGTCTAATTTTGCAATAGCTCTGGAATGATGTACAGGGAAGGGAGGCTTGGATTCTGGAGTGTAATTGCCTATGGACTGGTAGCATGGCACCACTCTGCACCCAGGGCACAGCACAGCATGGCCTGGAGCTGCCTCACAGGCTATCTTTACCCTCCTGACAGCAGTGGTACAGGGGCCAAGCAGTGCCAGGGTGAGCAGGTGGCAACAGCAGAGGCCCCCCATGGTACCACCAGCAGCGGTGGTGGCCATGTGCAGTTCTTGGACTTTGTCTGTGCTGCTGCTCTGCACTTCCTTGGCTGTTTTTGTAGTGGAGGGGGCTACAGCTGGGCAGTAGACGCTCATGCTGGGCCTCCTGCCAAAGGCCACCCTAGTGCAAAACGGGCGACTGGACACCATGCCAGACTGAGTGTGGTCCTACTCACTGGGTGAGTATCCCAAGAGAGCACGGTTGAGTGGAGGGGGCTGATGTGGAGAAACCTTTGCCATATGGGAGTGTCACGGCAGGGGAGACACACTGGTCTTTAGGGACAGTGACAAGAAAGGCCATGGGATGCCATGGGGCAGATGCGGGAACATGAACACTGAGCCGCAACACAAGTCGGGTGTGTGCTTGCAGTGAAGCTTTATTATTAGAAACAGGTGGTGGGGCAGGAGAGGGGTTCTGCACCCCTGCCACTTCTGTGGCAATCCTACACAATTCCACCCTGAGGGAGGAGACATAAGGGTGGGAAGTGCACCCTTGCACAAGGCACATGCAACCTCCCGGTGCCAAACACCCACCAAGCCCCGACACAGCCCCGAGCAGAGTTTACACCATGGCAGGACCCCCAGGGATGCCCTACATATCTCATCCTCAGTCACCCCCACACTGTCAGCAGCTCTGCTGGGTGCTCAGTTCTGTGGAGTGGGAAAGCCTGAACCTGAAGATGCACAGGGGACTCTTATGTGGTGGTGACATGAGGCTCACATGATGGGTTTCCAGTTGTCCAAGTGTGACCGCTTGAGCCAGGTGGTCTTATGAAGTTCCTTACCTGTCTCGTCCATGAAGCACTGGCCCATGAAGACAGGGATGGAGCCTGTGGGATGAAGCAGGAGGTGGAGATGAGTGTGTCAGGGCTGCAGGTCAGTGCTGAGCTGTGCCTCAGGGATGGGGACAGCAGACCTGGCCTGTCCCTGACCTCTGGAGACAGCAGTGATTGTGAAAGTGGTCAGGAGGGATCAGAGGGCTGTGGGTCTCCCATGGAGATGGGCAGACAGTAGCGGGATCAACCCCCAGGGCATCCTGTGTGCCTGGGACTGGGAGGTGACAACCAGCCAAGGAATTCTAGGGTCAAGGATGGAAAAACATCAGTGATATCACAGGAGGAGGGCAGGAGAGCATCATGGTTACCACATGGAAGGGCACGAGAGCCCTTGTGTCATCAGAGGATGGGCAAAGGAACATTGGGAAGAGCACTAGAAGGGCAGGGGAGCTCTGTGGACATCAGAAGCAGGCAGGGGAGGTATGGGGAAACCGCAGAGATGGCAAGAGATTTTTGGGGACATAACAAGAAGGGCACAAGAGCTCTGAAGACATCACAGAGAGGGCAAGGGAGTTCGGGGGGAATTGCAGGAATGGCAGGGGAACATTTTGGGCACCACTGGAATGACAGGGTGTTGTCATTATCACTTAAAAGAATGAGTCCTGTCTGCAATTGCTGTCCTTAAAACATGTAAATTATTTCAGTTTTAGGTCATCTGACAAAGATAAGAGTGACTTGCAAAACACCCAATCAGAGAGACTGACCTTGTAGCTCTAGACATTTTGGAGCCACACAACTAGTTGAGTGTTGTTTTAACACATATCTCAAGACTGTTGGATGAAGTGTTCTTTAGCTGAACTTCGCTCATGATACACTAAACTGATTATGTAACCAATATGCAAAGTTGTAACCAATTTGCTTTTTAGGACTGAGTAGTGATATGATTTTGTATATAATGGCTGTTCCTTTTCTTGATAGCATGCTGGCTTCATTCCAGCATCCAGACTTGTGCAACTCTGTAATAAATAATATCTCATCTCTGTGTGCTACACTTTGGCTCGTTCGTATGCACCCAGATGAAGAACGCTGGTTTTGGGACAACAGTTGTGGTGACTCTGATGGGATGCTGATAAGAGCCTTATCCCGTCCAGCCTACTGAAAACAGGGGGAGCCGGACTCCAGCTAGCACCGACCTGGTGAATGGGGACTCAAGGGGTTTCTCTCCCTGGCTGGACGGTGAGCAGCTCTAAGGTGCAATGCTGCAATCAAGATAATGTCTTGAATAAGTTTAATTGTGATTGGTTTGCATATTTGAACTTGGTATTTGGTTTGCATATCTGCATAACTCAGTATTTGGTTTGTACATTTGAATTTGGTTGCATGCACTTGGCATTTGGAATAAATCTCCATGTAAGTCAGCTCATTGAGGACCACATTAGGAGAGACCTGCTACATGCAGATGCGAAAAAGTGTATGCACACTTGGTATTTGTTTGCATATTTGTATTTGTTACCCAAAGAAATCCATTTGGAGAGAAAATTACAAAATGGGAACCAGTTCCTCTACTGAAACACTGTCTTGCTCACCCTTAGGATGCATCCTTACATATTACAGTAAATTTGTGAGGGCATCCTCCTCTGGTAAAAGAAAGTTTGGAATGGTGTCATATTTAATTGTGGCCTTTGTATAAATTGGATAATGAGTAAAAATGGCGTGAACATGGAATTCTAAGTTATGGTACTATATTGCAACTGATATCATTCTGTAAAAGTTTGAAAAAACTGAATGAAGTACAGTACTAAATGTTAATTTGTTCTTATTGTTAAGCAACAATTTTGAGATCTGAAAAAAATCTAAGTTGTTAAACTCTGTTTTGTACAGAATCTTTGCACTAGCTGGAGATATGAAAAAGAAAACTTAATGCTGTGATGGATGTGTAACTGGGTAACATTGTCTTTAAAAGCTGCTAGAATATGGACTGGTTCGGATCCAGAAAATGAAAATAAGAGAATTACATTTAATATGTTGTTTATTGACATCCGTAAGAAATTGCAGAAAGTTGGTGGGGCTGGAGGAGTGATTCTTGTTCAAGTATTTGGAATTGCCTATAAACTGTATAATAGCAAGAAAGAAATGGAAATGTAATAAATAAATAAATAGATAAATAAATAAGAAAAATTAGAAGTATAGAGATCAAAACCCCAGGCCTCTGCTGTACAGTTTTAGCTTGAACTTCAGGCCTGTGTTGTGCTGCACAGATTCCTCCACTGCAGGATAAACTCATCAGCTCATTGTAACAGAGGACCCTGCCAGGCGGCTCCTACTCTGTACCAGAGATAACACCGCCTGTGTGGCCTTGTATGTGTCTAAAAGTGCACTGAGAAGCTCTCATGTGAATATCCTTTTAAAAAAGAGTAGTTTTACTGTAAATGTATATATATTGTTTGGAAAGCTGACTGCTCACTACTAAGGAGGCACCAGCAAATGGAGGCAGAACCTTCCTCAGTGGCAGATGTATTGCGGCTAGAAAACTGTGATACTGAAGGAAGGGGACTGGGGTGAATTTACAGGCATCCACAGCAGATCCCTTGTTTCCAACAAAGCTGGGGAATGAAACTATGGATTTTTAGGTAGGCACCGGAGCAACGTATTCTGTAGTAGCTGTTGCAAAGGACCTATTAGCAAATTCACCATGCCAGTTCTTGGTGTCACAGAAAAAAAAGAGTGAAGGCCGTTTTTGAAACCAATGGAATGCCAAACTAGGAACAAAATTTTAAAACACTAACACTTGTGTATGCCAGAATGCCCTATGCCTCTCTTACATGGAGATTTGTTAAGTAAATTGCAAGCTTTAACAACGTTTCCTGAGAACTCTGTTCAGCTGCATCTCCCACAAGAAAATGCTTGGAAGGCACAGATCTATTTGCTGCAGTTAAAACAGCAAAGTGAGCAAGAAATCTCTAATGAAATTTTGGATGTCATATTTCCACTAGTATGAACAGCTGAAGTACCTGGTAAAGCCAATACTACACCGATAAAAGTAGAACTGAAACAGAACTTCAAGCCAGTAAGAAAAAAAAAAATAACAAAACACCATATCTGATAAACATGGAAGTTGTAATGGGGTAAGGGAGTTTAATAAACAAGTTTATGCACTGTGGACTTTTGCGGGAATGCCAATCAGAATATAATATCCCCATTTTGCCAGTAAAGAACACACATACTATGGAATACAGGTTGGTATAAGATTTGAGAGACATTAATCTGATTGTGACAGATGTACACTTGGTAGTGCCAAACCCATACACTCTTTTGACTAATAAAGCAGGAAATAAAGTTTGTTTTGTTGTTTTAGACTTGAAAGATTCCTTTTTCTGTATACCATTGGATTCAGAGAGCCAGAAGCTTTTTGCCTTTGACCGGGAAAGCCCTGCCACTGAAAGAAAGATGCAGCTTGCTGGACCAGTTTGCCACAAGAATTTAAGAACCATCCTACTTTATTTGGTAACATGCTGGCAAAACAATTAGAAGCTGGGCAAGTAGGTGTGACTGGGTTGCTGATTCAGGAGGCAAAGGAAACTAACCTGGAGAGAGAAGATTACTATATTTATATTGCATGCTGTGGCCTCAGTGCTGGAATGATGAGGACACCATTGGCTGTCGCCTAGCAGAAAGGTGCAGTACCAAGCAGCATTACTGCAACAGGATGATGTAAGTTTAAAAACAACAACATTTCCAAATCCTGCTACTTTATTGCCTGTGTCTAGGGGTGAAAATTTGGAGCACGATCACATACTAGCTATTGAAGAAGTCTTTTCTATCAGACCAGACTTTGAGGATATTTCACTGAAATAACCAGAGTGGACTCTCTATACAGATGGGAGCAGTTTTACCTTGGGTGAGGAATAATCATCTGGATATGCTGTGGTAAATTCAGAGAACATGACTGCATCACAACCATTGCCATCAAACACATCAGCACAGAAAGCTCAGCTGATTACTTTGACCAGAGCCTAAGAATTGTCACAAGATAAGAAAGCTAATGTATATACAGATTCTCAATATGCTTTTGAAATTGTATGTGCACATGGGGTGATATGGAAAGAAAGGGGACTTCTGACTTCACAGGGGTCACCTATCAAGCATGGGCAAGAAATATTGAAGCTCTTGATAGCTGTTCTAAAAGTTAAAGAGGTGTCAGTAATTCACTATAAGGCTTGCCAGCTTGGACAATCTGAATTTATATGAGATAAAGGTAAAGCTGATGAAACTACAAAGAAATGGCCAATGAACCAGTAAGTAATGTGTTACCTGATTCCACAAAACCCGTATGAGGGCAGATAATATGATAGCAAATGTTAGAAGAGACACAATTAGACCTAAAAGGCAAAGTTACGCTAATCAAATAGTTAAATGATGCCTGATATCTTGTAGAAATAATCATCAAATAAGGTTGAAGCCTCCACCTGGAGAGGTAAAAAGAGGGAGTTTTCCAGGAAAATATTTGCAAATTTATTTTTCAGAATTACCAAATGTAATAATTCCTAATATATTGTGGTATAAGGAGATACCTTTTCTGTATATCTTGAAGTCTTCCCATGTCAGACCTACAAAACTAGGGAAGTAACAAAGAAATCATTGAATGAAATCATACCAAGGTTTGGGGTTCCAGACAGGATCTCATCAGATCGAGGCCCACATTTTATAGCAGAAATAATATAGACCATTTATACTCTTCTTGGGAGAAAGATGGGATCTGCATACCCCTAGGAGACCTCAGTTGAGTGGAAAGGTAGAAAGAATGAATCAATCCATAAAAAAGCCAATTAGCTGAATTGTGTCAGGAAAATAATTTAAAATGGATAAATGTATTGCCAATCGCATTACTGAGAATTTGCATTATGCCAAAAGGAAGAGGAAAAGTAAGTCCTTTTGACATATTGTATGGGGGACCCTATTCAGTAAGCTTGACAGGAAGAGCTGATTGTCATGGTTTAACCTGAACTAGCAATACAACCACAATAGCTTTTCACTGACCTCCCACCCCCGCCACTACCCCCGTCCAAGAGGGGAGAGAATCAAAAGGGAAGGGAGAAACTTGGACTGAGATAAACACGGTTTAATAAAATAACAAAATACTAGTACACTACTAGTAAATATAAAATAGAAATAAAAGATACTCAAGGCAATTCCCCATAAACTCTGCATACAATAAGCAGCCAGTCCCAGGAAGCAATATCCCAGTCCTGAACAGCCAATTCAAAACAGAGAAAAAAGGAAAAAGGCAGAAAAGCCCAGAGACCTCTGCAAAATGGCAAAAGGCTGGACTAAACTTCCAGACTGAAACTCCCCTGGTTGTGCCCCAGAGAGAGAAAGAGAAAGCAGAAGAGCAAAAACCAGAAGGCCCCAACTGCTCTTAAATATGAAGCATGATGCTAATGAGATGGAATACTCTTATAGATCAGTCTGGATGTCAGTCAAGCTCTGGCCTATCCATAATCTCTCTTCCTCGATGCCTCACACCAGTGGGCAGAGCACTTGGAGTGTCCTTGGCTCTCAGACCAGAGCAATTAAAAGCATCAGCTCTGTGCTGGGCTGTTATCTCTTGTTCTCAAACTAAGTCCAAATAATGAGTGTGCTAGCTATGAAAAAGAAAGCTTTCTAACTGCACAAAGAAAATTAACCCATTTTCAGTTAAACCAGCACACTGATCAAATGTGTATTTTGGGGAACTACATGCTCACTGAATATTTGTTGTCTTTGGGAAAAACTTTCTCATCATTACACAGGGATATCCAGGAGAAAGCACCTGTGCCATTGCATGTATCTTTACCTCCCTTCTGACCTGGAAATCAAGTCTATCTTTGGACCAGGAAGAACAAACCTTTGAAAGAGTGTTGGAAAGGACCCTGTACGGCATTGTTGGTAACCAACGCATCTGTGCAACTTAAGGGAGTCAGTTCCTGGATTCACTACACTAGATTAAATAAAAGTACAGTGACTGGGTAGAAATCATAAGAGATCATTCCTTTAACATTTAAAATTAAGAAAACTGAATGAACTACACTTGGACTGATACAGAATCTTATACAGAATTTAATTGTATTCAAGGAGGTTTATTAATATTGACTGTAGCATTAATATTAGCCTGTTTTCTTTGTAGAAATCTGTTTAAACATGCATCACAGTTACATAAGACTTTGCCTGTTATATGGCATAGCAAGCTCAGAGACTGTTAAATCAGGAGGAGCCAGGGACCCAAAATGTACATTTTTATGATGTTCCAGAAGGCCATGCAGGTAGCTAACAGGACTGATTGCTGTGTATGCACACTTTCCTGGAAAATTCAAATAAAGGTGTTTTTATAGAAGGAATACCAATTCCCATTAATATGCTTTGGGACCACTTTTAGGAAGCCACTTCATTTGAATATTGATCAATCTAAAGGAATCATGACAGAGTTAGAGGAGATTTGGAAAGATACTAAAGTCTTGCATGAGGTAGAAAAAACCAATACCTCTTACAGATGTCAAGAAATGTGGGCATGATTGATGTCCTCGATTCCCGATTTACAGATATGGATTAATAAACTGATTGTAATTTTTGCATTAGCAATTGTTATGTTTGTATGTTCGTATGTTCTGTTGCAAAGTATGCAGAAGGGTTGTGTTACAGTCACTGAAAGTGTTGCCTCCTTAAGCAAAAAAGGCCTCAGAAGATAGGGGGAGCTACATCCCTGGATATAAGTAAAGGAATAAAAAGGTGTCTAAAGGAAGAGAAAATAAAAGAATTTTTGGGTTCATGTCAAGAACTAATTTTTCTCCAGCTGCAAGTGCAAAATAGCAACTGAAGGTCAGGACTTTGATTGGCAGCCTGCTGAATAAAAACGAAGGTATCCAATGAAGTAGAGGGAGACTGGTGGATGAGGAATTGGCTGGATCGTCACAGTCTGGAGGGCAGTGGCCAATGGATTAACGTTTGGATGGACACCAGTGAAAAGTGATGTCCTTCAGGGGTCCGTATTGGGACCAGTATAGTTTAATGTCTTCGACAGTGGGATCGAGTTCAGTCCCAGAGAGTTTGTGGATGACACCATGCTGAGTGGTGTTGTTACAAGCCTGAGGGATGAAAAGCCATCCAGAGTGACTTGGACAAGTTTGCAAAGTGCGATGTGAATCTCATGAGGTTCAACAAGGCCAAGTGAAAGGTCCTGCACCTGAATCAGAGCAAACCCCCATATCAATACAGGCTGGGGGATGAAGGCATTGAGAGCAGCCCTGCTGAGAAGGACTTGGTGGTACTGGTGGATGAAAGATTGGACAGGAACCAGCAATGTGCACTTGCCGCCCAGAAGACCAATCGTATCTTGGGCTGCATGAAAAGGAGCATGGCCAGAAGGTGGAGAGAGGTGATTCTGCCTCTCTACTCCGCCCTGATGAGACCCCACCTGGAGTCCTATGTCCAGTTCTGGAGCCCTCAGTACGGCACAGACATGGGCCTGTTGGAGTGGGTCTGTAAATGGCCACAATTATGATCAGAGGGACAGAACAGTTCCACTGTGAGGACAGACTGAGAGAGATGGTGTTGTTCAGCCTGGAGAAAATAGGGCTCCAGGGAGACCTTATTGCAGCTTTTCAACTTTTAAGGGAGGCTTATGAGAAGAATGGGGACAGACTTTTTAGAAGGGCCTGTTATAACAGGATAAGGGGTAATGGATTTAAACTAAAAGAGGGGAGATCAAACCAGAGATGGGACATAAATTGTTTATGGTGAGGGTGGTGAAATGCTGGCACAGGTTGCCCAGAGAAATGGTAGAAGCCCCATTGCTGAAAAGATTCAAGGACAGGCTGGATGGGGCTACCTGATGTAGTTGAAGTTGCCAATGCATATTGCAGGAGACGTGGACTAGATGACCTTTGAAGGTCCCTTCCAATGCCAAATATTCTATGATTCTATGACATCGCACAGCATAATTTTGCAGTTGGTCCAAACTGACATGCAGGGAGTACAAGACTTGGATTGTGGGGGGCATAACTGCCTGTGGTTATCTTTGTTCAAGGTTCCTCTTCAGGAAGCACCCAACTTGAGCTGCTCTGCACTGTACCTTGCAAATAAAATGTTTATTTAAGAAGTATTTCTGAAATCCATACCTGAGTGTCTGCAATGGGAAACCTGGGGAAGAGAAACTTCCTGAATAATAGCTAAATATATTACAAATCCTCCTTGTGTAAATGTTGAACCACATTTAACAGAATAACACATATCTCTTTCTTTTATATATATGTGCATATTTGTTCGCAAAATGTGAAATATTTCCCTCAAATTATAACTGCAATATTGCATTATCTGTTTACACGTACAGAGGCAAAAGGTGACCACACCACCACCCTGTGAAGAGATGGATCGACTTGTGTCACGGGGTGGAATGTGCTGGTACAGAGCCCCTCAGGCCACCTGTCACAGATGAGTGATCTAGGGTTCTGCTTGCCACAGAGCAATGTTTCGATCACTTAAAGAAAATTGAAACATAACAGAGTTAGATGTCGAGGTTCACTCTATTGCTTACTGCATAGAGGAAATATGCCAAGCAGAATCTGGTGAGAGTTGTTTCACAGTGATTTCTATGGGAACAGGCAATGCAAAAAGGGTAGAGGGAGGCCCTCCCATTGAATCACAAGGTTCAGAATGGACCCTCTGGCTTCCTAAACTCCTTCTCAGAGAGGAGTCCAGGTGCAGCTGGATCCAGATTTAGCCCCAGACTTGATCAACAGTTCATATCTAAGAGACATAGAAAGTAAGGGAAAACACATAAAGAATAGTTTGTCTTTATGGTCAAAGGATTACAAATGCATACACAATTCTTTATTTCACTTGGCTACAATCACAGAGTTTCGTCATTCTGCATCTCAGCCTGCTTACCTCCCCTCTAGGGGCATGGTCTCACTTCACTTCAAAGTCTGGATCGTAGGTCTCTTGAAGCAAGCTCTGGGGCTCATCCAGTGATCTGCGAGTGGTAAAAGATAATCACCATGCAGATACACTTTTCCAGCAGAGAGAGCACAAAGTAGGCTCACCCTGGCTGTCATATAGAATAAAGTGGTTGTCTCGTAGTCAAATCACATGCAGTGGGAAAGGCGCGCAGGAGACTCCTTGCACCCACAACTTATCGGCGTTCAGTGTGCTGTTCTGCTTTCTTGAGGGCTTCCTAAAAGGAGTCCTTGGCTGTGCTGCAGCTCAGGCCTTTACTTCCTTTGGAGTCTGTACCAAACTGCTGCTGGTTTGGCTGGGGGGGTGGGCGGTGGGAGAATGCATCCACCACACCAGCTGGTGATCTCAAGACACGGCAAAATTGTGTTCTCACCTTCATTACAAGTGTTCTTACTTCGATCACATGGGCAGTGGGTAGAAATGAACTGGCCTTCCTCACCTGGTGCTCACTACACAGGCCAGCGTTATGTTCCTGACCAGGGGACAGGTGTCTTGAGCAAAGGCTGTAAGTTCCAGAGCATTGAACCTTATGGGACACCCTATCAAGATTTTAGTGACTATTGTCATACTATGCTTGCCGTTCAACTTTTATTTCTATATTGAAGTTTGGAGAATGGTTGTTAAGGGAATAGACTACCTTAGCTTCTTGAATTAGTTAGTATACTCCTTCTTACAGAACTTGTTTAGAAACTGACCATATAAATTTGCATAGCATAATGTAAGCTTGCTTAGCATAACTTCTGCAAGCTGTGAACTTCTGAACTCCCAGCCTCATTGTGCAAAAAAGGCCTCAGAAGATAAGAGGAGCTGCATCCCTGGAGGCAGGTAAAGGAACAGAGCAGCATCTAAAAAGATGTGAAACAGTAGGAAATTTTGGTTATTGCTTAGAACTTATTTTTCTCCAGCTGCAGGTTCAAAATAACAACTGAAACTCAGGACTTTGATTGACAGCCCTCCTGATGAAAACCAAGAGATCCTGCCAAGCACCTCTGTCATGGGAAACCTGATTAAGAGATTTGATTATGTGGGGAAATCAAACACTCTGGTTAAGAGATGGTGTGGATAGATGTGCATCATTGTTTTTTAATATTTGTATGGGATATCATCCATCCCAGGTTGATGTTAAAGTGTTATTGAGAGAGTTGTTTCGTCTGAATGAAAGAGATAAGATAATTGAAATGCATGTGAAATTAACCCTACAGGCAGGGGAAAATTTGACTGCCTGGCCTCAGGTGTCTTAATTAGGATTATAATAATCAAATAGAGAGAGAGAATTGCTAAAACCTGATTAATACAATTAGAGCTTGTGAGGAGATACAAGTAAATTGAACTAAAGTACAGGAAAGTATACAGAGGGCAGAGGAACACCTCAGTGACTACCAGGGAAGCTTGTGACAGGCTTTGTTGATGTACTGGCAACATACGGGTGAATGACTCTCCAGAATTCTAATAATTAATTGGTAGCAACAGCATTTGTGGACCAAGCCACCTTTGCCATCCACAACCATTCTAAAGATCACATCCCAGGGTGGCAAAGAGAAAATCTGAAAACTATTGCATTACCTGGAGGTACTACACCTGTATAACATACAGATGATTTGTTACTTGACAGTCAGACAGGTGAAGACTCCTTGATGTGAAGGTTCCTGTTTGTCTGTGTACTGCTTTAGCAGAAAAAGATCACCATGCATTTCTTCAGCTATGTCAGCAGGAAGCAAAAGTTTTAGGATTTATATAAAGAGTAGGACAAAGATTAGTAGACTCAGAATGAGTTCAGTCTATTGTAGAAATACCTCCACCAGTAACAAGGAAACAACTGCAAGAATTTTTAGGCACAGCAAGCTACTGCAGACCCTGGGTACTAGAAGAGGTAAGTAACCCGTCAACAGAAGCTACTGAGGCAGAGGAATTGGAGCCTATACTGTGGGTCCAGAGAGAGAAAAGGCTTTCCAAGCTATAAAAGGAGTTTTACCTTCTGCTCTGGCATTAAGATTGCTGGATCACTCCAAACCCTTTGAGCTATTTGTGCATGAGAACAAAGGAGTAGCAAAGAAGTCCTTACTCAAAAGCTCGGTCCACACCGCCACCCTGTGGCTTGTTACTCAACTGAACGGGATCCATAGCAGCAGAAAAAAATTGCTGTATTAAGGTAATAGCAGCAACAGCGATTATCGTAAGAAGGAGAAGACCATTAGTTCTGGGTCACCTGTGGGATAATTACTGAGAGGGCAAGTTATTGAAACTAAATATCAAGGATGCACTTTTTGAGAACAAAACTGTTTCCACATCTTCAGCATCTAAGGCAGATGTGCAGAGGGGAAGAAATCTGCTCTGTATAATTTCACCCCCCACACACCTGGCCTGCATTCTTAATTGACGGTGCCTGAGGAAGCTCAGTTAAAGATATGGGGGGGCAGAGTGATATGAAGATATCATGGTCGGGCCCTTGTTGTTACAAGTCACAAGTACAGTATGCAGATGGTATATCTGCTGCCAGTTTCGAAGATAAGGTGCAGCTGCTGACAATTAAAAAGGATAAATGTTCATTTCTGTCCAAAATGCTAGTTACTGAGCCAGAAGTTTGTCCGACGGATGAACTTTCCTCATTATAATCTCATTATAATACCAAAATATAACTCCATCTCAAAGAATACCCATCTCCAGCCTACCTTCAAGCATGCCTAGTAAGGTTTTTACCTTAAAAATCAAAGCAAGGATTTCTAAACCAATCAATAACAAAAGTATGTATGAGCAGAGTCACTCCAGCCCCACCTAAACATTAAAAATAGTATAAAATGCCCTAACAATAAAGGAAGGGCAGGGGGGAAGACACCATCACTGAGAAATCAAGGAAACAGCATACCAGGATTTCTGGGACCAGTCGACAGGCTGAGCATATATTCCCCGCCCACAGGAGGACGCTCTTGGGTAAGATTCGTGCACTTAGTTATATCAAGTTAGAATGTCAAGCTCGTATTTTGTAATCATACTATTAGGGCTATATAGGCTTATATAGGGCTTAGCATTTATATATATATGGTACCAATAGTTATTTCTTCCAACTAACATCTTATTTGAACTAAATTGTGGTTTTGCAGACATTGTATTTATCAATAGCATATAAAAGAACTTGCACCTGTTGCTTTAATAAACTTCAGTATTTGTGGATCTAGTCGTGTGAATTTCTCATTGAATGTGCCCAGACCTACGGTATAATGTGCCCGGACCTATAGTATATATTATGATATTATTGCATCTGTGCAGCGCATTTATTATGCTATTCATGCACCTGCGCAGTGCAAAGATTCAATAATCATGACTGGCCTTCCCTACTTGTGAATCTAATTGTGCAAGTTCAACGTTAATGTGCCCAGACCTATAGTATATGCTATACTATTTGTGCATCTGTGTGCCAGACTGGCTGGTGAGGACATTAGACTTATAGTGCCTACTTGAGGTAATTTACATCACTCAGAATTTCAACCTAACCACTTTGCACAGGGCTTAAATTCTGTTAAATTACTTAACATAACGATTACCCAACAACCGTGTATGTCCCTTATGAAGTAGAACTGATTCTTAAACAACATGCTACACAAGCATTTTCCCCACAAAGATCACATCATTCTGAATTAACAATTTTAAATGCAGATTACATTACTTTAAAAAGATGTCATGTTTTGAAACCAGCAACTTCACTGCCTGTTTCTTCTGATGGTGAGCCACATTGTGATTGTACTAAGGCACTGTTTTACTCAAGCCACCTGGGAAATCAACCTCTAGAGACCTCAGATCTAATTTTTTTCACTGCTGGATCTTCATACTAGGTGAATAGAAAAAGACCCATGGGGTATGCAGTGGTGAGAAGCTTAGAGGTACTTGAAGCAGAACCTCTACAACTGTCAGTGAGTGCCCAAAGGGCTGAATTACCTGCACTAGCAGAGCAGCCAGTTGGGTATGTAATCAGCAAGTAACTATTTACACTGATTCTCAATATGCCCTTGGCATGAGTCATTCAACAGGTATGCTGTGGAAAGAGTGAGGGCTCCATATGTCACTGGAAAAAATGTTTCTAGTGAGACTGAAATTCAAGTGCTATTGGGAACCATACTGACCAGAAAACTTCTTCCATTTAATGGTGAGGCTGAAGGTGCACTGCCTGCCTTCATTCAAGTGCTGTGAGATGTCAAGGGTGAAGGGCTTTATGGGTTTCTGGATGCTCAACACAGCAATGTGGTACTCACCAGAGATGTTGCCCTGGCTGTTGACCACAGACATGCACATCCTGGAGCCCAGCTTGTTCTACCACCAGCCAGTCAGGTCACACTGCTGGCAAATGAGCAGATGTGTCCCTGGGGTCTGTCTGCATACAGTCCCTATCCCTGCCCCATGGGGATAAGAACAGCAGCAGGGCTAGGGATGTAGACAGGGCTGACTGGAGCTGCCCACTGACATGGCCCAGCCTGAGGGTCGCTGGCCTGTGCCCCAGTGTCCCCTGGCTGAGGGCTGTGCCTGGGCTTCACCCTGGCCCTGCAAGAGTCCCTGTACGCAAACAGCATCTGGTTACTTCAGGGGACAGACAGAAGGACGGGGCGGGGTGATGCATGTGTATGGGGATGGCTAGGGACCTGCAACAGCTCCAGTGATTTGGCAGATGAAGGAAGCAAACCTGCCCCAGCAGCAACAAGAAAACCCAAAGGCATTGCAGGCTGGAGTGTACAGCCCTGGTCACATGTACCAGGCAAGAGTAAAAGGCCAGTGAACACTGGGGCAGGATCAGGCCAGGGTGGGCTGTTGCTGTGAGGGAACAGGACAGCTGCTAAATATCAAGGATGAGGCCATTGGGAACTGAAGCCAGGATGGGAAATGTCTAGGGCAGCTGATGAGTGTGGTTTGGGGCAGAAGTGGCAATGACAACATCATTGTTGGCTTCCTGTAAACTACTGGTTTACTTTCTCTTTCTGTCCCCCTGTTTAGCAAGCAGGACACTTACATCACCTCCAGTCCCATCAGATACCATTTCAGGAGACCTCGAAAGATGTAGTTTGCAGCTGTGGGCATGACGAAAGGACAGAAAGGAAGCCTTACTCCCCAGGGGTCCTGCAGGGTTGTGGGTGGTAACACATCCCCCTGTGGGGTCCTCCCACTAGAGCTCCCAGCTTTATCTTCCTACTCCCACAGGGATGCTGAGGCTTTAACCTCACAGACCATTTGGAGAAGCATTTTGGGCATCTGCTCATGCTGCTGATGACAGCCACAGCAGGCGTTTGTGGAGGCTGAGTATGAGAATGACCACAGTGTGGTCAGAGCAGTGTCAAGGATGGCAGTGTACAACAGGGCTGAACTGAGGAGCTGTGTGTGGAAGGCAAGGATGAGGATGAGGGAGAGGATGAGGGTGCAGGAGTGAGGATGAGGGTACAGGGGAGAAGATACAGGCACATCCTGCACAGGCTGTGGTCTGTGCACTCTCCAGAAGCTGGGGAGTGAGATGAGCCCCAAAACCCAGCAGGAAAAGAGGGAGAGGAGTAGAAGCTGAGGAAGGCTGAGGAAGGGTGGGCACACCGTGAAAGGAAAAGGGTGGTGGACAGGCTGTCACACTTTCTCATGTCACTTTGTGCTCACTGCCCCAAAGTTCCTGGTGCATTCCAGTGTCTTTCCCCAACAGTCCTGCCACCCCCAGGCAGCAACCTCCTTCAAGCCCTTCACACCTCTCCCTGCCTGCACAGCTTCTCCTCAGTGTGCACAGGAGCAGCTGAGTTAGGAGCTGCACATTATGGATTGGGAAATTCCTGAGTTAGAAACTTTGTGAGTTACTGAAGTGATGAGTTAGTGAGTTCACATGGCAGATGGGTCTGCGCAAAGGGCACTGGGCCCTTTTTTGACGTTTAGTTTCTTTCCTAATGAGCTGATAAGACACAGCTTAATGTAAAGGCAATGTTGTCCTGTGAATTTGAGCACCTGGAATGAACCTTATCCTGTTCCACCCTCCAACTGATGGGGTGAGTGCCAGTTAGTGGGAAGTATATGCGTATGTACATAAATACAGGATGGATTCTTGCAGTATCTGGCCTTAGCCACCCAGTGTGCCCAGTAGCCAGTGGATCCCAGGCCCCTCTTCTGGTCCTTCTAGTATCCAGCCTGAACTTTGGAGCACATCAACACTCCAAGCTCCCAACTTGTGACCATGGTCCCCTCTGTGAGATCTGCCACCCAGCTTTCCCCCATTTGTGCACCCAGGACTGAGCCCCCCACCCAGAACAGTAGCTGGAAATTGAGTTAATGTGAAGACAAGGCAGACTGGGATGCAAAGATGCCAGATGAGGCCAAGTGAGTGTTCTGACTGCATGCAGCCTTTATTCTGATCCCCAGCCATGGGGCAACATACTGCTCCACAGCAGGGGTGCTGCCCAGGGACATCCACCACAGGATCCCTGCAGGTGCATGGGCAAGAAGGCACCTGTTGAGGCCTGAAGCCATGGTCAGAAAATCGAATTACCCAGCTGCTGTCCTCCCCTTGTCTTCCAGACCCTTCCTCCCAACCCCCAAAACACCACCCCACCCACCCCCAGCCATCACCTGCCCCTCACCTCTCCCTGCCATAGAGTGGCTTCTTACACCCCAGGGACACATGGTGTACAGCTCTCTGACAGGCAGAAAATGTTTATTTGGCTGTATCTGCAGGGAATGCAAGCTTTGGGAAGGGGGTTCCCAACAGCGGGATACTGGGAGGCACTGCAAGGAACCCAGGCAGCACAAGGGTGTGTTTCCCAGCCATGATGCTGGGAGCAGCAGGGAGCCCGGCCTGGGACTCAGACAACACAGAGCCTCAGGTGGGACAGCAGGGTGCAGGGAGATCCTGTCCCTGTCCCCATCACTTGACACGGGTGAAGATAGAGGTGCCGACCCTGCAAGGAAAGCCCTATCAGTAGGAGGGAAGGCAGGGCTGTTGGATTGGAGGGCAGTTTCAGGGCTCACCTGGTGGCTTTCCAGATGTCCCTGCGGGATGGGACTTCTTCCCGCAGGAGCCATGTGGTCTCCAGTGTCTCCTTTCCACGGCGGTCCACAAAGCATTGGCCCACAAAGGCTGTGATGGAGTCTGGTAGGGTACAAGGGGGCAGAGGGACTCAGAGGCAGTACCTCCAGACAGGGGAACCTGAGCCAGTTGATCCTGGCAGACTGACAGACAGATACCCCCTCCACATGCCCTGGGCAGACAGATGGAGCTCCCTGCCACATTGCCCAGATTAGTTATTTCCATATCACCTGGAGACATAGATGGGCACTGCCCCTGCCATGTCCCTTAGACAGACAGATGGACACCCCCGCCAACTGTCGCAGACACAGACATCCCCCGCCACATCTCATGGGAGGAGTGAGTGTGTGTGGCTGGTCTGTGGCTGCAGCCAGGGTTTCTCTGGGTGTCTCAGGCGGTACAGGGAACAGCTGGAGGGAAAACCATTCCCAGCATGAGTAGGGAATCGCTGACTGACCCAGGATGCCATGCTGGATACTGCTGTACCTGCAAACTGCCAATGCACGGTGAAACCGAAGGTGGGCTGTCCCTTGTCACCAGGGTGCTGCTGGGCTCCTTGCAGGGGCGACACCAGGATCTGCTTGTTGGTGGCTGCCACGGCTGTGTGGTAGGAGCCCGAGAAGGTCCCGGCTTCATCCAGGGCTGAGAGTGTCATGTTGGAGCCCAGCTCATTCCTCCACAGGCCCTGCAGGTCACACTGGAGACCGGGGGTTGTGCCAGTGCCATGGGCAGTGCCAAGACAGGACCCACACTGCAGCTTATGGGGGTGGTGGAACATGTGCCCCATGCATCTGGGAGCTGACATGGTCCCTCTGCCCAGAAACTGGTATCAGTGGCATGGGAACTTGCTCTAACATCACCCCTCCCTTCCACAGCAGGACAGAGCAGGGCAGAGCTAGGGGTGAGGGGTACCCCCCATACATGAGGTAGGTGACTAACACTATCCCTGGGGACAGCATAGCCAGAGCTGGAAGCCCCCATGGTCACACACACCGCACCCTGGTGTGGCACAGCATGGTACAGTAAGGTACAGAGCAGCAGGAGCAGGCAGCCCTTCAGCTGTTCCTGCTGCGCCCGAGGGACAGCATGGCACAGCATGGCACAGCATGGCACAGCAGGATCAGGCAGCCCCGGGCCGGGCGCTGCCCCCCGGCTGCCCTTACCTTCCTGGCAGCAGCAGTATGGTGGTTGAGCAGGGCCAGGATGAGCAGGAGGCAGCAAAAGAGACTCTTCATGGCGGCAGAAGGAACAGTGGAGGCTGTGCGCAGTGCCTGAGCTCTGCATGCGCTGCTGCCCCGCGTCCGCTCAACCTCTTTTGTAGTGGAGGGGGCTGTAGCCGGGCAGCGACCGCCCATGCTGGGCTTCCTGCCAAGGGCCAGCCCGGTGGGACACAGGCCACTGGGCAGCACGCCAGACTGAGCAGGGCAAGGCAGGGGTCCTGAGAGAGCACGGTGAGATGGTGGGGGCTGTGATGGAGGAGCTTGGGTCATGGGGATGTCACAGCACGGGGCATACACTGGGCCTTGGGGACAGTGACAGGATAGGCCATGGGATACTGTGAGGGGACAGGGGAATGTGGGCACTGAGCCATGACATGACAGGAGCCAGGTGGATATTTGCAGAAAAGTTTTATTATTAGAAGCAGGTGGGGAAGCAGCAGAGGGGGTCCACAATCCCAGCATTGCCACCAGCCTGGAAACCCCTGCACTGCCACCCTCACTCCCTCTGTGAGTGCAGACGGGTGAAGATGTTGATGCCAACCCTGTGGGGACACAGAGGGAGGAGATGTAAGTGTGTGAATTGCATCCTTGCACAGGGGAAATGCACTCTCCTGGTCCTGAACACCCACCCAGCCCCGTCCCACCCCCCAGAAGTGTTTGCACAATGATAGGACCCCCAGGGGGGCCACGCATGGGTATCCCATTCTCAATCACCCCCACACTGGCAGCAGCTCTGCTGAGTGTTCAGCACCGCAGGGTGGGAGAGACCCAACCCTGGGTATGTGCAGGGAACCCACATGTGGCAAGGACAGGAGGCTTACATGGTAGCTTTCCAGTCATCCTTGATGTTGTCCACACGTGATCTCAGGAGCCACATGGTCTTCAAAACCTCCTTCCCTGTCTCATCCACAAAGCACTGGCCCGTGAAGACGGTGACAGAATCTGTGGGAACGGGACAGGAGGTGGATGTGAGCACGGCCAGGGCTGCAGGTCAGTGCCAAGCTGTGACTCAGAGCAGGGTACAGCAGACCCGGGCTGTCCCTGCCCTCTGGAGACAGCAGTGATGGAGAAAGCAGGCAGGAGGGGTCAGAGGGCTGGGGGTCTCACATGGAGATGGGCAGACAGCAGAGAGCTTCAACCCCCAGTGCATCCTGTGTGCCCTAGGACTGGGAGGTGACACCAGCCAAAGAGCTCCGGGGTCAAAGATGGAGAAGCATCAGGGATACTACAGGGTATGGGAGAGCACTGGGGATACTGCAGGGGAAGGCAGGGGATGATCACTGCAGGGGAGGGCAGAAAGCATCAAGGACACCACAGGGAGGACAGGGCACCACTGGGAACAGAACTGGGAGGGCAGGGCAGCTCTGTGGACACAACAGGGAGGCTGGGAAAGGAGACGCACCTGAAAAGCTCCAGTTGACTGTGAAGCCAAAGGTGGGCTGGCTATTCTGGTTTGTGCGGTGCTGGGACCCTTGCAGTGGTGACACCCTGATCTTGTTTGTGGTGGCTGTCACAGCTGTGTGGTAGGAGCCATCAAAGTCACCTTGTCCATTCACAGTCCCGATGGTCATGTTGGAGCCAAGGTCATTCATCCAGCGCCCGGTCAGCACACACTGGAGCAGAGGGGATTCAGTGTTGGTGCCACAGCACAGTCTGTCCACAGTTGGGGCAGCAGGAGCGGGGACCCCTGGGAGCCACAGCCCCCTGCCCACCCTGCCCCGTACATCGCAGCCCTGACATTACCTTTTTTGCAGAGAAGCCGGGAGCCACCAGGGCCAGGCTGAGCACCAGAAGGAAGGGAGTCACTTGCACCATCTCTGCAGCAGACAGACAGCTGTCGTACTCGGGGATGTGCTCCTTGTAGGGCTCTGCTGACGTGCCTGCTCCCTTGGCTTTTTATTGCTGCCAGGGCTGCGGGTGGCACCTCCAGCTAGGGCATTGTGCAACCTGGGTGTTTCCAAATTTACAGTTCCCAAATGTATAAAAGGGTGGTTACTAACAGATTTTCCCAGAAGTTCCCGCTGAAACTGTCCCTCCTTACTCATGCTTCCCTGGCACCTCGCTGGGAGGCCCTGACTCCCGCAGGTCAGTGGCTGCCAGGACTGATGCTCACTCAGGGAAAATCCCTCTCAGGGGCTGTTGTCCTTTCTGACACGTTTGCCACCCCACTGCAGTGTCCGGGGTGCATAGAGGTCGCAAAGAGCCTTAACTCCAAGGAGTGGCCACAGCACATGGCCTCAACCTGCTTCTCCTCACCTGGTATCCTCCCGCAAACCCACCCAGAACTGGGGTCCTTTCGAGTCTTTGCTTGATCCCACCCTGGTACTGAAGCAGCCACAGATAAGGCTACAAAGGACCCGGCCTCCTCTCCCCTGAGGCTGGAATGAAGGTTTGTTGATGTTTTTACAAGCTGGCTTTTGTCAGGAGGAATTTTTTTTTTTTATTAAAAACAAACATTCCCTGAATATCTTGGACGTCACATTTTAATGCTGACAAAAATTCTATTTACACAGGGAGTCTTAAATACCTTTAAGTATGTATTTATATAATTCTGCTTACATTCTATTTGTTGCTCTCCAGGAAGGCTGAAGCAGCTCAGTTTGTACCAAAGTTTCTCACTCATTCCTCAAGGATTTTCAAAGCAGTTTCCTGAAATAAGTGTGTTTTAATTCCCTCAGTCATCACAGCAAGAGCTGATGGAGCCCTATTCACCAGAAAATGTTCCTTTTCTTTAAATGGAGACAAGACAACCCTCTGCAACATCTCAGAAACACTTCCAAATTTTTGCTTCCCCTTTAATCTCACATTTGAGCTCCAGTTTATCTCCAATAGCAAAATTCATCACTGCTCAGGCTGGGGAGCTGCATTTCTGCTGCCGATATCTCAACATCCCCCCATCCTTTCTGCAGGAGCCCCACAGCCATCTTGCATTCCTGCCCACAGGAGCTCCCTGGCCAGAGCTGCTTGCGGGAAATTCCTGCCCCAGTGTTTGCTTCCCTCTGTTTGAGAAAATAACTGCATGACAAAGTACATTTTCCCACACAGCTGGCTGCTGTTTGCTTTGGCTGGGTTTTTTTTCTGACAGGTGCTGCCTGGAGAGTGGCTGTGGTTCATGGTAATGGGCACAGTCGATCTGTGAAGGTTGCAGGGAGCAGGAGGGGAAGCCATCACCCCCTCACCATCATCCCCTCGCCATCACCACCTTGTCATCATCCCCTGTCCATCACCTTGGTTCATGGAGCTCCTGCAGGGGCCCAGTGGGCACAGGAATGGGCAAAACAAAGTCCCCAGGCTGTCACCACTGCTGATGGTCACCCAGAGCTCATTTAACACCATAGGTTTACTCTTGCATCACATAAACAATATCGGTGCCATCTGTTCATAACCTTTCATAACCTTTCATAATCCTGTATTTACAATCTCTAGCCCAGCAGTGCATCTTGTAGGTCGAGTGATAATCTCTGTGCTCAAGGGGGTGGATTTGTTCACCAGTCTTAGCTGAGCCAAAAACAAAACAAGCCAAGAGCTGGGGTGTCTCCCAGGGTTTGCACCTTCCAAAGGGCAGCCAGCGAAGCGGCTCAGGGCTGGCAATCATTACCACAGCTAAATGCTGCAGTGCCAGCCTGAGCCCTGGTGCAGCAGGGAATGGGCAGGGGGAGCGGGCAGGCAGGGAGGTTGCCCAAAGCAGAAAGTGCTGAAGAAGTTAAAAGTCATCAGGGCCGTGGTTTAAACCCATGCGTTCCAGGGGTCAATAAAGGGTTAATGAATAATAAGAAAAAGGGTTACTGAGTGATTAAACCTGCTGCTCAAGCTGAGATTGAGTCAGCCTTGAAAACACAGCACTACAGGCAAATGTTAGGGAAAATCATGTGTGTAACTAAGGGTTGTCCTCCCAGCCAGCAGCCATACGCAAGTAGAAATTGCTGAAAGCAGCTACAAGTCTTAATGAGATGATAAAGTCAAAAGAGGAGGAAAGTGCAGAAATAGCCCTTGATACAGACTGAGCAGCCCAACCTTCAAAAGAAAGTCTGCCGGCAGGCTGTTACTGGGGGTTAAGGAGTGATGCTTACAGGTCACAGCACTAAAACCCAGCCCGATTAGAAGCTGTGCTGGCTTCGGCACGTGCTTTTTTTCCTTGCCAGCTGGATTGGGATGTCACCCTCCCTGATGGCTGCCAACACAAGATAAATGTAGCTGGACCGCCCAGGAGAGCTGCACTGGTGCCCTAGCATCCCAGTCCCCCTCCAGCCTTGCCATGGTGACCCTAATGGATAGTGTCTCCGTTCCTCTCCATCACCTGTGGGCTCTGCCATGGGAGGCAACACCAGCTGGTCCAGGGAGGCCACATCCGGGACAACCTGCCTTTCCCGGATAATATTATTATTCCTCTACCCAGGCGTATCAGGAACACTCCCCCAGGGAGTGAAGAAAAGGCCATTTATCACCTGTGGCAGCACCCAGCCACCGCAGAGATGCCCTGTCTGCACCAGCTCCCAGGGCAGGCAAGAGCTGGTGTGGGTGACAGTCACAGTGGGCAGGACAGGCTGCTTGGGTGAGGGCTTTAGAGGAAAGAAGCTCTAAAGTGGACAGAAAGAGCTTGTAGTCAAATGTGGGGGCAAGACCATCTCCCACCTTCCCAAAGCCAGACAGATGCAGCCTTCAAAGGCTGCGTAGAGAAAGGTGCTGAGAAGGAAAAGGAAGTGAAGCACTCACTCCTGGGTAGAAGGTGACAATTAAGGGCTAACCCTGGGGCACTGCTGCTCCCCACAGAGACATTTTCAGAAGGAATGCTCAGTTCCTTGTCTTCCTCTGACAGGAGAGCAGAGAGCAAGGGGCAGGTCTTGCAGGCCGTTACATCTTGGGGGTGGCACATGTTGCTCCCCACAAGAGTGAGCCTGCAATTAGGGCTTGCCCCTCCCTGCATTCTCAGCCCTCCATCCCACTCCAGGAAGACAAGCAGGAACAGCAGTGGCTCCCCAGTCCGGCTTGCCCCCAGGACAGAGAAAGACACAGAAGGAGGTGAGACAGCTGGACAAATTTATTATAAACTTAAAATGATTCATCCCCTAAAACATGCTCCGCTGCCCACCCCCAGCACCAGCAGGGAGGGGTGCCACAGAACCAGACCAGGACCTGCTGCTTGGGCTCAGATTGTCACAGGCTGGGGAGACAGGGCTCCCCGGGGATTGTATCTGCCATAGGCTCTCCTGGGGCTGGTGCCTTGGGGCAGAGCCAGTCTGTTTGCAGCGTCAGGGAAAGGAGAGACAACTACAGCATCCACGTGTCTGGGTGCGCCGGTTCAATGTCCTCACACACTCACACTTTTTTGCTCGTTTTTTTGTTTTTCTGCCCTGCAGGTCAGCTCCCACCTTATCCAGTCCACTGACTGCAGGAGAGAGGGCTCCTGTGCTCCTGGGCAAGGTACCAGCTCTGGTGGAGAGGGTCTCTGAGGGTCCTGCAAACTGTCAGAGCCCTGAGCGATGGGGAAGGGGAGGCAACAGCTTCAGCAGCGCCTCCTTATCCCACCCCTCTCCTCTTCAAAGAGACATGACCCCACACCTCTAATATCCCCTGTCATGCTCAGCATGGGTGGCCAGAAGCCCCCTGAGGTGCAGGACATGTAGTGGAGGTAGGGAAGGAAAACAGCAATATAAGTATTATCAAAGAAGGGGAGGGAAGAGTCCCTGCCCACCAGCTGAGGCCCCCCACAACCCCCGGGTGCACCTGCTCCCTGCTCAGTGGCACCAGGCTCATGGGTGGAGGGGGACCTGGGAGGGCTGTGCAGGTGCGGGTGCCCGGGTGGCTCTGCGCTCCAGGGCCAACTGCATGCTCCAGATGCTGAGGGGTCGCATGTAAGCCAGGGAGCGGTAGACTTTCTTCTCCCGATAGGCCTCTGGTGTCTGGAAAGCCATGCCCAGCTGTTCCCAAACTGTTCTGTAGCAGCCCTCAGCTGTGCGAAAGCCTTCCTCCACCAGCCCCTGCAGCAGAGAGAAGATGACCATTAGCCCATTGACCATGCAAGCACAAGGAGATAGAACCATACAATCATTTTGGTTGGAAGAGACACTTAAGATCATCATGTCCAACCATTAACCTAATGCTGGGACTAAATCATGTCCTTAAGAAACTCAGCTGCACGTCTTTTGAACACCTCCAGGGAGGGTGACTCAACCATTTCCCTGGACAGCCTGTTCCCATGCTTGACAACCCTTTTTGTGAAGTAGTTTTTCCTAATGTCCAATGTAAACCTCCCCTGGTGCAACTTGAGGCTACTCCCTCTCATCCTATCACTTGCTATTTGGGAAAAGAGACCAACACCCTCTATGCTACAACTCCTTTCAGGTAGCTGTAGACAGTGATAAAGTCTCCCGTCAGCCTCCTTTTCTCCAGGCTGAACAGCCCCAGTTCCCTCAGCTGCTCCTCAGACTTGTGCTCCAGACCCTTCACCAGCTTCATTCCCTTCTCTGAACTCTCTCCAGCACCTCAATGTCTTTCTTGTAGTGAGGGACCCAACACTGAAACCAGGATTCGAGGTGCAGCCGCACCAGTGCTTGAGTACAGGGCGATGATCACTGCCCTGGTCCTGCTGGTCACACCAGTTCTGATACAAGCCAGGATGCTGTTGGGCTTTTTGGCCACTTGGGCACACTGCTGGCTCATGTTCATCCAGCTGTCAATCAACACACCCAGGTCCTTTTTCCCCAGGCAGCTTTCCCGCCACTCTTCCCCAGCCTGTAGCGCTGCCTGAGGTTGTTGTGACTCAAGTGCAGGACCTGGCACTTGGCCTTGTTGAACCTCATACAATTGGCCTCAGTTAGTCCAGGTCCCTCTGTAGAAATGGCACATGCTGAGGGGTGCAGCATCACCACTCACCTCCTGGATCATGGTGGCAGCCAAGGCATAGACAACGCCAACCCACACCTCATTGGACTGCACGCTGGAGGTGTCAGGCACCCCACTGGGTCTCATGCCATTCACCGCTCCCATTGTGCCACCAGCAAAGCCCATGACATTCTTCTCAAAGATGGTCTTGAGTGCACTGACAACATGACTCTTGGGGAAAACCTGCATGGAGAGAGGGGGTTTGGGGCTCAGCATTCATGCAGACCCCTTGCGCTGGGTCCCCAGTGCGCAGGGTTAAGTTTTCCATTAGAAAGAGGTCAGTGTTGCTGACTCAGTAAATAGCCAACTCAGGAAAGTAACAGGAGGAAGTGCAAGAGCCCCTTTCCCCAAAAAGACCAAAAGAAAAAAAAAAGGCAGTTGCTCAACAGAAGAGATGCTGAACTTCCTCCTAGGGAGGCTGATAGCTCATCCAACTAGTGTGTCAGAGCCTTTCACCTTTAGCCACTGGCCAAACTCCCTTCATCTCATGTGAGTTTGTTTTGGAAGCCTGGCCAACCACAACATCCTCATCTTGGTGTATGTTCATCACTCCTCATTTCTCAGGCTAACAACTATTTGAGGCTCAGACTTTCTCCTGGTAAAACCACTGTGCTCCGCCCATCTGCACCAAGGGTCATTGTAATGCCTGCCGTAGGTGGGACACTGGCAAGAAGTGGCCAAAGGACAGTCTGAAATCAGCGAGGCTGGAGGTATTATCCTGCCCAAGAGGAAGATTATGGCAAAGCTGGTCTGATGACATCAGAGTGCATCTTGCAGCTGGCAAAGTCAGTGTTGTGGATACCAGTAGGTTTGTTTGGGTAAATGCTGGGAATTTTTGAAAGAAAAAAAAAAATATTCAGCTTCAGCTCAGGAGAAAAAACAAAAAGAGGGCTTAGTTTTGAGTGATTTCAAAAGCACTTTATAACCCTTCCAATTTTGTAATCGGATGCTGACGCAAGAGTTTGTGGCCTGGACCAAGGAGAGTTTAAGGTGAGAGAAGGGGCAGCATGGGGGTGAAGAGGTCAGACTGAGATGCACAAGACGCCTGATGGTTTTGTGTGTCTGGTAAGAGAGATTTGAAACTTTTACTCCAAGTGAAAGTGAAAGACTCACAAGTCAATAGTGCTCACTGGATAAACAGCCATTTCAGATTCTCAGGAGGAAGTAAAAACCTTTCCCCTCTGATAAGGAGGAAAAAAAGTTGTTCAGCAAACTAAGGCCAGGAGCTCAAAACAGTTACAAGAACAGACTGAAGTATCATGCTGAGTAAACCCTTACGGTAAAAAGAAAAGAAAAAGTAACTCCACAAGCCAAGAAAAAAACAAACAAAAAAAAATCCCAACCAACCCCACCTGAGCAAGGAAACACCTGCCAGACAAACAGAGAGCAGTGGAGCAGCAACGCAGTGAGCACTGCATTCAGATTAAAGCCTCTGTGCACAGCTGGAAGTAATTAAAGCTCCACAGTGCCTTGGTTAGCAGTAACAGAACTAGCAAGTGCCAGCACAGCAGGAGTCAAGGCCACAGTGAGAAAAGCACAGCTCCAGACTCGCTGACGTTGTAAGGGGAGGGAGGGCTGGCTCCTCGACATCCCACACCCACCTAACGGCCATAACAAGAACTTTGCAGAGTGACCAAGATCAGGAGCTATGTCACAGAGCAACGATGACACCTACTTGCAGGAAAGGGAAGAGCCAGGCAGCTCCGAGCTCCACAATGCAGCCCAGGGACCTGCCAGACCTTTCTTGCCAGTCTGGTGCCACCAGAGCCACAGGAAGCAGGAGATGTGATGACACCAGACTGGAGCTTGCCAAGGCAGCACGGGCAGCCTGACCAGACAGCATTGGTAGGTTCAAAGGAAAGTCAGCAGATCGCTTTTATCTACACTGAAGCCAAGCATCCCACACAGTCATTTTCCCAGTGTGGTTCTGGAGATCAGCCCCAAGTGCTGTTAGGGAGCAGGGGTCAGAAGAGGGGTGGCATGAAGCAGTCACCTCTGGCAGAAGATTTTGGGGCACAGTTTCTTCAGGACTGGGGTTACAGCTTTTCCTACTTTGTATTTCACTACTGATCTGTGCACACAGCAGGAATCTGCTAATGAGGTTACAAACAGGAATTATATCTGCCAGGCAAGGGATCAAAATACATAGAAAAACCCCCTTGATGGCTACAGTAACAGAAGAGAGAAGTTCACAAGCCCCATCTCCAGTGAGCTCAAACCTCTCCAGCCAGCAGAGTGCCACCTTCAGCAACAAAAGTCTGAGGCTATGGAAAGGCAGAACTGAACCAGGTTTAACATTTCCCCTCAAAAGGGATGTTTAGGAACCACTGCATGTTGTCTGTGCCAGATTCTGTCCGGAGACCCAGACACAGCCCTGGACCCCCAGCTCTAGGGACTCACAGTGGGATAAATGCAGGAGGGCACAACCAAGCACTCCTTTCTTGTTAAATCATAGAATCCTGGAATAGTTTGGGTTGTAAGGGACCTTCAAAGCTCATCCAGTCCAACCCCCTGCCATGAGCAGGGACATCTTCCAATACATCAGGTTGCTCGGAGCCACATCCAGCCTGGTCTTGAACATTTCCAAGGATGGGGCATTGACCACCTCTCTGGGCAACCTGGGCCAGTGTTTCACCACTCTCATTACAAAAAAAATTCTTCCTCATGTCCAGCCTGAACTTCCACTCCTTTAGTTTAAAACCATCACCCCTTGTCCTATCTCAACAGTCCCTGCTAAAATGTCTCTCTCCATCTTTCTTATAGGCCCCTTTTGAGTGCTGAAGGGCCACAATAAGGTCTCCCTGGAGCCTTCTCTTCTCCAGAGTAAAGGGCATTGGGTAATGACATCCCACAACCTTCTGTTCCCACAACCATATTCCATGTAGGACACAGAACAATCTATATTATTGAAAACGCCTGCCAGGTTCAGACCTAAATGTCAAACAGATTGAATAATGTCTTTATGAATTTTGATGAAATAAGGCACATGCATCTACACTACCTCTGTAGTTAGCTTGGTCTCAGAATGTAGAAAATTAGATATTTAGGCATTAAAACATTCTAGTGGAAAATTATTTTAGCTATTAGCTATCCCACAGGTGCTCCCAGGAAAGGTCACTTGAAGCTCCCCTCCGGTACCGACAGTGAAATGGTATATCACCCTCACACAGCCAATCCTTCCTTCCTTCAGTCACCCAAAGTGTTTTCCTGCCCATCACCACCACAGAGAACTTGGTCTGACAACTGTCTGTGGGTCATAAATAATCCATACAATGCTCTCCACTACTCAGTTCTGTCCCAAGTATTGCATCCCCAGCAGCTGCTCTTACCATCCCATCAGACATGAAGAGTCTTCAGCCAGTTCTTGTCTTGCAACTGAAGAGAACAGACTTCAAGACCCCAAATACGCCTTAGCTCTCCTGGATATTTATATAGGCATTTAAACTGGGCAGCAAATTACATGTAGAAAAAGTTCCATACACTTTTTTTCTCCTGTTTTTCAACAAATGGCACCTTGCTGAGAGTAAACTCCCACAGGACCTTCCCTCAAGTGTGCCAGAGCTGACCATGGTTACACACCCCTGATGCATGGCCTCTTCATGAGCAGGTTTTGGTTTAAAGTGGGTTGTACCAATGTGTATCCAGCAACGTCAACTCAAGCATGCACCACTGCAGGGGAGCGGGCTGGAGCCCCCGCACCAGCCCCTAAAGCTCAACCCACACCATGTGCCAGCCCCGCTGCTCTCCTCCAGGCACAGGTCCCATCTCACCCACCCTGCAGCAGGCTGCTCCTTCTCTTACCTCAAACTCCCCGTGATCCAGATCACAGGCCCCAAGAAACCACTGCCCAGCACACTGGTCTGACATAATGCTGCTGGAGGTGTTGCTCCCACTACTGTCATAGTTGTAGTATTTACCTGGAAAAAAAAAAAGCAGGAAATGGTTTTAAATCCATAGTTTAGGACCCTGACTCATGTATGCTGCCCCTACACCCCATCCCATGAGGCAGATACATGGTAGCTTTTTCCAGAAGGTTCTCCTCTCTTTGCTTTTCCAAACCACCATATCTTTTCTGTTCCCTCCCTGGTACTTGCTCCTCCCCTTCTGCTTGGAGGGATGGCATGTCCCCTTTCCCCCATCCCCTGTAATGCTCCGTGATCCCAGGAACAGCTCTTCCCCTCCCAGGGCACACACGGTTCCCCACCAGTGAGTACCCACCATTCCAGAGCAGCCTCTCAAATGTCTCCTTGCCCTTCCTCAGGATATCCATGTATTTCTGCTGGATTTCTGCATCCCCAAGCACTTCTGCCATCTTGCACATCATGCAGACGGCTGCCAGCCACAGCCCACCGCAGTACGCGCTGCCAGAGCGGGAGAGCAGTGTCAGAAACATGGGACACTCCCTGGGTTGCATGGAGCTCCCAGAAGATATGGCCACCACCAGCTCTGAGCTACCTTCCCACCCCGTGGTCCACATATCCAACCCCCACCTGCCTCTCCGGCTCACCTGGCTCCATTTACCACCCATGCGTCATATGTCTGGTCAGCAAAGCCACCATTTTCGATGAGCCCATCATTATCCATATCAAATTTCAGCTCTGACTCCATCACAGCCTGTGGGAGGGGCAGGAGATGGTCACGCAGCCCCATCTTCCCCTCACGCTCTACTCAGAAGCATCCATCCTCTTGGGATGTCACACAGCTCCCAAGGGAGGTGAGAAGCAGGGAATGCCCCATGGTCTGATCTCCTCCCAGTACCTGGCAGACTGGCCACATGTCCCGTAAGTACAGGGAGTCGTGTGTCAGGTAGTAGTCACGGTACACCTGCAGTACAAACTTCAGGTTGAGGTCCTTCCAGTTGGCCGTGTCGTGTATCAGGTAGGCATTGACACGCTGCCACGGCTCGTCAGCTAAGCAAGGAGGGAGCACATGCAGCAGGGCAGCAAGGAACAAACATCCCTTCTACTACCCAGGAGCAAGGTCCCAATGGTGCTGTGATCAGACAGCACTTAAATAACACGTTGCACCCTGTGCCACCTCCCACTACTGCTTGGCTTCCCTCCATCTCCCTTGTACAAGGTCCATGTAGTGTGGTCTTCATTACCATCCCAAACCCTCACCAAGCTTTTCATTCCCAAAAAACAGTGTATTCCATGCACCATACCCCTTCCCCACAGCTTGGGAATTAATTTCTCTGAGAATCATAGAATCATTTTGGTTGGAAGAGACCCTCAAGATCATCAAGTCCAACTGTTAACCTAACACTAGCACTAAACCATGTCCCCAGGAGCCTCATCTATACATCTTTTAAACACCCCCACAGATGGTGACTCAAACACTTCCCTGGGCAGCCTGTTCCAGTGCTTCACAACACTTTATGTGAAAATATTTTCTAATATCCAATCTGAACCTCCCTTGATGCAACTTGAGGACATTTTCCCTCATTCTATAACTTGTTACTTGGGAGAAGAGACCAACACCCTCCATGCTACACCCTCCTTTCAGGTAGTTGTAGACAGCAGTAATATCTCCCCTCAGCCTCCTTTTCTCCAGTCTGAACAGCCCCAGTTCCCTCAGCTGCTCCTCATCACACTTGTGCTCCAGACCCCTCACCAGCTCCATTCCCTTCTCTGAACTCTCTCCAGGACCCCAATGTCTTTCTTGTAGTGAGGGGCCCAAAACTGAACATAGGATTTGAGGTGCAGTTTCACCAGTGCTGAGTACAGGGGGATGATCACTGCCCTGGTCCTGCTAGCCACACTGGTTCTGATACAAGCCAGGATGCTGTTGGGCTTTTTGGCCACCTGGGCACACTGCTGGGTCATGTTCAGAAAGTTGTCTGAGCCATGCACAACCTCTACCTTACAACAAGCCTACCCAGACCGCTCACCTGGGTCCCCAATGTCATGTGGCACCACATTCTTTGTCTTTACCGGGGCTGTCTGACCACCCATTAAGTACTGCCGGGGCTGGACATCCTCATTCACCACTGCGACAGCTGGAGAGGACACAGCACAAGGGACATGAGAAAGGCAGCAGGCACTGCAGCAGCAAGCTCTAGACAAAGGCAGGGCCACCAGCACACCAGGCTGCCCTTTGGGTCTCCTGCTGAAAGATCACAGCCCTCTGCAAAGGACTGAGGGGACACCAGGCTGCTCCTAGTCTCCTCTGAGCAAGGCACATGCAACCGCCACCACCCCCTTAAGCAAGGTCGTGGCAGCACCTGGGGCTGGAAGGGAACCCAGTAGGCTCAGCCCTCCCACAGCCCAGCAAAGAGCTGTGTTCTACCAGTGGTTGGGCCACCACCAAGCAGCCTCCAAGCCCACCCAAAGCATCAGGGTCTGCAAACAGCTCCATGGTTCTCCTTCACAAGGGGCATAGAGAGAGCTGGTAAGACCAGGAACTTCCTCAGGGCAGCTAGAGTCAGCTGTGCACCCCCAGTGCAGCAAGAAGTTATCCAGTGCTGGGCAGAGGGATGTTGAAAGGCAGCAGCGTTAGAGGTTTGCAAGTTCTGGGCCCAGCAGAGACACTGGAGGCGAACACTGGCTCCGTGGCACACATTTCCACGGCAGATGCTGTCCCAAATTCTCCTCTTCCCTAGGTAAAGACATCATGAGGCACCATGCCAGGTTCTCCTGGCTCACTTACCAATGTCATACTGCAGGCTGATCTGCAGCTTGGGCCACAGCATGATGAGAGCAAAGGAGGCATAGAAGTGGACATCGTAGGTGTTATACATCCGGTACTCCTGGCCTGGAAGGACCGGGGTGGGGAGATGGTGAGGGATGTGACACCCATTACAGGGAAGGGAAAGGAGGGGCAGGTCCTCCCTCCCACATGGCCCAGGAGGGTGGGATCTTTTCCAGCATGGGTAGGGACTCCCATTAGAAGTGCATTTTATTCTCTACATAGAACATGAAGGGGTCTGGAGAAGACCTCATGCCATATCCTACAGGGCTAGTCCTGCAAGGGGTTTTGCTGGGAACAGCACTGCTTGCTACCCATCGAGGTGTGAAAAGCATCCCCATGTCAGGTTAAAAACCACTTAGTGAAAGCAACGGGGAGGGGCTGAGTCAGAACCGTCCATCCCATCCCTACGAGTTACCTTCCAAATAAGCAAACCTTCCATACTCCTGCAGGACAGGGAGGAGGTTGGAGAGGCCAGACCCCGCTGGCCCCTGCAGGTCCTCAGTGCAGCAGTCTGGGGGCAACTCCATCCAGATGGTGCCCCCATCCGTCAGGAAGTACAGCTCATTGAAGAGGGCCGACTTGTACCAGGAAGGCAGCTGGCTGTGGGCAAGAGGAAGACTCAACCACAGTAGCCAGGGTGAAGATGCTCCTGCTCTGGACCAGCCCCAGGAGGCGACCAGGAAGGTGCTCCCATCTACCCTACCTATTCTCCAGGATGGGCTTCTGCCATGCTTCAATCTTCCTCTCCCACTCCTCGTAGTGGGTCAGGGCGTGATGTGACAGGGCAGGAGCAGCATCACCTCCACTGCCAAAAAAACGGGTGTACCGCCTGCCGAGAGGGGGTTTGGTGAGTACACTGTGGGCTTGGGCTGGGAAGCCCACCCAGTCACCGGAGAGGGGCTGGACGATAGTGACCACCACAATAACATGTATGACAGTGCAGGGGTGTTGAAGAGCATGGCTGGGGAGAAGGTCCCCTCCCGTGAGCTGGCAGAGCCACAGCCACAGGGAACAGGTGGCACAAGGCTCCCTAGGTGGCAATCAAGTCTGGGGGCAGGGAGAAGGGGACTTTGGGGACGTGAGCCAAGCCCACTGGAGACCACCCACCCACCTCAAGTGCAGCTTTTCCTTGGAGCCAAAGTGGATACCAGGCATGTCCCAAGCCAGTGCCAGCTCTAGCGTTCTGTGGCCCTGGGCGGGCACTCTGCAGCTGGCACACACTGCGGCTGCTGTCACCTCCCCCTTCTCTGTTGGGTTGCTTTTACCTGTTAGGACAAAAAAAATATTCACAAGTGGCCAAGGAAGCCTATGGGGGGGTGACTGACGCTCAAACAGGCCCTGAGGGGGATACAACTATTCTGGCATGTCCCAGCCCCCTTGCAACCTGGAGGGCACATCCCCAGGGTTTTGAGGGATGACGTTACTGCACATGAGTAACTACTTTTTGCAAGCAGGAAAAAACACCTGCCATGGGTGGAGGAGTTAAAGTCATCAAAGCAGAGGAACAAATCAGGCAGGAAAGGCCTCCAGGCATGAGTGGAAGGGACAGAGCACCCCATGACTTTGTAACTGCACTGCACTCAAAGACACTGTGTGTGACTTTGTAGTGACAGTCATCGTTTCCAGCTTCTTGCAGGGTGCTTGAACTGTGTCTGTATGTAAGTAAAGCCCTGAGGCAGCTGGATAATTATATGCTAGTCCTGACATGTGGAACAGGTAAACTCATTAAAGCAACAACTTTAATAGAAGCCCAGATCCTGACTATGATAATGCCTGGCAAGCACAAAGGAAAACCACATCCCAGTAGCCTGGAGAACTCTGAGTGCATCCAGGCAGGAAACTTAGTTTTCCAGAAATATTTATGTAAACAATTTCATGATTTAAGCTTCAAGAAGTCTTGTGAAGGCCCAGTGCCAGCATCACTCATTTGTCAGCATCATCCATGTTCAAAAGCTGGCAGAGACTTCAGGTAAATGGTCACCTTTAATCGCAGTAAGAGGTTAGCAGCAAGTGCTGGGAGATGACACCCTGCTTCAAGGCTTCTGCCAAGGGAGTGAGCAGACTACAAAGGATGATGCAGAAGTATCAAAGGAATACCAGAGACCTTCAGGGAGCCGATGCAGTAACAAAAGAGCAGTAAGTGATAGCAGTATCCAACCCAAAGGACTGCAAAATGCTCACTAGAACAAATCTGACAGGGCCCAGCTCGCAGATCTGGCAATGGAAACTCAGGGAAGCTGGCTGGGCATCACCCTGGCTACTCAGCAGAAATCTCAGCTCAGTGTGCAAGCCCACACGGACTAACTAGATACTGACATGTGCACCTAATATAGCAGAGAACAGCCTTAAAGTGGTGGCAACAGATTTTGGAGAACCCCAACGAGGGCAGCGTGACAAGCAACGGGAAATTCAGACACTGGCTAAAGCTGAGAATGAACCACATCACTGAGAGCTTCCTGTGATGGCACCGATGTGGCCTGAGAGAAGGAAACTCACCCTTGTTTGTGTGCCCTGTGCCCAACCACCAGCACAGCCACCTGTTCCTCCTGCTCCCCCTCACCCATCCCAGAGGATGGAGGGACTCACCATCAGAAGAATCCAGCTGTCCGTCCTGCAGGAGATCCTGCCACACCTCTCTGCCCGACCCTGCTGGATTGAACGCTGTGAGGTGGGTGACTACCACACCAGCCTGGGGAAAGGAAAAGCATCATCAGGAGTTGGTACCTTTGATGAACAGATGCAGGGCTGCCACCTCCAACAGTACCAGGATCCCAGACTCATCCCCTGCATGCTACCCAGCAACGCTAACTCCAAATCTACTCATTTGCTGTCCTGCAAGCTTCATCCACTCTCTCCTGACACCCACCCCAAAGAAAGTGGCCTTGGGGAAATTTTGAGGGTGATAAAATACTGTGACAGGTTGTCCAGAGAAGTGGTAGATGCCCCATCCCTGGAGACATTCAAGGCCAGGCTGGATGGGGCTCTGAGCAACCTGAACTAGTGGAAGATGTCCCTGCTTATGACAGGGGGGGTTGGAGTAGATGACTTTTGAAGGTCCCTTCCAAACCAAATTATGCTACGATTCTACGACTTTAAGTCATTTCCCCATGCCTGCCCCAGTGGTCAGGCAAGTGCTGAGGACCAGTGCTGACCCCAATCCACGCCACATTCAGCAGGGTTGTACAATCCCCCCCAGCAGAAACCACACCACCAGTGCCAGCTCTTTACCTTCTCCCGGGCAGAGATGGCAAAGGTGAAAGGGTTGACATGAGTGCAGTGGTGCAGCAGGACTCCAGCAACCCGCTCACCCTCCTTCTCGAAGGTGAAGGGCTCATTCCAGTGCCCTCCACTTCTGTCCTCCTTTGTTCCCGTGCCATTCTGCAGGCTGAACATGATGGAGACATCCACATCCTCATCCCTTCCATTTTCCACCTCCCAGATGAACACTCCCACTGGCAAGCTGGAGTCCTGGCAGAGACAGACAACACCGTGTACAGGGCTGGTGCTCCATGGTTAGCCATCAGAACATCACTCCTGCTGCTGGGAAGACTGTGCAGGATGCAGAAGCAACAGCACTGCAAACAACTTGGTCTCCAAGTCTGCTGCCAAGCTGAGGAGCATCAGCACAAGCAGAGGACTTTAGGGGGCAGGTAACACAAAAATCTGATCACAAGCCCTGGGCTAGTAAATCCCACACCAGGCAATGCACAGGTGGAAAGCAGCATTTACAGCTCAGAGGAGTGTCTAACCACTTATCTACTCAACAGGCTGACACAAGCCCACGTGCTTCGCTGGGGTAAGAGGAAGGTCAGGCATGCCAGCAGTGCAGTCTTCCGCCCTCGCTCGCCTGGGGCTGTGAGTAAGGAGGAGCAGTGTGCAGGAGCAGCCAGGTATCCCTCGCTGCTGTTCTAGAGCTTCCGCATTGCTCCTGGGGTTCTTCCTGCCTGGGAGCATTACTGAGCGGAAAGACGGGGAAATGTTGGGAAAGCCCATCTAATAGGCAGCTCTTCCCTTGGGGAGGGCAGACAGAAACCATCCAGAACACTATCAGGAACACCCAGCCAACAAACCAATTCACAAGTCCAAGCTGAGGGTTTCCCAAGATGTTACCGCTGGATCCACCAAGCAGTAAGGTCACAGCTCTGGACCTGCCACTCTGGGCGCAGAGGAGCTGAAATGGTCAGAGGACAAAACCAAAGGCAGAGAAGAAGTAGTACGAAGAGCCAAAGCACAGGTCAGAGGGGAAAGAAGCAGCTGCCAGAGCCAAGCACAGGGAAAAAGGGATAGCCCTTCCAGCACCAACTGCCCCAGGAGGGGCAAAACCTTCCAGGGTCCCACTTTTCCACACCTGGCAGCTGGCACTAGGAACATGGTTTTAGGACAGGAGAGACCAGGTTGGGAAAGAACAGTAGCTTCCACATCCCTTGAGCCATGGACAGGCAAGCTGGAGAGGCTATGAGCAACCCAATCTAGTTGGACATGTCCCTGCTTGCGGCAGGGGGGTTGGACTAGATGACCTTTGAAGGTCCCTTCCAACCCTAACTATTCTACGATTAACAAGGCAGTAAGCCTGGAAGTCTTCAGGCAATGCTAAGCTGGGCAGGAGGGACCAGGAAATCCTCTATCGGATGATCCCTGGACACATGTCCAATGTTCAGGGGTCAAAAATCCACCAGTTTCAAGCCTCTAATACCCAAATGGGATGCACTGAGCTCAGACAGCTTGCCTGTCCTGAGGGCATCTCACAGTACAGCCTTGTCTCTGCCATGCCAGTTCTTTCCCCCTCCCATATAGGCAGCTCTGCCAAGTCCCTGCCAACCTGCTCCATAAGAGCCATGCTGCTGCAGCATGGTGTGGCCTGGTGTTCCCACAGAACAGGCTGCAGCCAGTGTGGAGCCATCACCTCCTTACCTTGTAGTCATGGGGGATAACAGGAGAGATCTGGCGGCAAGTAAGCACCACGTTTTGCCCTGGGAGCTCGTAGACCATCCAGGCACGGGGGTACAGGGCATGGTAGAAGGCGTAGTGACCGCAGTAGCCCCAGTTCCATCCCTGCAGAGTGCTGGGTCTCTCCACAGACAGGACCTGCTGGTAAACCGTCTGCCCCTTGCAACGCAGGCACACCGTGAACTGGGGAGAGGAGCACATGGAGGGAGTGAGAGGAGCCCAAGAGCAGAGGTTTCAGCACCGTTTGCACCACCCCTCGCAGACCCCGCGGCACCTACCTGGTCAGCAATGACTGTTTCGTAGTGATAAATGCCAGGGTTCAGCTGCCAGCGGCAGAACTCACCCCGCCAGCCACGGGTGATGGTGCCTCCTCCGATCCCACCCAGCGGGCACCCTGGCAAAGACACCTGAAATTAACACACTTGCTCCTCTCTGTGGTGGAATCTGCCCCACAAACCCCCACATTCAGCTCTGGGGGCCCCTTGGCACTGCCCGCACCCCAGAAGTCCCTTGACCTGCTCCCTACCTCCTGCACCTTGATGGGCCCACGTGAATCCCTTCCCACCCAGCACACTGGGCACTGCACCACCCCAGTGCCCAAACTGCAGTCTGACCATAGATCTGCTGCAGAGGAACAGCACACAAGAGGTCAATGAAGGCAGGTTTCTTCTCTATGCGGGTCTTCTTCAACCACCATCTGAAGTATCTGCAATGGAAAGAGAGGCATGAATGAGACTTGGTGTCGCTGTCCCTTTGGTGCCACTGGGCAGAATGTGACTAGCACATGTTGCAGCTGTTCCTCTTGTAGAGAGGTACAATGGCAGCCTGTGTCCCAGGTCGCATGGGGTGGCAGCCCCTGTCATCCCCCTGTAGTGCAGATCGTTCAGCGGGTAGAGCACAGGCAGTTCAGGGCTGCCTGCAAGAGCACAGCACAAAACCAGACCACTCCAATAGCCAGGTCATGCAGGGACAGGCGGCTCTCCCAGATGCCCATGGAAAAGTGGGAATACACACAAGGACCACCAGGATCACCTCCATGCCTGGCAGGGCACATCCTGCTAAGGAAGGTCTGAGAGTGGAGGCACAAACCCATTGAAGCTATAATCAGCTTGGGATGTCAGCCTTACTTTTGCATGTCCCCATTGTCACGCACAGCCGTGCCACATCCCAGTGCCACATCCACAGAGGCAGGTGGCACAGGGCAGCCTTGCCCTGGAGAAGGTGATGCTAGCTGTCTGCAGGATCCTGGGGACTCACCTCTGCTCACACACCAGAAGCACAGCCGGGCAGTGCCCATCAGATAATTTCTCACCCAAAGGCCTGGGAATCAAGAGACACACAAACAGGAGTACACTTGCACCTGGGTGTGCCAGCACCACTCTGGGCAAGAGGAGCAGGGCTGGGCTCCTTCTCAGTGCTCGTGAAGGACTGGCTTTTGCTAATGAACCGCCTCAAGTCAAATCTTCTATATGGAGACAATTAGCGTATGGAAAACAACTTCCAGACCAGAAGAGGTTGCTGAACTTCCACCAGTGAATAGACAGGCAAGACCCAACCGGTAGCTCCACGGCTCTCGGCGCCAGAAGCCCCCGCAGTGGGCAACATTCCTGAGCCTACACCACCAATGTTTTATTGCTGAGAGGAGAAACCCACCCCAGCCAGGCACCCACAGCCTGTCCCACTCTCATGGCTCGTGGGATGCAGAGCCCAGAGGATGGGCAGTGGGTGACCACTGATAGAGCTGAACATGTACCCCCAGGAGCAAGGGGGAGAGGCTCTTTCATGACATCCCCTGATCCTACGCACTCCTCCCCAGAAAAAACAAAACAAAACAACACACTTGCCTTTTCAGCTGCATGGTCACTGGACATTCACCTTTATTCGCCAAATCCCTCTCAGGATGACATTTTCCAAGTTGCAGACTCGCAGGACCCGACAGCAGCCTGCTCTCGAATCCTATGTACTCACCCTCATGTTTGACTGTTTAAGGACATTTTGCCTGCAGGGGTCCAGGGCACCACAAGAACCAGCCTGTCCTGCATGACTGCCCTGAATCAGGGCCTGCTGCTATCTTTGAGCTACATCTGCTGCCACTGCTCTTCTCCCAGCTGAGACAGCCCTGGCTTTATGCTGCTGAGGCGGGGTTTTGTCAGCATGCTCCCTCTCTCTCAAGGAAATTATTTTTTTTATTTTTTTTTAACCCAGCATCAGGGAACCAGCTCAGCTGCTTCCCCAGCAGGTTTCTGGTGACGAGAATAAGGTACACAGGCAGAGTGGCTGCAGCATGGCCCAGCGGGACACCCCAGCACCTTGAGAAAGACGTGACAGAGGGATTTCAAAAATCAGTTTTTCCATGAGCACACAGCAGGAGAGCTTTGAGATTTATAGCAGCCAATTCCCGAGCTGTTTTGCCATCTCTGCAGCAAATTCTTCCCCTGCCAGCTTCCCCCAAAATCGCACAAGAAAAAGGTGTTGGATGCCCAACAGCTGGCTATTAATAGCTCTACCAGGAGAAAGTCTTCATGTTCCACAGCACTGAAAGCTCTGCCAGGTCCAAAGAGTATTTCTTTCCCTTCGAATTAGCAGTGGATTTAAAACCTGTCCAGACATCACCCAGTTGTTCTGGATCCATGCCATGGCACACCAGCCACCCCTGTGGAAACCCACCTGCACCTCTTCTCCCGCCACTCCAATGCCAGCACCCGCCCCAGGCCAAATGTTTGCACGACCTTTTCTTTCCGGATTTACAGCTGTGGGTGTCCTCTCGCAAGAGTTAAACCAATGAGACCTAATTAACAAAAACCACAAATCAAGGCTATCAACACCACCGGCCATGCCAACTCCAGCAGGGGCTGGTACAGCAGGAGAGGACACCCATCAGCCAGAGGGTTAACTCAGCACAATGCCACGTCAACCCAGGATGTGGTGGCTCCCCTGCAGGTCCTAGACTTCCTCAGCTGGAGACACTTCCAGCACTTCCAGCCATCTCAGGAGGTACAAGCACCTGCACCAGGTGAGTCTGCACTTGATGCACCAAGCCATGCCAGCTTGAGAGCACCACTGACACGGAGGCCCAAAAGAGAAGGGCTGCTGCTCACCACGGGTCATCTGGGAGAGGGCACGCCAACCTACAGGCCTCCAGGTGTTCAGATCGCTGCACCATGCCATGGGACCAAGCTCCAGGCTCCTCTTGCAGCACCAGTACCCAGGTTTCATCCAGCTGGCTGCCTCCACCAGGCAGACACACGGCTGCCCACCAGTGCCAGGAGCATGCAGCCTCCCACGCAGCCTCAGATCCCTGCATTAGCTGCCCTTTACCAGACAACACCATTGCCCTCGGGCTTAAATTCAAACCCAAGCAGGTATTTCTCGCCACTCTGGCCCTTCTTCTCCTCCACTCTCTAGGCCGGAGTCTCCTTAAAATGAAGCTTTGCCCTGCACAAGTATTTTGAGATCACAACCAAATTACTGCCTAAATTTGTACGAGGGGAAGATACAGTGGTTCAACTATAAGCTTCTTCCTGAAAAGTCCTTAGAGCCTTTTTCTAGGACCGATACAAGACACTTCCATCCTGAGACCCCAGCGAGAACAGGCCAGGGGTGGCCTCCCCAAACTGGCATAGAGGCAATCACCGCTCTTCCCTACTCACCCCACCAGAACTTCACGCTTTCCCACGTGCTCAGTTCATCCCAACCTGCTGTGGCAGCTTTTCCAGCCACTTTTATCTCTGACTCACAACCCACATTCTGCCTTCCCTGATGCCCAGGCTCACGCCAAGGATGCCTCAGGTCAGACCAGCGTCCTTTGCACCCCTGAAGCAATCCGCTATCTCATCCTTCATCAGGCTTTGCAGGAAGCAGCTTTGCAAGCAGCAGCCTCTAAGGACGTGGAGCAGGAAAAAGGCTCAGAAGATGGAGGCAGGAGAGATAAAGCAACCATAAGGAAATAAATCACACTGTCATCAGTTTCAAAGTTCAAAGTATACAAGACAAAGTATACCAGCATGCAGGCAGCAGTCCTAAGGTTAAAATAACAAGCCTGTTTCTCATGCACATTTTTCCTATTTACCTTCAGCTCAACCTAATGCAATTTCGGGAGAAGTGCCCATTCCTAAACCTGCCATAGCACACAGCATTTCAAAAATCCTCCCAATTAAACTCGAGTTTAATCTCCATCTGCCAAAAGTCGCCTTATGCAGGGGCTGATCACCTGACAGCGGGAAGATGCAGCAATGCTGGGCACGAGCAGCACACCTCGGGGGTGGGAGAAGGGGGTCCATTCCCAACCATCACCCCTAGAGTCGATGTCCCAAGCCTTCCCAGCTACTGCTCGGTTTGGGGGAGTGTGAGCTTTGGGTGCTCCCTCTAAGCCAGGTTCAGACCCTCTGCACCAGTGCTCCCAGTGCTGGCGCCAAGCAGGCGGGTGGGCGCTGACAGCTCGGGGCGGGAGGTGAGCGGCTCCCTCCAGCCCGGGGCCTTCCGTGATCCGCCGTGCTCTGCCGCCCGTGCACCGGGGCACCGCCGCTGCCTGCCCGGGACGAGACGCCCTCAGCACCGAGGGGCTTAACCACGGCGAGGTGCTCCCATACCCTATCCCCAGGACACCCTCTTGTCCCCCCCACCTCTCGGGGTGTGCCCCGTCCCCGTTTCCCCCATCCCCACCCCCACCCCGTACCGCAAGCCGAGGCCGACGTGCCGCAGGACCTCACGCAGCGACAGGTCGCCGGCACCGTAGGGCTGCCACGGTTCCTCGAAGCGATGCGCCAGGCAGACGCGCCAGCCGAACGCCGCCACGCCGCGGCCCTGCGCCGCCCCCTCGTACCGCCGCACCAGCGGCCCCGCCGCCGTCTCCGCCGCCATCGCCGCCCCCAACCCCGCTCGCGCCCTCTTCACCGCGCGCGTTGCCACGCCACGCCCCGCCACGCCCCGCCACGCCCCGCCCGCGCCCCCGGGACACCGGCGCCCGGCGCGCCGCCGAGCGCGTCCGGAAACCCGGACCCGCCCCGCCGCCGGCTCGACCTGCGATCCCAACGGCGCACGACGGAGCGGCGCCCGAGAGCTCTCGAGAGGCGCCCGAGCGTTGCCGAGCAGAACCCGAGAGTTCCCGAGCGCTGCCCGAGGGCTCCCGAGTGAACCCCGAGCGCTGGCGAGCCCTGCCCAAGCTGTGCCCGAGAGGTCCCGAGCGATTCTCGAGAGTTGCCGAACGATCCCCGAGCGCTGCCGAATGACGGCCGAGAGTTGCCGAGGGAGCGCCGAGCGCTGCCGAGCGTGCCCCGAGCGTTGCCGAGCGACGCCCGAGAGTTGCCGAGCGACTCCCGAAAGTTGCCGAGCGAGGCCTGCAGCCCCGCCGAGCAGGTCGGGAGAGCCGTGAAGCGGCTGAGAGGAAGCCGGGCCCCGTGGCGCGGGGCGGCGAGTGAGGCGTGTGCGGGGCGGTGAGTGGGGCCGGGGCGGCTTGGGGCAGGGGATGCGTGGACTTGCGGTCCTGTGTCCCCGGCCCTTCTGGTGAGCGTTTACTTCTGTGTGTTTGCGGCCGTGGCCTCCCCTGGCCCCTCGGGTTATGGGCGGCAGGACGGTCCCTCACCCCTCGGGGTATATCCTGACCCCTCCACGACTGTGTGGGGCTGAGTGAGGTGCGAGGGCGTTTGTATGTGTGTGGTCAGGGATGTGTGTGTGTGCAAGGCCAGGGCTGTCCCTGACCCCATACATGTCTGTGTGCTGTGTGCAGAGCCAGGTCTCCCTCTGGCCTCCCCATGTGTGTGTGCCCTGCTGCTGCCATTCCCTCCGTTCCATCACACAGCCCTCTCTCCATGCCTGCTGTTTGGTGGGTTTTTTTGGCAGGTTGTGCAGCCGGGCTGTCCAAGCCATGATCGAAGTGTTGGCCAAGCTGGGCCGTGGGCCTGTCTTTCTGGCAGGGGAGGTGCTGGAGTGCGTGATCACTTTCACCAACCCATTGTCGGCCTCCTCTACCTCCGCCAGCAGGTATGGCAGCCCGCACTGGTGGGCTCTTCTGTTCATAAAGCCTCACACTGGCAGAGCAGTCTGGGTTCCTTCAGAGGGAACAGCCCTCCCTCCCTCCTCAGCGGCCAGGTGGAGTCATGGCTGGGTTGTGGGGCAATGGTGCCAGCTCAGACACTGGTGACTCCCCCATACAGGGTACTTAAGGGTGCTTTGTGCCATCGTTGTTTCAGGGCTGAAGCTGAGGTAATTATTCTGGTTGTCTACCCTCAAGAAAGAAGCTAGTAAAAAAGTATGCAGTTTAAGGTGCTTTTAACTGCCTCTTGGGATGTCTAGTTACACTTGGGTGGCAGCCTCACAGGGTAACATCCAGACATCCCTATTTCCTGCGTTTATGGAAGGAGCTCTCTCTGTCCAGTGGTGTGCAGTGTGATCCTTGCCTCCAGAACTGGCAGGCAAAGGGGCCAGCTCTCCCTAGAGCCAGAAAGAGGCAGCCTTCTCTGGCAGCATTTTCTGTGGCCCAGCCTTTGAGCACTGCCTGTCCCCTTACCATAAGTGTGCTCAAAACAGGTGTTGAGGAAACGTGAGAAGATGGGAACTTCCTATATTGGCTCACAGTGGGTGACTCCACATCATAAGTTGTCACCCAAAGCTTCCATCTCCGCTGAGTGCATGGCCTTGTCTGATTCTCCAGAGGATGCAGAGTGCTTCCTCATCTTGAGCCCTTCCTGGGACGTGTCCATTTCCAGCCCTGTCAGGTTCAGCATCTTTTCATCACCAGTATGCATTCCACACGTGATTGTTTTGGTGAACCCACTTCCAGTGCCTGCAGTCTCAGCAGCAGCAAAGCAGTCATTTGGTATTACCACTGTAGGGCTTCTTTGTTTATTGCCTTCCTTAACTTTCATCTTTTCTTCCTGGTTCCACTTTCTGCTGAATTCAGCTTTCAAATTCAGCTATGCATAAGCATCTACCTTTTTATTTTTAACTGTATCAGAGTAAAGTCTTGTGTGGCGACAGTGCTGTTTCTCCCAGTTCTGAAATGTGTGGGTCTGAAAAGGAGCAGTTTTTGGAGGTTCACAGCAGAGCTACAGGAGCTTCATTTGGGAACTTCAGGCATGTTGTGGTCCGTAGAAAACCACCGCTTGAAAAAAGGAAAACTTTGTAAAATAAAAAAGCAGGTAACCAAACTGACAAAACCTGGCCACGTAGTACGAGTGGCAACAACAAGTAGATCAGCTGTTTAGAAACTGCAGCTGTGAGTTGCGTAAAGGCAGGAGCCAGATCAAAGCACAGTCACTGCAAAGGCAGATGGACCTGTCAGGAACTAGAAGCTTTTGGGGGCAGCAAAAGCTGCAGTGCAGGTGGAGGAGCTGAGAGGTGCACCTTTCCAGCGCCGCGACAGAACTGAAGGACAGTAAGTAAATTACAGAAAGTGAATTTGATTGTGGTGTACAAAGCGTACAAGAAACTAAATTCTTCTGCCCAAAGGCTTTAGCTTATGGGCTCCAGGAGTTGTAGAGAGAAGTGAGACAGAAGGGAAGTGACCTCAGCACCAGTGCAGGATCCTTCTGCACCCTGCCAGCTGGACAAGCCAGGTCTGCCGGTAGGATGTCACATGCAAATTTTGTTTGGGCATCTGGTTAAAAAAAAACCAAAGACAATCCAGTGGCATATTATTGGGCAATACTGAAAATAAAAAAGAAAAAAATATCGTGTTTGAAGATACTATAATCCTGCTAAGCTTATGTGAAATCAGAAAATGTCTCTTAAGCAAGACCATTTCTCTGTTTTCATATAGCACATACCTTAGAACAGCAGACCTTACAGCAGCCCTTATGGAAAAGCCATGCTGGTACTTTTGAAGATAGAGAATTATTATTCTGGTGTTAGATGTAATTGGGTAGAGTAACCAGCACGTGTTTGGGTAAAGGCAGCCAACGCGTACAAAAGATCAAATAGCGCACTATTAGTCAGCTGAAATAAATGCAGCACGCCTTTTTCTCTGGTTCATGTAGATGTTTAACTGCTCTGATGTGTCACATCAAGAGATACCTGTGTGCCACAAAAAATCCCTCTTACCTCTTAAAACTCTGGTGTCAGTTGCTTACTAGTCAGACCGTGATGTTAGAAAACACCAGAGGAAATGTACACTGGCTAAATTAGTGAAGCTGCTATTGAAACAAAAAAATAGATGTGGGCTTTGGAAACTGAAAGGTGATGAAGTGGAGAGGCCGTAGAGTTGTGCTCTGCATGTCGCTTCTGGCTTGGGATCTATCTTTTTGTGGCAAAATGTCCTCTGCCAGGCCTGTTCCATGCGTGATAACGAGAAGTGTTGTCTCAGGAGTGCAGTCTGGCCAGTCCCAAACCATGCGTGTGGGAAAGGTGATCAAGGGAGTAAGACTCTGGATTGGATCTCAGGATCCCAGACCTCAGTGTGTTTCCTGGAAGATCCCTGTGGGGTTCTGCACAGGCAGAAGGGGTAGCTGCTGACCTGTGCTGTTTTGCCATCTCCTGCCACACGTGTACAGTGGGCTTCTCAGGACAGGGGTGTTTTCTTGCTTTGTGTCTGTGCTGTGCCCAAGGTGTTGTGGTTCAGACTGCAAATATTGCTGCTAAACAAGAGCACACAGGCCACAGAGCCAGGCCTTGGGTGAAACTGCTGTTAGCAGTCGATTGAAAGTGGCTTCAGGTCAACACCCCAGCTTGAGCTTGCTCTGAAGGTTTGCTTGGAGGGCAGGGCTTTGAGAGTGGCTTCAAGTGACAGTGAAGCAAAGCCCTTCTTCCTTCTAGACAAGCAGTCCCACATGGAGCTGAGCAGCAAGAGCTGCTCTTCTCCCGATTTGTGCTTGGTGTGGTCCAGGTTTAAAGCATAGACATGAGTGGTGCTCTTCTTTGCCCTCAGTGAGATGCTGGCGTGGGCCAGCGCCCAGATCCACTGCCAGTTCCACACCAGCGAGAACCGGGTAGCACTCCCTCCTTCTGACGGCATCAAGCACGATGTGCAAGCAGAGAATGAGACAGTCTTCGTCCCCAATAGAGGTGAGTACCACCCTGGGTAGGGGTAGTGGGAGCACAGCAAGCAGGAATCAAGCAGACAACAATGTGTGTCTTGAAGGCAGCACACATAGAAATGAGCAGGAGTTCCGTGTTGCTTTCTTCGTATTATTGCTGGTTGATGACTGCTGCAGAACCGTGTTAATACTGGGATCAAAGTGGCACTAGCTTGAAGCAAAACGTGAGGGTTGTCTGTCTAGATTCTCTGGGAATGCCTTATCATCTGATGAGGCCATGTGATGTGTTTTCCTTTGCCCTCTCCCTCCTGTTCCTCCCTGTGAGGCTAAGGCCTGGCTGGCTTAGGCATGATCCAAGACTGGGCAGCATTCACATGGTTCTTCTTCTCTTCCAGGAGAGCGGGGTCAGTGTATCCTGTCCACACCACCAAAAATTCTCTTCTGTGACTTGCGACTGGATCCTGGAGAGTCAAAGTCATGTGAGTCCTGTCTTCTCTTCCCCCGCTCAGGGAGCTCACTTCTGGGAAGCCCGGCTCTCAAGCTGGCTTTGCAGACCTGAGCGCTGCTACAGGGAGACCCTGGTGCTCGTGGAAGGCAAGGTGCTTTGGTGGGAGCATGAGTGCTAAGGAGCTGCTGCATTGTCCAGAGTCTGTTCCCCAGCCTGTGAGGGCTGCGCACTGCAGCGTGGCACTCAGTCCTGTCCCTGACCCATGTCCTTTGCCGCAGGTCCATTGTGTAGCTGCAAGGCGTAAAATGTTTTGAAACACCCATCTGCAGCTGAAGGAGTGGTTACACACACCTGAGTTTCCCCGTGTTTATTTCTTTGACCGCACTGCAGTATTCTTGGGATTTGGGCTGGGATCCTCTGAAGGTCTGTGCTTCCTCTTCAAGTTGTGGCTGTCCCAGAGATCCCAGAGTCTTCTCCCTGTTCTGGGGTTCCTGCTGTAAAAGAGAGCACTTCTCATCTTCTCTGCTCAAACCTCTCCGTGTCCCCAAAGCCCTCAATGGTATCCTTCCAGTGGTTCCCCTTTAAGCTCTTCTTCATCACTACTTTACCTTTTGCTGTTGAGAAAAATTTTCATCCTTTTCACAAGGCATTTGCAGCAACTCATTTTCCTTATTCCAGGCAGCTTCTTCTATTGGGGACATTTGCTGGAGTAGGCAGCTGTGAAAATACAAGTATGTGCTGTTGTCTCTCGGTTGGTGGCTGTGTGCCCCAGCCTGTCAGTTCATGTTGGATCACCTTTGCATTCCAGTGGCACATCGTCCAGCAGCAACATCATATCAGCTGTTGCAGGCTGCACATGGACAGCTTCCTTGGGTTGTTCTAGGGATCTGCTGGGAATGGTTCATGGAAACCTCTCAAGTAACACAGCAAAGGTAGCAGAGAAGCGGTGCCTATGGTGGAGTGAGTTCTACTGGAGCATTTTGCTCTGGGGAGGTGAGAGCAGAGCTGTGAGTGAGGCCAAAGAGCCGTGGGATGTGATGTGCTGGTTTTGAAGCTGGGATCTCCTGCTTTTCTAGGCTTGGAGGGAAAGTCAGACCAACCTGGCTTGGCTAGGTGGTTAGCAGCATGGGGCTGTGCTATCTGGCGCTATGTCTCCTAAAGGTCCTGACGGGACGAGAGGAAATGCCTGGAAAAAAGGAGGCTAAAAGGAGACCTCCTCGCTCTCTACACCTGCCTGAAAGGAGGTTGTAACGCGGAGGCTATTGGTCTCTTCTTCCAAGTAACAAGTGACAGGATGAGAAGAAATGGCCTCAAGTTGCACCAGGGGAGGTTTAGTTTGGATATTAGGAGGAATTTTTTCACAGAAAGGGTTGTCAGGCACTGGAATGGGCTGCCCAGGGAAGTGGTTGAGTCACTGTCCCTGAAGGTATTTAAAAGACATGTAGATGAGGTTCTTAGGGACGTGGTTTAGTGCCAGAGTTAGGTTAATGGTTGGACTCGATGATCTTGAGGGTGTCTTCCAACCAAAGTGAGCATGTTTAGTTACTTACTTACTGTTCTACATATGAGGGAAAGGAGCTGGCCCTGCCACATTGGAGCCAAGGTCCCTGTGATTTCTGACAGTGACCGTGTCAGAGATGAGGAGGAGATGTAAGTCTCAGCTCACCTGGATTCTCCTGCACTCTTCACTGCTGGCAGGTGTGGGGCTGGAGCATCCATTCCTGGGGAGCAGGGGGAATTCCCTTTTCGTGGTGCATCCCCAGCCGGCTCAGCAGTCTCTGGGAGAGCAGATCAGTGATGAGAGCCCAACCTCCAGGTGGCTGGGATGGATCAAGAGGATTTCCTTGTCCTCTGGCTTTGCAGGCAGAAGCTGTTCAGCCTTCAGCTAAACTAGCAATAGTCTGTCATTCCCACGGACACAAGCTCTTCTATGCTTTGAGGTCCCTTGGCTTTATGTCGTGTCCTTTTCCTTTTGTTGTCATGTGCAATGCTGCTGTGTCTGGCACTGGCCTTTTTAGCACTGAAAGCCCAGTGTCACAGCCACTACTCTGCGGGGCTGTTCACACCAATACCACTGGCCTGCAGTGCTGCTCCTCTCACACAAGGCTGCAGCTGGCACTCTTGCAGATCATTCCTGGGGGCTCCTGCCAGCTCCGTGGAGGCAGAGTTAAGGCTGTGTGGGTGTGTATCCTAATTCTTCATTTCCTGTTTTTCAGAAGTTTTGAGTTTTGCTGCACAGTTTGGAAAGTTTAAAAAAAAAAAATCTTAATTCCGCTTCAGCAAAATACTATGTTATTAAGCCATAGCCAGAGCTGGCACATATAGCTAAGGTTGTGTGAGGCTGTCTCTTGATAAAAGGCCTTGTTTTCAGTTGCTGGCCAGCTTATTCCCTAATATCTTCCCCTTGTTATGGTGCCTATATGCTGAAGTTGACTCACCCTCCCATCCCTTTGACACACTGCCAAGACTGAGCTCTTTAAATTTGTCACCATAAAACATTTTCTCAAGCCCTCAAGTCATTTATGTGGCTGTTTCTCTCTCCTCTCCGGTTTTGTAATACGTTTAAATATTCGGTAGATCACAGGGAGGGAAGGAAATGGAAGCAGCCTGGACACGAGCCGGGAGCCCAGCCAGAGGGTACAGCGGGTGGCTAAGGAAGACATCCGTAGTGCCAGGAATGTGCCTCCTCCTGGGATATGCACGGAAGCTGGGACTTCCCGAGTCTCGGCATTCCTGTGCCAGGTAGCAAACCACCTATCCTCCCCAGACAGTGATGGTCTCTGCTCATATTATCCTCACTGAGCATGAAGGTCTTTGTGAGCACTCTTGTTAAGCCTGGTACAGGGGGTTAGAGCAGTCTGCTTCCTTCCTTGGAAAAAGCCAATTTTCCTCCCTGTCAGGACAGTCCTCAGCTTTATCTGCACACAATCCAGCGGAACAGCCTTGTGTTTTAAGGTGTAACAGCCTGCGGACGCTACACACTAGCATGTTTTTTTTTCTTCCTGCCAGTTCTGTGATTTTAAATCTACAAGTTATATTTAAAATGTAACCCTAGCTTTTAATCTAAGCCTCAATGTTTAGGATGTGCCAGACGTGGGGAAGGATCTGTGGTTTCACAGCAGGATGCTGCCCTTCCTCTGGCAGGGTGTATCTGCGTCACGGTGGGCAAGCCAGAGAGGTGGAGACTTTCCACAGTTTGCTGTTTGCGCCTTTCTTATTATACAGCATGCGGTTTGGGAAGGCTGCAGAAGTGTTCACACTGCGTCGAGAAGCGTTGAGGTTTGTGTGGTGGCCAAGGGGCTTTGAGAGGGCTGAATGTGGTGTAAAGCCAAGCCCTGGCATCTCAGAGGTCTCGGAGTCAGAGGCATTGTGGTCTAAGTCATCAGTCTGTCAAGGGAGATACGCCACAGGTTGTTGTGAAGGTCTCTGAAGTGTTTTTTGGCCATTTAGACATGGTGCTTCAGAGGAAAACACAGGAAGAAACTAATTTTTGTTGCTGAGTTTGGGGTTTGTGTAAAGTGAATATCAAAAGAGGCATGAGGTATTGATCAGTACCTCTGCCACGTGGGTCAGAGCCCTGAGGAAACCACAGCATGTGACTACTTTGTGAAAGCGGTGTCCCAAGGAAGTGCGCAGAGGCAAATTCAGGTTGAACTCGTGATGAGTAAGTTTAGCTCTCGTATGTTTGTGTTCCTGGATTTTACATCTTTCACATTCTTTCATGGCAAAGTTTGTGTGTGTGGTTGTATGTTCTGGAAGTAATGTCTGGATGACGGTGCATGTGATGTGAGAAGGAGTGTGCTGGTGCAGGGAGGCTGGGGATGTGCTTGGCCTGCTGTGGTAAAGAGGGTACAGCAGAAAGCACTTGGCACTGTCCCTAGCTCAGCTCTGCTGCTGGTCCTAACCCTCGGAGCAGGTAGCCTGCGAGTGACAGCTCCAGAGGCTTCCTTTTGCCTTCGGAATGTGATCTTTTCTGCACTCCTTGCAGATTCATATTGTGAAACGCTGCCCATAGATGGCCCTCCCTCTTTCCGGGGACAGTCAGTGAAGTACGTGTACAAGCTGACCATAGGCTGCCAGCGCGTCAACTCCCCCATCAAGCTCCTGCGTGTTCCTTTCCGTGTCCTTGTGTTGCATGGTAAGGCCACACACTGCCCTCCCTGCAGACACCAGCCTGGCTGAACCCTGCTTTACTGATACTCTTGCCCTCTTCCCAGGGCTCAAGGATTACCAGTTCCCACAGGATGAGGTTGTTGCACCTTCAAATCCTTTCCTGGAGGAGGAGGAGGGCTTGAAGAAAGACTCTCGCCTGGCCGACCTGGCGACAGAACTGCTCATGGTGGCCACCTCGCGACGCAGCCTGCGTATGTCATATCCCCTGCCTGAACGTACTGTCCTAACCTGGGCGTGATGCACACACAGCTCAGGGCTCGCTGCAAAAATCTCTCCCTGGCAAAGCAAAAGCTCTGACTGAGGCTGTGGAGCAGGTCCATCAGGGTGCGCTTGGGTCAGAGTTTCCCATGGGCTCCTCCCTGCTGGTCTCAGGCTCTTCCTAATCCAGCTGGAGAGACCTTGTCCCAAGCATATCACCATCAGCACATGGTTTGCTCTTGCTCCCTGCAGGCGTTTCCCAAGGGGAATACCACCCACAGGGACTGCCCTTCACTCCCCAGCAGCAGGCATGGGGTCTTGTCTGCTGGGCTCTGTGCGTAACTCAGGGTATGGTATGGAGCAGAGCCTCAACCTGCCACATTGCTTTACCCTCTCCTTCTTGCTCCACAGACCTGTATAACATCAGCAACACTCGTGGGAAGGTGGGGACATTCTGCATCTTTAAGACGGTGTATAAGATCGGAGAGGATGTCATTGGGACCTTTAACTTCTCGGAAGGAGACATCCCATGTCTGCAAGTCAGTGCTGACTTTGGGCATCACTGTGGAGAGAGGTTTCAAGTGGGGGAGTCGGAAATGGGATTGAGGTGGCACTGGGCTGCTGTGGGGTTTCTAACAGGACCCATTTAACGTCCCCTTGGGGTGTGAGGTGGGAAAGGACTCTGGTTCTGAGCTCGTTTAGAAAATGAAGGCCCTGGAGCTTTCGGCCAGGACTGTGTAAGTGTGTGAGATGAACACCTTGCCAATCATCCTGCAGTTCTCAGTGAGCCTGCAGACAGAGGAGAGCATCCAGGAGGAGTTCCAGCGCCGGCGGGGACAGCCTGTCTCCTTCAGCACGCACGCCCGCCATCAGGAGGCCTGCCTGCACACCGCCCAGAGCAGCTTCAGCCTGCCCATCCCGCTCAGCTCGACCCCGGGATTCACCACCAACATAGGTTAGTGGCCACCAGAGAAGGGACCTACCCCTCCTTGTCTCCTCCTGCGATGTCCCCAGCCCTGCCCTTGCTCAAAGCTGTGTCCTGTTGCAGGGAGCTTGTCCCCTTGCCAGGACAGACAGCACTGAGACAGCTGCTGTCCCTGTCCCTTATGGGACAGGGCTGCTGACCCCTCTCTTGCCCCCAGTGTCCCTGAAGTGGAGGCTGCACTTCGAGTTTGTGACCTCCGGGGAGTCCTCCGGGACGTGCTTGGTTCGTGGGAGCCAGTCAGAGGCTGTCACCTGGGCTGGGGTGGAGCAGATCGGAGTGGATACTTTCAGCTGGGACTTGCCCATCAAAGTCCTTCCCACCAACCCCATCCTGGCCTCCTACGTATCTCAGTTCTCCAGCACTAACTCCATCACCATCTGACGTGGGGAGAGGTGGTAGGGTCCTGTGATGCTGCAGGCAAGCGTCGCTGGCAGGAATGGCAGCAGGACTGTTACTGGCGTGCTGCATGCCTGCTCCCTGATGTCCCCTTGGGTTCATCTGCAGTGACCAGGTGGGCACCAGGTGAGTCTGTGCCACCTGCAGGTGGAGGATCCATGCCCTTGCTGTAGCGTCCTGTGCTGCAGCTCTTGGCTGGGAGCTGGCCCCTTCCTGCCTCGGTGAAGGCGTGAGTCCCAGCACTCACCAAAAGCAAATCTGCCACATGAGGAATGGCCCAATGTGCCTTCACCCCATGAAGGGCTTCTAGGAAGGAAGGACCCAGCACAGGGAAAGGAGGGGGTACTTCTTCTAGTGAAGCCCCGTTATTAGCCTTGAGTGAAGACTGTGCCCTCTGAGGCCCCACAAGCAGAGGTAAGGCATGCTGGCCATGTGGACCAGCTGGGAGCCAGCTCTCTTGCCCTGGCACACGTCCTGCCCCTTGTGAGATGTGTCTCATGTCCACAGCCCGGCACACCAGTTCCCCTCGCCTAGGGCAGGCAGGTCCTGACAGACCCACCCTGCGCCACCGGTATGTGCTGGTGTCCTGGATGTCACCACATTGATGTGGCAACACAATTGTGATGATCCAAACTGAGAAGCACCGAGCACCTCGGCTGTTTCGTGGCTGCGCTCCTGGGTGTGAAGGCATCCTGCCGGTCTTGGGATCCCTGGGGGGCTGGCGTGAATGCATGCTGTGCGTTCAAGAGCTGGGGTGCAGGTCTCGTTGCTAAACAGCTAACTCTCCATTTCTATCAAACCTTTCAAAGAGTTTTCCTCTTTGCATGGAAATCTAATAAACATCTGAATGTGAAAAATTCAGCCTTCTGAGAGCCTTATTCCTACACCATTCCTAGAGGTGGACACAGCCCGTGCTCCCCAACAGTCACAGCCTGGAGACCTCCTCTTTGTTTAATATCTTTATTGCAAGAACAGAAACATCTACACGAGGCTCAGCACGACACAGACATGGCACTAGCTGGGACAGTCTGCCAGGGTGGCCGGCTCCACCCTGGCACACGGATTGCTTCAGCTCCTTGAACCCAGACGGGGCACCCAGCTCCCTGCCTCACTCCCCCGCAGCTGGGATGGAGCCTCCCCTGGGGACACCTGCCAGTAGTTCCCCTCACTCTGCGCCTGCCTGGGCTGGCTCTGTTGCAGTGTTGCCCAGGGCTGGTCTGCAATGCCGGGGATCCCCTCCAGCCCCGGGAGCTGTGGGAGCAGGGGCAATAGTGGTTCCAGAGGTTGGTTGTGCCCCTCGCACTCCAAGGCAGAGAAGGGGCTGGACAGGGTGTGCAGGTCCTGAATGAAGGGCCATGGAGTTCCCCAGTGAGCTCCCAAGAGCTGCTGTGGAGGGGGACGGGGATCTCGGAGGGAGGAGGGAGCCACTTAGCTTGAGGGTGGATGTGGGAGTTACAAGACGGTGGTGAAACTCTTGCACAAGTTGCCTAGAGAGGTGGTCAATGCCCCATCCCTGGGGACATCCAAGGCCAGGCAGGATGGGGCTCCGAGCAGCCTGATCTAGTTGAAGATGTCCCTGCTCATTGCAGGGGTGTTGGACTAGATGTCCTTTGGAGGTCCCTTCCAACTCACACTATTCTATGATTCTATGATTTTAAGACTGCCGCCATGCAGGCTAATTTGGTCTTGTACCCCTTTCTTTAGTAGCTGGAGGTTTCCTGCCCACCTGGGAGGAGATCCCACAGGATCCACCTTCCCATAGTACACAGGGCATCTCACAGGGAGGGGGCCCAGATTTGGTTCAGGAAGCTGAAGGCAGAAGCAAAGCCGTATCGTTAGCAGCGCTAGGGTGTAAATGTTAACTCAGTACCATGGTGTGTAGATAGTGGTTTCCTTCGAAGGTGGCAGCAGTGTCATCTCTACAGGATGGGGCAGGTCTGGAGCATGCAGGAGGTGTGCTCTGGAGGAGGGAAGATGATGCTGGGAGACACAGGGTGCTGCCGAACCTCTATCTGCTCAGCCCAGCACCCAGGACCTTGTTCAGTGGCTCAGGGGTGCCGGCCGAGCCCCACTCATGCTCCATGCTCTTCACGCAGGGCAGGCTGGGGTTGGCCTTCTGCACCACCGAGATCTGGCAGGTCTGTGAGTCGTAGTGAGCCTCACACCAGTCGGGGAAGTCAATGGGGTGCTGGGTGCTGCAGGAGAAAGCATGGTGCCATCAGCCCCGCCTGGGGCAAGCCAGGGGGCTGCTGGCAGGGCCAGGTGGCTTCCCCTGCTGCCAGCAGCCCTGGCCAGGGTGTCTCTCAGGTCAGCTTGGGCAAGCTGGGCTGCAGCTCCTGTCATCCTGAGACACTCCTGGCCCCCTCTTTTGTCTCCCTGACTCACCCCACCATCTTCAACACCCCAGTGGGTTTCTGCCCACCTCTACCCCTTGTCCCCCAGGTCCTGGTGCCCTTTAGCACCCAGGGCTCTTACATTTGCTTGGCTGCATTTGCAGCCACCAGACCCACACGATGTCCCCACTGTGAGCGCAGAGGTGCCATGGCAGGGCAGCACTGCCAGCCGTAGCCCACCCGCAGTGCCCCTCAGCCCCTCACTCACGTCTCGCAGCAGCCCACGCCGATGGGGTGCAAGCAGGTGCAGAGCAGGCAGTTGGTGCTCAGCCACGACTCCCCAAGGGAGAACTGCTTCCCCTCGTACTCGCAGGGAGCTGCAAAGGAAACAGCAGTGATGAGCACTCATGGGGTCTGTGCCGAGCATATGGGAGCCTCCTTGGCACCCCGGTGCCCTGAAAGAGGGGGTAGGGGGCAATGTCACAACCTTCTACCCCTCCCATGGTACAGGAGATAGAATCATAGAACCATTTTGGTTGGAAAAGACCTTTAAGATCATCGAGTCCAACCATTAACGTAACACTGTCGCTAAACCATGTCCCTAAGAACCACATCTATGCATCTTTTGAACACCTCCAGGGATGGCAATCGAACCACTTCTCTGAGTAGCCTGTTCCAGTGCCTGACAAGGTACTTGCTGGCCTCTCACAACCCTGCAGGTATGGGATGCTCAGATATCTGCCAATGGCAATGTTCCCATCCATCCTCTCCTGGTCATGCCCTGCGGTTCTCCCCAAGGCCCTGGGAGCTTGGGGCAGGGACAAGTGGTTCTTTCTTCCCAGAAGAGGGCATATCCAGCACCCCTTGGGCTTTGAGCATCTCTGCAGCCCTGGCAGAAGGCAGCAGAGGAAAGACGGGCAGCCCTCCTCCTTTTGCTGCTAGTCCTGCACTGTCGGCCGCAGCCAGGCCCCTGCCAGGAGCTCTTCATGGCCCAGTGAGCTGTTTCTCAGCCAGAGCCCTGGGGAGCTGTTCTGTGGTTTATAGACTGCTCCTTCCACTCATCACTGGCCCGCAATCACGATCCTGCACTCAGCACAGTCCCTTTTGTGCTTCACAGGCATGCAAGGCAGAGCTTTGCCACCCCAGGGAAAGCTGAGGTCTCCTCTTCCCATCTGTGTTGTATCATCTCACCTCCCTGCTTACCTTTTGCTTGGAAGTAGCATTTGGCCTGGGAGCCTGGCAGCTGCAGGAGGAGGGAGAGCAGCAGGCAAAGGCTGCCCCAGGCACATCCCATCTTCTGCGATCGCATGGCCATGGCTGGCGTTGAGCTGGTCTTCTTCACCGTCCTGCCGAGGTTGCCTTGCTTCTCTATTGCCTTTGCTCCTTTCCCTTCTCTCTCTCTCTTTCTCTCTCTCTCTCTGCCTTTTTAATGCTCTTCCCCTGATCCCAACAAGAGATATTTATAAAGTTCAGCTTTACGACCCTGGCCACCAGCTGTGCCCCACTGGAAAAGTTGTAAAACTCATTTCCTGATTTGAAAGGCATGAAAACAAGAGGTAGGATCAAGATTTTTAACAAGCTGTGAAAAGCTGATTCATGCCCTCCAGAAATGTCTCCAGTTGGAAGCCCCTGTGGGTGCGAGGCTCTGCGGTGAGGGGAGATCCAAGGGACCCCAGTGGAGTTGCCCTCGGTAGGCTAGTGAGCACACAAGTGGTGAGTGTGGGAAGCCCTGGACTCCAACCAGTAGAGCTCCAGGCTTCTCTCTAGTCACACTGAGCCATCTCTGATCCCTCATTGCAGTCAAGGTCTTGGGAGCATCCCCTTGCACGGGGACCAGCGTGGCACAGACATCCATTTAACAGCAAGTGCAGGATGCAATGACAGCATCCTCAATGGGAATGGAGACGCTCACACCCAGCTCTCAGGTACCACAGTGCAGCAATTGCACCCCAGCCTGGGCTGTAGCCATGCCAGGCTTGTGGCCACACACGGGCTTGGGGTGATGGCGGGATTTTCTGGCTAACAGCAATTGTCATTGATGCACAGGGGGAGAGGAAAGCTCTGTGCAAGGCACGACCCATGGTTCATCTGAGCAGCACCCATGAAAACAGAGCTGCACCTGTGTACATGCAGCACCAATGCAATGCCCCTTTCAGACCCTGGAGATCAGTCCCCACAGAAACAGGGAACGGGAGGGCGGAAATCAGGAAGCCAACGTGCATTTGGGCAACAAGTTGCCTGAGAGGGAAACGAAGGGCTTGGCTGGCAGTAAGCCATGATGGGAGGACACCACACAATCTGGGGACATGCCCACAGCGCGCTCAGACCCTTACCCAGAGGGGCGGCCTCTGGGTTGAAGTGATAAGGCTATTATCAACCTGCAGAGCGAGGGGATGGGTAAGATGGAAGAGGTCGGAGGCCTGGGAGCCACACAGCCCTGGGGAGCTACAAGCAAAGGGCTGAATTGCCAAGAGAAATTTGCAGCCCCTGTCAGAGGAGCTGCCAGCAGCAGGAAACGGGGCTCCAGGGATGGTCCGGTGGTGGCTCAGCCAGGCAGCAGCGGTAGCGGTAACGGTAGCACACATGGGTCATCTGCCCTTGCGTTAAGCTCCCTGCTTTCTGAGAGTTTGGGATAGGTTTACACCCTGACGCGTGAGGCTTAATATCCCTTCCAGAATTTGTGTTGGCCTCTGCTATAATAGCTGGATATTTTTGTTATCCCCATAAATGCCCAATCCCTCCTTGAATCCTGCTAAATTTTGGCCTGAGCATTTTCCTGTGGCAGACTAATTAAGCATGGAGTGAAAAAAAAAGAAAAAAAAAAAGCTTCCTTTTATCCGCTTTGAGTTCATCACCTTCAGATTTGAAGCCATAGTCCCTTTGTGTTGCTGCTCCAGGACCCTTCGCCATCCCGTTGCATCCTCGTCCCTCAACTTGTGCTCTCATCTCCGAGGGAGCAGCCCCAGCCTTGCAATGCCTCTCACCCTGATATAATTACCCCAGCCCTCTCATAGTACCATGGATGATGCTGTGCCACCCTTTGTAGGGTGGCTGGATGACAGCAAGGGTGGGATGGGTTGGAAAAGACTGATAATAAATCAGAGAAGCTCAGGGCACCCATGAATAACCTGCTGACCACAGTGCTGTGAGCTGGGATGGCGAAGTGTATCAGTGACAAATGAAACTTGCCCTTTGGTGCAGAATTGTTACTATATAAGGAAGATAAAAGCATTCATCGTCAGAGCAGTAAATGAATATTCCTATTGTGTGTTTGGAAAAAGAAGTCTGGCACGCTAGCAACCACAATGAAATAATCCATCATCGTTTCATCACCAAGTACAGCAAATGTTAAACAAAAGCGGTGGGTTTCATTTGGAAGCCTGCATGATTTGGCCAGGCTTCTGGAAGTATGCAAAAAATCTGGGGTGAGAGCATCTCTCAGACGTGTGGAGGGGCACTGCCCCTGCTCCGCTGGGGACACAGGGAGGCATTCCTGGGATTTCTGTAGCTCGGCTGTTCCAGTTTCCCCAAGAGAGGGATAAGACTACTAGCCCACTCACAGCATTTAGGTATTTGATCAAAACAGTTCACTGGGTAAATGCAGAGGAAGAGGAAAGGGGGTCAGGACAACCCTCAGCGCATTGCAAAGGGACCCAAGTACCACAGCAACCTCTGCACTGAAACTGTGCTTCAGGGGATGGTGCTGCTGGTCCCTGCAGCCTTATGGTCCGCTCTTCCCCATCTTGGCTGCTCTCCTTCCCCTATTTTGCATCCCCAGGTACCCACCTGGCCTCACCACACACCCTCATGGGGGTTCAGAGCATTTCCATCTGGCTCATACAGGAGGTGGCTTGTAGCTTGGAAAGCCGCAGCTGGAGATGGAGTCAATGCTTGAGAGTTTCTGTTTGGGCACCCACAGGATGCTGTGGCTGGAGGAGCTGACACCCTCTCCCCTCTCCAGCTGGGCTGAGCTAGCGGGTGCATACCTGGGAGGCTTTGCCTCAGGGGGTGCAAGGCAGCGTCCAGTTTCAGTGCTCACATCTCAGAGGGACAACTGAGAGGCAGGGAAGAGCCGTGGAGAGGATGTAGGGGCTGGAAGAAGTGCCTTGCTCTAAGTTCAGTCACTTGGATTTATCGGGTGGAGGCCAACAGCAAGGATTGCATCCAGACATGCCAGTGAAGAGCAGTCACCACCCCTGAGCATCCCAGGACCCCACAGAATGTCACATTTGAGTCTCAGTATCCCTATGGCAGGACCCAGCTGCTCCTGCTTGGACTGGCTATTGGATTGTAGTTGTGCCCAAGAAGAGTTGGGTGCTGCACAGCAAAGGCTGGGTGCTCCCTCTGCAGAGCAGCTCTTCAGGCTTCAGGATGGGACCCTGTGGATGGGCAAGGATGAGCTCCCAAGCTGGTGGGTTCTGGAATGGGGTGACAACAGCCCACCCCAGCTCCTCAGAGATGCAGGGGGTAATAAAGGATGCTGGACACATTGCCATCAGCAGGATCCAAGAGTGTTATAAAACCTGAATCTCCTGAGCCTTCAGCTGGGACTGCAGCTGCAGAGCAGGAAGCAAACAGGATCCCGGCTGGCATTGTGAGAGCAAACACCATAAATCCAAGGAAGTGCTGCGATTGCTGTTTTAGGCACTGGGGAGCTTGGCTCCTGCTCCCCACAAGTGATTTATTTTCTCTCTAAACAGAAAAAAAAAAAAAAAGAAAATACACTCAATCCGAACTTATCACTGGGCTGAGCTGCCTCAGCACTGCCCCGGGCCCTGGGGTGGCTGTGAGGTGTGGTCATGCCTCCTCACCCAGCACTTTGGTGATGGTGCAGGCATGGTGCGGTCAGATGCCCACTCTGAGCTATGTCCACTCACCTGAACGCTCAGTGCTCACCGGAGCAGCTGGACCTCAGGAAGAGCTGAGCTGCAGGGTCAGAGAGAGCTGCGCAACCAGGAGCCGAGGAAGAGGACAGGAGGGGACAAAGGACTACCCAGAGAATGACAGCTGGCTTGCTCTGGCCTTCCTCTTGCAGCTGGTAAACCAGCTGGGATAGCTCCTGGGGGCTGGAACTACAGATGGGATTAGAGCTGACCCCACCAGGACTAGAGCATGAGGCTGTTGCTCCAGAAAGGGGACAAAGCAGAGGGGACACAATGAAAACCCTGATGTCATCTTACTCTGTAGGCGGACTGCCTGCTGGATGGAGCTGGGTGCCACTGGAGGAGCATGGGCTGGGAGCTGTGCTGGCATGCTCTGCATGTCCCGTGAGTGTCCCTGGTCTCAGCACTTGTACTCTGACCATCCCCACAGGGGATAGCCATTTCCACCCCACGGGCTGGGCACCATGTTTTGCAGAGGCTCTACAAGCATAAATTGGATGGTGTCTATGGGTCCCCAGCCGTGGGATGGAGTATGTCATGGGATAGGGTTTGTGGGTCCCCTGCTTTGGGATGGGATCTGCTGTGAGATGGTGTCCTTGGGTCCCCTGCTCATGGGACAAGCTCTACCCACCCCAGGCTGGCTTCCTCCTCCCCACAGCTGGTGGCAGGCAGGGCTCCGTGGTCTGGGCAGCCCCACACCACGCCTCCCTTGGGCTCTCTTGCCCTCCCTCACACAGTCTCATCCTCCCTTGCTGACCTCCATGGTCCATCTCCATCACACTTCAGCACTCTCCCGAGCCATTTATGCCCACTGTGCCCACTCTGCGCCAGCCCAGGTTTTGGCACCAGGGGATTATTCACCCATACCTGCTGCATGCAGCCCTGGCAGGGTGCTGGCATCCGCCCTGGCACCCCTGCACCACAGGCACCCCAGCACCCTGGGTGTGCTGCTGCCCGTGGCTTTGCCCCAGCTCCCCTCGAGGGAAACGTGCCGGGAGGACAAGGGGTGTTTAGGAAAACAGGCCTTGGCACTTGCTGGCCATCCTGGGAAAATAAAAACATCCGGGCGGGCAGCCATGCAGCAAGTGCGAGAGGCCGGCACTCCATAAATCCCCTGGAGCAGGTGCTTTGTAGTCGGCACAAGGAAATGAGCACATTATTCAGCTCGGCTTAAACCCCAAAATGTTTCCTGTCCTGTGAGTCAGAAATAACCCTGGGAGATCATTCCTGGGCCATGCAGGAGCCACACCAGCCAAAAAAGTGCCATATGCCTGTTGGGCCTGGGGACCTGTCGGGGAGATCAGGGGTCTGGGCACCACACGATGGAAGAGAATTTGCCATTGCAACGCCATGTCACCAGCACTGACCCCAGCATGTAACTGCTCCAGGATGTGCTGGGGAGTTGCTGGGGACTCCCAGATCTGTCCTGGGCACCACAGTACAATAGGATGCTGGGGAAGGGAGAGCCTCAGGAGACACTGGGTCTTTCTGGATCCTGAATGGATCCCACAGGTCTCCTCTGGACTCTCTCTGGGATCAAAAAGAGGGATCCCCTGCCCCAGCAGTAAACCTCCTGTGCATCCCACATCACACTGCTGCATCATAGGCTGTTGGATGAGACCCATGGGACCACCCTGGGTTGCTGCCTCGCTTTGGGGACACCCTACAGGAAAAAGCCACAAATAGCTGGTAGGTTCACGGCAGAAGAGACCACCTGGGTGTGCAGTCAGGACCCCTCATACCTGGCTTGGGGGACCTGGAGCAGATGGAGGAGAAAGAAATGCAGCGGGTGCCCTCAGCTCAGCACAGGCAGCACCCACCCGAGGGGGGATGTGGGAAACATGTCCTGCAAGGACACTTGTAGAGTCCCACCGTGGTTCTGGGACACAGAAGGGCAAAGACACTGGAAACTGTCCCCATAGTCACACTGGGACAGCCCCTGCCCTGAACCAGAGCAACACAGCTGCTGCTGTGCCCCAGGAGGGGCACCCATTCCCTGGGTAGTCCTTTATCCCTTCCTGTCCCCTTCCTCAGCACACACATTTTTCCCTTTAAAATATTCACCCTACTCCATTTTTTCTGTTGCTGGCACACAAACTCCAAGCTCAAACAAGGAGCCCTTCAGGTTCCCCATACAGCAGGAACACAGGAAGCCCATGCATGCACAGTTTGCCCTGTGTGCCTGTACTCGTCTCCGTGTGCTTCATGCCCACCTGGCCAAAGCCGCCCTGATCCTCTGGAGATGTTTCTCTCCCACTTGGGATGGGGCGGCTTCTGGAGGTGCTGGGCTCCTGCAGCACTGGGGATGCCGCAGTGCCATACATGCCCCAGGCAGAGTGGTACCCACATGACTCCTTCACCCGGCCCTGGCACAACCGTTCACGCCACAAGCGCATGCTTGCGGTCCCTGCCACACTCTTTACAGCCACCTCCTGGGGCTGACAGGTTTATGGCCCTGCTCTCGGTGCAGAGGTGAAAGCACTTGGCACAGCCCTGCAGCCTGCTAGCTCGTGTTGCTTCTCTCCAGGAGGTGGAAAAGTATTTTTTAGCAATTAAACAATCATCAGCTTTGGGGACATGGGCCTCAGTTTCACCTGATGGGAACCTGGAAAAAAATATGGGAACCTCATGGGCATAAGCTACCTGTGGCAAGCAGACACAGCTGTACCCTTGGTGCCCACTGTGCTCTGGTGCATTGAAAAGATGGCCATGGACTACAGTGGGCCATCACAGAGTTGCAAGGGACTGATACAAACCATCAGAGACAACCATGGACCACTGCAGTTCACTATAGACCGTCACAGACCTCTATGGACTGCCATAGATGACCACAGTCTGCCATAGACCATCACAGACCACCACAGTTCACCTCCCGACTATCGTGGCCCTCCATGGACCACCACAGTGCACCATAGAACATCATGGACCACAGAGAGAACTATGTGCTGCCATAAGCTACCATGGACCACCATAATCCACCATAGACCATCATAGACCCCTTTGTATTGCTACACCATGGAACACCGTGGACCACCACAATCCACCACAACACCATCATGGACTTCTGTGGACTCCCATGGACCTCCATGGACTGCTGCAGACCACCACACACCTCCACAGACCACCGCAGATCACCACAGACCACCAGCACCATGGTGCTGGGCACAGCCCGTGGAAAGAAAACTTGTCAGCTTCAAGACTTGGGACGTGAAGTGCAGAAAGGTTAAAACTCGGCATGAAACCAGGGGATGGGGAAGACGAGATGGAGTTGCAGAAATCCTAAAGCAGGGTGAGTCCCAGACCCATGTGCGCCAGGGAGCAGGTTGAGGGACATCAAGCATACTAATCCCCATGAGACCCCATCCCCACCTCAGCCCCTCTCCCACATGTGCTCTTGTGGGAGGCGTCTGTGTCACACAAGGAACACGGAGCTGTGGCAGCTCCCCCATGTGCCCTCCGGCTGCCTGGTGTCCCAGCAGCAGGCACAGCCGGTAGGTTGTAGCTGTGTCCCCAGCTGACGGGGTGTCTGGGCAGTGATGGCTGGGCCCCCTCTGCTGGCATGCACACGCAAACACGGGGTGCCCCAGGGCCCACAGGCTACTCCCCACAGGGCCAAATAGCACCTACAATTCCCCCCCGGACTTCCCTCATGCTCCCTTCACCTTCCTCTGCTTTTTTTTTTTTAATACATCTTTTTTTTTTTTTTTTTTTTTTTTTCTAATTTGGCAGGTTTGTTGCCTCCTCAGGCTGCATCCCACTCGCAGCAGATCCCGCAAGAGCATCACCACCTCCCAGACAAGGGACTCACTGCCCACTCCCTGCCCAACACAGACAGGGAGAGGACACTGGCTGGAGAAGGCTTTTCACACCCACGGTGCTGGCAGCCCCATTGACCCCCACTGCACCTTGACCTGTGCCACCAAATGAGCCCAGCCCAAGGCTTGGAGATGCCACTGTGGGTCAGGATACAAGCCCTGGGGCTGGGCTGCCCAGTGTGGGGGCACACAGGGGGCACAGGACCAGGCACCATCAGCGCCCTGTGAATGTCCAGCAGCAGGGGTGATTTCATGGAGGCTGTGGTCCCCAACGGGACTGTCACCATGCCAAGCCTCACGCCCCCTGGGGAAGCTTATCCAGACCTTCCCAGAGTCTCTTTTTTCGCCTCCTTTTGCTGCCGATTGGATTCCACTGTCCTGCAACAGTGCTGCCCTTCGGTTCAGACACCGCTACAAGCTCCGTGCTGCTACTGTAATGGGGTATTTTTAGCCAGCAACCCAATCCACCTGGCTCGGCTGAGTTGAGCTCTGCGACCCCACTATGATAGGAAGGACGTGTCACTCATGGTGAGGACAACCGCAATAGCACCAGCAAGGACAGAGAGGGGCCACGATTCCCGGCAGTTCCAGCTGCAGAGTGACCTGTGCCAGGGCACCCTGGTGTGTCATGTCCACAGCTCTGCTCTGATGTCCTGCCCCAAATCCCAGGAGGGGACAGGGATCCCCTGCCCACTGCTCAGTGCAGCATCCCTCACACATCTGAACCCCCGGGACTTTGGGGGGACAGCAGAACCAGCAACAGCCACCGGGTCCCTGTGTAGCCGCTGGGCTCCCCCTGCACTCCCCTTAGTGTCCCACACACACATGTCCCCCCCACAGTGCTGAACGGGGGGGCAGGGGCTGGCAACACACACACCCCCGCACACAGCCCCCGCCCCGCCCGACGAGAGCAGGCAGCAGGCTGGGAATGCGAGGAATGCACCGCAGGCACGCTGCCCCCGCCGAGACCCCCCTGTCCCACCGAGGGCCCCCTTGCACATAACAGGGCACTTCTGTGTCCCTTCGGGCTGGGGCAACACCCCCCACAGCAGCTGAGGCTGGCATCTTCTCGTGTCCTTTCCTAAATCCCCCGGGGAGGACCATCAGCCCCACTCTGCCCAGGTTATCCCCAGCCCCACGACGTCCCGGGGGGCTGCACAGGGCGCCCTGCTCCATACCCAGCCCTTCCCTCCAGAGTGCTCCCCTGTGCTCCCGGGTCCTCTGCCTTCCTGGAAGCCACCCCATGCTCCTACCCCACCACCCCACAGGCCTGTGCCCCACAGCACAGGGGCTGGAGCCTTAAAACCCACAGTGGTGAGACGCCTGCTACCTCCAGCCCCTCCACATCCCCTCCCCTCAGGACTGCCACCTCCCCCCCCTTTCTGGCCCACCCTAGCCAGGCCATGTGACAAGGCAGGGATGGGCAGCAGGGACACCAGATCCCTACGGCACAGCTCCTCACTAGCACTCTCCACTGCTGGGCAGACAGCCTGGGTGTCAGGGACATCTGGATTCCCAGGACATCCCACCTCCTAAAGGCTGACTCTCCAATCACCCCCCTGAACCCCAAATCCCCAGGGACCTCCCCAACCTCACCCTCCACCCCCAGTGGGGAGACCAAGACCCAGGGCACTGGATATCCCCAAGAAGACACCCAGATACTAGGCACTCCCTCCACAGAGCCCAAGTCCCCCTGTAAATCACAGTCCAAGACCTTCCCAAAACCCACACAGAGGATGCCTCCTCTATCAGCTGGCTGCACCCCACAGCCATGTGCCTCACCTGCTGGGGACACACCTTCCCTGGGCACCCCTTTGCCAAGGCCCCATCACACCCATCCCGTGTATTCCATTGTCCAGGGCCTTCCCCAGCCTCTGGTGGGGACACTTAGGACGGGGCGCCCGTGCATATCCCCAGTCAGTGAGTCCTCATAGAACCTCGATGTCTCCTCCGAACCACTCCTCACTGCATCCCCTACAACAGAGGTAAAATCCACATGCCAAGGCACTGGGAACATGCAAAATCCGAGTGCCTCCTTCGCAACCTGTGTCCCCCAGAAGCCAGGCACCCATTCCCCACTCCCAGACAACTGTGGGCTGCAGGACTTGGAGAGTCCCATCCCTTAATCCCCAACCGAGGATCCCAGAGCTGCTCCCGCAGCCCTCTGCCGGGACGCCCAAAAGGCGAGCAACCCCCTCACACTCCCACCGGGGCCATCCAGAACCAGTGCACTGCTCCTTATCCCGCTAGCCCCCTCTCTGGGGATACCGCCCCCCCGCGCCCGTCGGTGCCGCCCATCCCCGTGCGGTCCGGCCGGGAGGCAGCGGCGGCAGAGGGCGCTGGCCGGCCCGGGGCGGTGCCGCCCGGGGGAGGGCGCAGGCGGCCGGGGCGGGGGCGCGGCGGGGCGCAGGAGCCGCGGGCGGTGGCCGGGGCGGAGGAGCCAGCGCGGCCCATGGCTCCGCGGCTGCCGCTGCTGGGGCTGCTGCTGCTGCCGGCGGCGCTGCTGGTGCCGGCGGCGGCGGCGGCAGCGGCGGGAGGGGGGCGGCGGGCGGTGACCCCCGACGGGGCGGTCGCCAACTTGACGGTGGCGGTGGTACTGCCGGAGCGCAACGTGAGCTACGCGTGGGCTTGGCCACGCGTGGGGCCGGCGCTGAGCTTGGCGCTGGAAGCGCTGGAGCGGGGCGAACCGCCACTTTTGCCGCAGCCCTTCTCGGTGCGCGTCGAGTTCATGAGCTCGGAGCTGGAGGGCGCTTGCTCCGAGTACGTGGCACCGCTCAACGCCGTGGACCTGAAGCTCTACCACGACCCCGACGTCCTTTTCGGGCCGGGCTGCGTTTACCCAGCCGCTTCCGTGGGGCGCTTCGCCTCGCACTGGCGGCTGCCGCTTATCACCGGCGGGGCAGTGGCAGCCGGTTTCAGCCGCAAAAGGGAGCATTACAGCACGACGGTGCGTACCGGGCCCTCGGCCCCTAAACTGGGTGCCTTCGTCTCCCACCTCCATGCCCACTTCAACTGGAGCAGCCGCGCCGTACTTCTCTATGTGGACCGCAAGACCGACGACCGACCCTATTACTTCACCGTCGAGGGTGTCTACCAGGAGCTGCAGGACGGCAGCAACCTCACCGTGCGCCACCACATCTATTCCCCCGACGAGGGCGGCCCCGACACGGCCGTGCACTTCATCAAGGCCAACGGGCGCGGTGCGTGGGGCTGCGCGGCGTGGGGGGAGGGGGAGGGCGTGGGGGGACCCTGCACAGGGCAGGGCTGAGCTCCCGGGGAAGGGGGGGGCGGTGGAGGGGCTCCCCGCGGGGGAATCGCGCAGGGCTCAGGGAGAGGAGGAGAGAAAATCCTCTGTGGGGTTCAGCGAGGGGCTGACGATGAGGTGGCATCCGTGTGGGGCACAGTGAAGGGACAGGGGTGCGCTGCGGCCTCTGTGAGGACAAGCAGGGAGACAGAGGATCAATGGGACATGCACAGGGTACAGCAAGGGGCTGGGGGTGCAATAGGGGGACAGGGGTGCTGTGAAGCACACGTAGCATACAGCAAAGGGTTGAAGGTGCAGAGACACCAATAGGGGGCACAGCAAGGGGCCGAGGATGCAGTGGGGCACATGTCGAGTACAGCAATGAGCTAGGGGTGCAGTGGTCTCTGTGTGGGATGCAGTGAGGGGACAGGGACACAGCGGGACATGTGTAGGATAAAGTGAGGGGCAGGGAGCACAGTGGGACCCATGTGAGGCACAGCAAAGAGTCAGGGGGGCCATGGGACCTATCTGGGACACAGCAAGGGGCTAGGGGGCCACGGAGATCCATGTGGGGCACAGCAAGGGGACGAGAACACAGTGGTATCCATGTCGGGCAGAGCAACAGGCCAAGGAGACAGTGGCACCTTTGTGCAGCACTGTGAGGGTCTGAGGACAGGGTAGAACCTTTGTGGGGTACAGTGATGGGCCAAGGACACAGTGGGACCCATGTGGGGCACAGCAAGGGACCTAGGGCACAATGGGACCCATGTGAGGTGCAGCAGAGGGTGGGCAGAGTGAGACCTGAGTGGGGCATGGCAAGGGGCCAGCAGCACAGTCGAACCTGTGTGGGGCACAGGGAGGGGCTGGGGGCTCAGTGAGACCTGAGGACCTGTGTGGGGCACAGAAAGGGGTGGGAGAGCAGAGAGACCTGCATGGGGAGGTGTGTGCACAGGGGACAAGGCAGGACCAAGGACCCCTGGACCACCCCCAGTGCCAGTGCGGGGGTCCAAGGCAGGGCTGGGGGACCATGGGATCTCCTTCCCTCCCCCCCAGTCCAGTCACCCTGTGCTGGGGGAGAGCTGGAGCAGAACCTCACCTTGGTGGGATTCATGATGTGAGGGGCACTGGGGCCACCCTACTCTCTGCGTTAGCAGGATCAGGACATCCCCAGGGACAGGTGGGACTCAGCCACCTCCTTGGAGGCTGCGGGGACAGTGTGGACGTGGCTGTCTAAAGGGCAGTGCCGGCTGTGGTTGTGTGCCCAGAGCAGCCTGATGTCAACATGCCGAGACAGCTGTGCCATGCTTGGGCAGAGCCCCCCAGCCTGACACCTGGGTGCCCGGACTGTGCTTGTCCCCACTGCACCCTGGGGATGGAGCTGGGGACATCTCCACCCTGCTGATGGACGGATAAATCAATCTGATGCCTTGTAAGCACCCCAGGAGAGCAGCTATATCGGGAGCAGGAGGAAATGGAGGGGCTTACAGAGGCAGCTGGAGAGCAAGGGCAGCCTGATGCTCTTCCATTATTGATGAGCGGGATGTATTGATCCCGGAGCCAGCAGCTCCGTGATGCTTCTTAATGGATGCTAAGATGCTGTGTCATTAAGAAGGACATTGAGCTGGGACAAGTGGAGCCAGATGGGCCAGTGGGAGACATGGCTGAGGCTGCGCAGGACCAGGCTGGGGGCATGTGGCTGGGGTGCTTTGGGGTGCTGGACTGGGTTGTCCCAGGACTGGGTCCATGGGGCTGGGTCCGTAGGGCTGGTCATCCCATGGACGGGAACTGAGCAGCTTGTGCCTGCCCTTCTTGTTTGCTTGGCTGAGGGGCTGGGATGGAAGTTCCCCGTGTGCGCTGTTGCCAGGCGTGGGCTGTGGAGCTTTGTTTGGGATGGGGGCAAAGGACCATGCAGGGAAAAAGGCTAAAATCAGTGATTGCCATCAATGTTTCCGGCTTGGTGCCATAAATCACCCCGATGGGAATTGATCTCTCCTGGTGCAAGGCAGGGAGTCGTGGCTGCTACAGGAGGAGGCCAGGAACGGGCAGAGACCTGGAGGCCCTCTGAGCCAGAAATGTGGGGGTGTCTGGGCTCCTCTGGCCACAGCCTAGAGATGGGGCCAGGGTGTGGGGCTGAGTGCCAACCCCCACAGAGGTGGGTGCTCAGGGCTCTGGTGCCGATGTTCCATATTTTCCTAAGCCGGGGGGGGTGTGGGGCAGAGAGTGAGGACTCTGCAAGGATGTCCCAGGGATGGCCACCCCTGCATGGCATGGCATGCAGAGGGAAGCAGAAGCTTTGGGCACAGCTAAATCCATGTCCATGCCCTGCGATGACACCCATGTTATCCCTCTTGGCATCACCTTCCTTCTCCCAGGTGGTGGTCAGGAGTCTGGTGAACCTTCCCTGGGAAAAGCTGCTGCTCTGCCCCACTGTGTGCCCCCAAAGCTGCCAATCCCAGACATTTTTTGCTCTAAAGAGTGGGCACAGGGTCATGTGTGTGCATCACTCTGTACAATGTATGTCCACCTTGCACTTATCATTGCCCCTCTTGCTGCTGTCTGGGCGACGTGCAGGGGCCCATGTCTCTCGTGCCACTTGCAAAAGCACTGATATAATTAGAGCTGTGGTTGAGGGAATTACCAGAGCATCTGCCTGTGAAGCCCAGGTCCCCTGCCTGGGGAGATGGCCAGGTGCTCCCGCCAGAAAGGGTGTGCATTTGGTCCTCATCCTCACAATCCCCCTGGGCATGGGATGGCTGCGTGGCTGGGGGACTCCACACTGCAGTGGTGGGGCTGGCCGAAACTGGGATTTGTGGTGATGTGCTGCCCAAAACCATGATTTTCCCTCACTTTAAGATTTTCTTCCATCATGCAGGAGTCAAGCAGTATTCTGCCACCTTGCCTGTGTGCTTGGGCTCTGCCCATCCCCTGGGGCTACAAACTTTGCCTCCTGCTTCAGAGGCAACCCCTAAATAAATGCCTGGGGCTGCATGCACTCCAGCCTTGCAGAACCATATTCTCCTTGTCCTCAGTCATGCTGAGGCTGCTTTTGGCTATTTGCCGGTCCCTGGGGGGTGCATGAGGGGGTATGTGAGCAGGCGGGGATGCTGCTGGCCAGGCAGGAGGCTGCCAGCTGGAGGCAGCTGCCAGCGTCACGGAGAGTGTTGACCCTTCCCTTCTGCATGGCTCCTGCATCCTGTCCCCAGGGAGCCATCCAGGCGTCATCGATCCCCTTGCTCGGTGGCCTTTGACCAGGCAGGCTTTTGCCGCCGCCACCATGGGGGCCGCCTGCCCGGGGTGTCCCACCATCTGCCACCAGCTGTTGTGGTTCGCCAGCTTGCGCGGTGTCGTGGGCTGCCTTTTCCTGGTGCCTGTGATGGGATGGGGATGATCAGTCCCATGCTGCGTCCCCGCGGGGGGACCCTCAGTGTCTGCATGCCAGGGAGATGCTGGGTTACCCATCCCAGCAGAGCGATTTGGGGAGTGGGAGAGAGCACCTTTCTGGATGCAGGACCAGCAAAGTGGGGAAGCCGATAGTGTTTTTTGAGGCATTGCAGCACTCAGAGGGAAACCATTTCAGACTCTGAAATGAGCTTTTGCTCTTGCATAGCCCAAGCTGCTGCGCTTTCCTTCTCCCCCTTGCCCAGGAGCAGCTCTCCATATTGCTGTCAGTTCCCCATGCCCAGGGTGGCTATACTGGGTTTCTTCTCCCACCCATGGGCTCTCTCACTGCCCCTGCAAGTGATCTCTTGCCACCCCTCCTGTCTGCACGGCCAGGTGCCCACCATCAGCAGGGACCTCATCCTAGGACGCAGGGACCCCAACCTGCGGCACAGGGACCCCATCCCAGGGCACGGGGCTTCCATGCTGGCCCCAGCCCTCCCTGTGCTCTGGATTGTGCTGGGGCGCTGGGCCCCATGCAGCAGGGCTGTGTGCCGGGGCCAGGGGCCAGCGCCCGAGCGTGACATTCCTCCAGCACCCGCCGCCGCCGCCTCCTCCATTGCGTTGCTCAATCCTGGGTTTCCAGCCAGGCTGGCTGGAGCAGGGGCCCTGGTTTTCCGGGGGGAGGGAGGAGGCAGTGGCAGGATCCTCAGCAAGGGCTAGGAGGGCCCCTGCTCGGGGGGGTTTCAGACACTCTTGGGTGCCTGTCCCCACAGCCTGTGGTGCCCTGTGCCAGCTCCGCACTGTCCCCATGTGGCACCTGAGTGGGCATCCCGTGGGGGCTTGCTGAGCCTCCAGGAGCAGGTGGGGGCTCAAGGGGTGGTCAGCCGGGGCCCGGGCACCCCCTTGCCATATGGGTCACACCAGCGAGATGATCTGTTTCCAATTAGCGCCGTCAGCCGCCGAAGGTGCTGGAATCCGGGAACCTGCACATTCCTGCCGCGCGGCCAGCCAGCCACGAACCCAAACATGGGTTTGTCCCGTGTTCCAGCCTGGGTTCCCCAGGGCCCTCCAGCACACGGCCCTGACACCTCTCCCAGTCCCTCAGTCCGCTGGCTGGGTCTGGTGAGGAGCAGACAAGGAGCTGATGCTGGGGGTGGCATCCCCAGGAAGTGGCTTTTGCTGGAGCAGTATGTGAGGGGTCTGTGCATGGCGTGTCTGCCTCATATTTTGGAGCAAGGGTTCCCCTTTTCTCCTTTCCCCCTTCAGCCCAAGGTGGCTGATGGGGCAAGAGTGGGTCAGCAAGGGCGGTGGGGCTGAGTTATCTCTGTGGCCCTGGGGCACGTGGCCTGAGAAGGCAATGAGCCAAGCGCTGCCCCATCTGACTGCGCCATCCTCTGCTTGCCACAGCCACTGAGTGTGCCCCTGGGATTGCTATGCCTCATCATCCCAATGGAAAGGATCCCACCCCACGGCTGAGGGGGGTCCCCTGTGTGGGGTGGGGTTGCATTGTTCCACTAATGCCATGCATCTCACCGACAGTGGTATATCTCTGCGGGCCGCCGGAGATGTTGCGGCAGATCATGCAGCTGGCTCAGAGGGAGAACCTCACCAATGGTGACTACGTCTTCTTCTACCTGGATGTCTTTGGGGAGAGCCTGCGGGGTGAATCTGCCCACGACCCCTTCAAGCCCTGGCAGCAGAGCCCAGGCCAGGACTCGGGGCTGCGTGAGGCTTTCCAGGTGAGCTGTGCCCCCTGCCTGTGGGTGGGGACAGGGACCTCCCCAGCCGGGCCCCAGTGTGTGAACCAGGGTGCTGTGCTTGCTTGCAGATGGTGCTGGTGATCACCTACTATGAGCCGCAAAATCCTGAGTACCAGCACTTCCAAACCCAGCTCATTCTGCGAGCTAAGCAGAAATTTGGGGTGCAGCTCAACTACTCCCTGGTGAGTGAATCTCCCTGCATGATGGGGCAGTGGGGACCCTCCACATTGGGCTGTGGCACCTCACTGGTATGCAGAGGGTGGGACATGGCCACAGGCAATACCAGGGGTGCTGTTGCTGGTGGGAACAGCCATGGGCACTGTCAACCCCACAGGGTCAGCGCATGTCCCCAGTGTGGGGTTATGGGGGTGTGGGTATGTGTGTGTGGCCCTAGTGTGGGGGTTCTGGGGCTGGGGTACCCCTGTGCATGTGACCTCAGGTGAGCTGAGGTTTGCCACTGCAGATGAACCTGGTGGCGGGATGTTTCTATGATGGGATGCTGCTGTACGCCATGGTGCTGAATGAGACCCTGCGGGAGGGCGGCTCCAAGAAAAATGCCACCCACATCATCGAGAAGATGCGGGATCGCAAGTTCCAGGGTAATGGTGGGAGAGGGGCGGCTGAGCTGGGGGTGCCACAGGGGCAGTGAGACCTGGTCCCCATCCCACCCGGGTCTCACTTCTCCTGCAGGCGTGACAGGGCTGGTGAGCATGGACAGCAACAATGACCGGGACACTGACTTCAACCTATGGGCCATGGGTGACCTCGAGAGTGGGCAGTATGAGGTGGGAGCTGGCACTGGGATGCTGCCAACAACTGGGGCTGTGGGACGGGTTGCTGGGGTTGGGGGGGCCTTAGCTCTCTCTGCTGTAGGTGGTGGGACACTACTCAGGTGTGGAGAAGCAGATCCACTGGCTCGGACGACCCATTCCCTGGGTGAAGGGGGCTCCCCCCTTGGACAACCCACCCTGTGTCTTCGACGTGGATGACCCCTCCTGTGATAAAAGTGGGTAAATGGGATCACTCCATCCCTTGGTCCATAGCACCGTTCCTTGTGGATGCATGGGAACCTGACACCTGTGGCCAGCCAGGCCATGCTGACACCCTCTCCTGCCTGCAGCTCCCCTCTCCATGTTGGCCATCGTGGCTTTGGGCACTGGCCTCACCTTCGTCATGTTTGGCATCTCCAGCTTCCTCATCTTCAGGTCTGTCAGGGCTGAGGGAGCCTCTGCTTGGGCACTGGGTGCCCCTCAGCCTGGCAGGGTGTGGGAGGGAGTAGAGTACAGGGGCCTGACCCTCATTTTCCCCCCAGGAAGCTGATGCTGGAGAAGGAGCTTGCCAGCATGCTCTGGAGGATCCGCTGGGATGAGCTGCAATTTGGAAGCCCCGAGCGGTACCACAAGGCAGCGGGTAGCCGGCTCACTCTGTCCCTGGTGAGAGCTGCCAGTCCTGGGTCACCAGTCACCTCCTGCTCCTGTGCTGCCCTCCCTGCATGACACTCCTCCCTAGTTGATCCTCTATATGGTCATCTGTCTCTTACAGAGCTGCAGCCCCATTGCATCCATCCCCTACAGAGCTGCAGCCCCATTGCATCTACCCCCTGCAGAGCCATAGCCCCATTGCATCTAACCCTTACAGAGCCCTCCCTCCCTACATAGCTGTCCATCCCCTACAGAACCACACTTCATCCATCCCCTACATGACCCCCCATCCACTGCAGAGTCACGCTTGATCCATCCCATGCATAGGCCTGTATCCCCCACAGAGCACCATAACCCCTACGTGTCTCCATCCCCTACACAGCCACACCTTATCCATCCCCTACACTCCCCAACATCCCCCGTAGTACACCATATTTCATCCTATAGACTTCACCCTTCCTACAGTGTATGCAGAGCTTGTCCTGACCCTTCAAAGCTTGTCCTGTACCATCTTCTGCACACCCCCAGGTGTCCCTGCCCTTCTCCATTGATGCCTGTCACCTCCTGTCCTGGGGTCCCCATCCTTAACCCCCTCTTTCTCTGTAGCGTGGCTCCAGCTATGGCTCCCTGATGACCACCCATGGAAAGTACCAGATCTTCGCCAATACTGGCCACTTCAAGGTCAGTTTAGCACGTGGCAAACTGAGCTCTCCCCTCAAAACCCCAGTTGGGATGCTCCCCCTTGGCTGCACTCCCACCCTATGGGATGCTGGCACCTTCCTCCCCTCCCCAAATCCACCCAGTGGGCACTGACCTTTTCCCTCTCCCTGGTGCCCCAGGGCAACGTGGTGGCCATCAAGCACATCAACAAGAAGCGCATTGAGCTGACACGGCAGGTGCTCTTCGAGCTGAAACACGTAGGTTTGAGGGCTGAGGTGGGGTGCGCACCCTGCTTGGGGATGCAGGGTTGGTCTTGGCCGTGACAGGAAGGCTGGTGGGAGCATGTCCGACCTCAAGCATGTCTCAGCTCTGCTTCCACGTCCAGATGCGGGACATCCAGTTCAACCACCTGACCCGCTTCATTGGGGCGTGCATCGACCCCCCAAACATCTGCATCATCACTGAGTACTGCCCACGGGGCAGCCTGCAGGTAGGAGGGTGGGAAGGCACTGGGGGGATGATACTTACACACTACAGGTGGTTTGGCTAGGCTGGGCATTGAGGACAGGGCTGTAGATGCTTGTGGCTACCAAGGTCCCACAAGACCTGCAGCAGAGCTGCCCAGAGGGGCATCAGAGGCTGGTGGAGAGGAGGGGGTGGGTGTTGCATAGACTCCCCACGCAACTGGGTGCTTGGTGAGGCTGGTACCAGTGCCACCATGCCGGGGGTGCTTGGTGGGGTCCATTCAATGTGCTGCCCCAGGACGTCCTGGAGAATGAGAGCATCAACCTGGACTGGATGTTTCGCTACTCCCTCATCAATGATATCGTCAAGGTACCCAAGCAAGGGGCATGAGGGGCTGTGTGGGGGTGTGTGAGGGATGCCAGCTTCATCATGTCTGTCTGTCCCAGGGAATGGCCTTCCTGCACAACAGCATCATTGGCCACCATGGCAGCCTTAAGTCATCCAACTGTGTGGTGGACAGCCGCTTTGTGCTGAAGATCACTGACTATGGGCTGGCCAGCTTCCGCACACCCTGCGACGGCGAGGACACGCATGCCCTCTACGCCAGTGAGTGCCTGCTCAGGGGGACCAGTGGGATGGGGTGGCCCTGTCTCACCACACCATGGCTGTGTCCCACCAGAGAAGCTATGGACAGCCCCAGAGCTGCTGCAGAAGGGACGCCTACCCACCCCGGGCATGCAGAAAGCCGATGTCTACAGCTTCGGCATCATCGTGCAGGAAGTTGCCCTCCGCAATGGTCCCTTCTACATTGAGGGCATGGACCTGAGCCCCAAAGGTGAGGGTGGTGGGCAAGTGTGGGGTGGTCCTGTCCCCACTGAGGAGGTCCAGTGCTCACCATCAGCCACTCTCTGGCAGAGATTGTGCAGAAGGTGCGTAACAGTCAGAAGCCCTTCTTCCGCCCCTCCATCGACACTGGGGTGCACAGCGAAGAACTGGCCGTGCTGATGGAGCGCTGCTGGGCACAGGAGCCAGCTGAGCGCCCCGACTTCAGCCAGATCAAGATCTTCATCCGTAGATTCAACAAGTGGGTGGCTGACGAGCGGGAAAGGTGGCCCTGGGTGGGAGCAGGGACAGCCATGGGGGCAGTGGTTGGGAGGCACCTCTTCCCGCGGTGCCAGCTGCCTGCACCCCGGCAGGGAGGGCAGCACCAGCATCCTGGACAACCTGCTGTCACGCATGGAGCAGTATGCCAACAACCTGGAGAAGCTGGTGGAGGAGCGGACGCAGGCCTACCTGGAGGAGAAGCGCAAGGCAGAGAACCTCCTCTACCAGATTCTGCCCCAGTGAGAGCGGGAGAGTGGGTTGGCATAGGGTCAGCATGGACCTGCTGCTATGCAAGCATGGGGTCCCTTGCTGGCCATCCCCACTGGTGTAAAGCAAGGGGTAAGTGGGACCAGGGGAACTGGAATGGGAGCCCACTGCTGTCTCCCTTGTCCTCACCAGCTCTGTGGCGGAGCAGCTGAAGCGTGGGGAGACAGTGCGGGCTGAGGCTTTTGACAGCGTCACCATCTACTTCAGCGACATCGTGGGCTTCACTGCCCTCTCGGCAGAGAGCACCCCCATGCAGGTGAGAGCAGGGCTTGGGGGCAGCCTCAGCATGGGGTTGATGGGGAGGTTCATACCCTGGCAGTGCCATCACTAGGGCTGGGAGGACATGCATGCTCCCAGACCCACATGCACCCTTGCTCCATCCAGGTTGTGACACTGCTGAACGATCTCTACACTTGTTTTGATGCCATCATTGATAACTTTGATGTTTACAAGGTGAGCAGGGGTGAGCAAGCACAGGCCCTCAAAATGAGGTGGGCAGCAGGGACCCCAGAATGCACACACTCCGCCTGACCCCCCAGGTGGAGACCATCGGGGATGCCTACATGGTGGTGTCAGGGCTGCCAGTGCGCAACGGGAAGCTGCATGCCCGTGAGATTGTCCGCATGGCTCTCGCCCTGCTCGAGGCTGTCAAAACCTTCAAGATCCGGCACCGGCCTAATGACCAGCTCCACCTGCGCATCGGCATACACACCGGTGAGCTCTCCTGCCAGCCAGCACCAAGGATTGGGGGTTGCTCGCCCACCCACCTTGCAGCAGCCCCGGGCATCTCTCTGCTTGCAGGTCCTGTGTGTGCCGGAGTTGTGGGTCTGAAGATGCCACGGTACTGCCTGTTTGGGGACACGGTGAACACCGCATCCCGCATGGAGTCCAATGGCCAGGGTGAGCCATGGGGCTGGTAGCTGGGCTCTGGTGACACGGGTCATGCCCTGCTCCTGGACCCAGCCATGTCCCTTTTGCCCCTTTGTGCTGCCCAGCCTTGAAGATCCATGTCTCGTCCACCACCAAGGAAGTCCTGGATGAGTTTGGCTGCTTTGAGCTGGAGCTGCGTGGGGATGTGGAGATGAAGGTGAGGGCACAGGGACCCTGGTGGGGTGCTAGCCCTTCCCGATTGCTGGGGTATGTGATGGGTGGCTGGGTTGGGGCTGAGACACCTCATCCTCCTTATTGCTGGGGATGGCACCCAAGGAACAGCACTGATGTGAGGAGGGTCTCACTGCCTCCTCTGCCCCTCAGGGCAAGGGGAAGATGCGGACATACTGGCTGCTGGGTGAGAGGAAAGACCCCAAAGTCATCTGAGTCTGGTGGCAGTGTTGGAGCCTGCAGCCCTGATGGGGTCACCAATGCTTCCCCATGCCTGAACCCCTGGGATGCACAGGAACCTCCTCCCCATCACTGCAGCCCCCTACCACCACCGCAGCCCACCTGCTTCAGCAGGGCTCAGGCACGGGGGGCCAGGAGCCATGGCAACACCTGCCGCCCTCCATTGGCACCAGCAAAGCCCAACTCCCCTCACAGCCTCTGCTGGAGGAGGGGAGTCATCCCCGAGCCAGCCCAGGGAGGAACCCCTAACCCCCTACCCTCTGGGATCCAGCCCACTCCCCGTCCTCTCCCCCGCGGCTCAGCTGGCTCTGAGCTGCTCCTGGGGCCTGGCTGCCCCACAGGGCATTTTGCCGTCTCTTTTCAATACCTGGTCCCTGGCAGAATTTGTTCCCCCATTGCCCCCTCTCCTGGGGGTTGGGGAACTGGGGACTTCTGCCGGGACTGACCCCTTGGCCAGGGCAGGCTTCAATGCTGCGGCTCCCCCCAGCCCCGGTCTCCCCCTTTCCTGTATATATCCCCACCAGGTCGTGTAAATACTTCCCCTCTCCCAGGTGTAAATATAGGAGTCGCTGCAAACTATTTTGTTGAAATACAAACTCCCCCAAACCCGTCCATCCTTCAGCCTCTGCTTCACTCTGCCCTGGAGTCCCAAGTGGGGTGGGGGAACGGGAGGGAACCCCAACACAGAGCTCAGCCTGAGCTGTGGTGGTCTCCCAGAGCATCGTACCCCAGGGTGCAGCTGAAATGAGGGGTGGGGGTGCAGGGTGGCTGCGGCAGCTGGCGAGGGCTCAGGGCGGTACTGGGAAGGCAGAGCTGCCGCGACGGGATTTGCTTTGGCATCAGGGCTGCAATGCGTTCCTCTGAGCTCATGTTCTGGCCCTGCCACCACCGCCGCCTCTTACTGGAACCCACCTGTGCTTGGGGACCGGGACAGGGGCTGTGTGTCATCTGCTGTGGATGCTGGGACACATCCCACAGGCTCTCCCTTCTGTGCTCAAGGAGGAAGGCTTGCAGCATTAGTGTGTTTTGGGGCAGGAGTGACTTGCAGAGGGGCTGGGGGGTGTCCCCACACCTGCACTGCATGGACCCATGGAGATCAGTATGCCAGGGACACGGTGCTCCCCCCAAGACACCCAGCCTGAGGACAACTCCAGTGTGGCAATGATTCTGGGGCCACCTGGACCCCACCTAGGTCTTTATTTCTTGTTGGGCCTGAGCTGGACCTTCAGTGGGGCTTAGCGTGGGAACTGGTGGAGGTCCTCAGTGAGGTGGCTGGAGAAGACTGAGGTCCTGCGAAAGCGCTGACTCTTGCAGCTGATGCCATCGATACCCTGGAGGGCAGGGAAGTGGAGAGGTCTCTCAGCAGCCACGTCCCCCAGCTGCTGACAGGGCAGGGTGCCAGGGAGGACTCACAGGATATTTGTCCACCCAGAAGCTGTAGGGCTCATCCACATAGTAGTTGTGGGGCTGCAGGCAGAAATGATGTGACAGTGGACAGGGGGGACAGCATGCCCAGGGAGGACACAGGAGTCTCGTGCCACAAGCTGGGGCGGCGGGGGGAGCTGTTCCCTGCCCGTACCTGGATAGTGGGCTCCCTTCTGGACTGGTAGTCCCTAGCCTGCTGGTCCTGGAGCGTGGTGGAGTCTGACTCCATGGGCACCCACTGAGGAAAGATCTTCTCCAGGAACTCCTTCCTGCTGGCAGAACAGATGCTGTACCCCTCAGCTCTGGGGTCCCCCATGCCCTGGGCAGGCATCCACAGCAGGGTCCCCATTTCACGGTATGGCTCCAGGGGTGGGTAGTACATGAGGGCACGGGCTTGCCTGAATTTCTGGTAAAGTGTGGACTCCAGCATGGCCTCTCGCAGCCCTATGGGGAAAGGTGCCATCAGCCCTGAAGCCGAGACCCGCTCACTGCGTTTCTGGGGGCACGTGGCTCAAGGGTGGGGAGCTCAGCCTCACCTCGTCCCAGCATCAGGACCCTGCGTGGCAGGCGGTAGGTGTCCTTTGTAGTGGTGCTGTAGGTGGGCTGGGAGACAGGCTGGTGGACCAGCAGCCTGCGGTGGCCGTGCCGGTAGGTGAAGCCCTCGCTGGCTGGCTCGCCCTCTGGGACGGCATCCAGGTGGTTTGTGGCTCTCTGGTGACAGACAGTGGGGGCTGCAGGAAGGGGACAGGAGGCCACCCTGTGGGGCCCCATACCTGCTCCTGGCATTTAGGCTTTTAACAGTCCCCTGGGGCTCTCGGCTGGCTTGGGAGGTTGGGGTTAGTACCCCCTTCTGATGAGCATCCCCAAGCTGGGGGTGCTGCCCCATAACTAAGGCCATGACACACAGGCAGGTGGCCAGCACAAGCCTTGGGAGCAGCCCCAGATGCACAAACTGCAAAATGGGGGGATGGTTCTTCCAACTGGCACCCCAGGAAACCTGGTGTGGGGCCAGGGCTGACCTCTCTTGCCTGCCAGGGGTCAGACAGGCTCCTACAGCCCCCGCAACACCCTCAGTGCCCAAAATTCCCCTTGCAGCTGGGCAAGCACTCTTGTGGCACTCAGACTAACTGTGGGGTGTCCAGGCTGTGGCACAGTTTGGCCCATGTCCCCCTCAGCCCAGTTTGCCCAAGCAGGTGTCCCTGCATCCCCATGATGGGCTGTGACAACCAGCAGCAAGCTGCCGATTCTCTGCCTTTTGTGCTATTGAATTTCATCCCCTTTCCATCCTGCTGAGCTCAAGGTCATCCAGGAAGCTCCAGCTTGGCCAAGGGCAGCTATTTAAAGAGATGGGGGCTGCCTAAGAGCAGAGGCCTTCATAAGATCAGCAGGTGGGATGCAGTGGGGTGGGTTTTGAGGGACATTTCCCTTTATGGTCCCCCAGCCGGTGGTTACCTCCTCCTGCCAGTTGCGGATCAAGCAGCTCCCTCGAGGCACTGGCTGTCTGGGCTGTTCCATCAGCGTTTGTAGGGAGACAGGCTGCACCGGCACCACGACCGAGGGCACCTCCTTGGGGCAGGTCCCCAGCTTTGCAGGGGAGGGTGGCAGCTTGACCTCACTGGGATCTGTCCCAGCCTCAGGAGGTGGCACCATGTTGGGCTCAGCAGGCAGGGTCTCGGTGGGCAGCTCAGTCATTGGCAATGACATCTGCCGGGGCACCTCGTCTGTGGCTGTTGGCATCTCTCTGGAGAACAGGGGCTCCTCCATGTGCACCCCAGGCAGGAGGACAGTTCTGGCACCCCTGTCCACGCATGGTGGCCTCACTCCAGCATGCATGGGAGGTACGTGGCCCGTCAGAGCCACCCTGTGGGGCGGGACATAGTCTCTGAGGCAAGACAGTGGGGTGCATCCTTCAGCCCCTGCTTAACCACACTGTTCTCAGCCCCCACCAGAATCAGCAGGGCCTGAGGCTGTGGACCCTGAGTCCCCACAGTGTCACCCCACCCAAGGGTGGGGGACAAAGTATTCTGCTCCCTTCATGGGGCAGAAGCAGGGCCTGCTGCTGGGTCTGTGCTGCACGGGAGTCTCTCCCTCCGTAGTTCTCCTCTGCCCCCTTGCCCCACCCGCCCAGCAACATCCCCTCCAGTGTCCCCTGCCCAGGTTATGCCTCCTAATGCCCTCCCTGCACTGTGTCCCTTCCCGGGGCTCTGCACCCCCCACAACCCCTTGGCTGGGCCCAAGTCCCCACATCATCCTCCCCAGGCACGACCCACTCCAGGCCGTGCCCCCCAACCTCCCCATCTCCTAATGACCCCCCGACTCCTTAATGTTCTTTAGGCCGTGTCCCCAACCCGCCCAGGCCCCTGCCCCGCAGTGTTCCCCTCAGGGATCACCCCAAGCTCCTACACCCCTTAATGTCACCCCGGTGCCGCCGGCCCTGCCCTGTCCTGCCCTGCCCCACCCCCGGGGGGTCTCGGGCCCACGCCGCCGCGCTCCCCGCTCCATAGCGCCTGCGCAGGGTGAGGCTGCTGTGTCTCCATGGTGACGGTAAACACCGGCAGTGGCCGCAAGCTCATTGGTGGCGCTAGGTGCGTGCGCACCTCCCATTGGCGGAGAGCCTGAAGGGGGGTAGGGGGCTAAGGTGCATTTGGGGGCGGGGCCATGCGGCAGGATTGGAGTGTCGAGGGGAAGTGGGCGTGACCGGGGGCAAATGGGCGTGGAGAGGGGCGTGGCGGTGGCAAATGGGCGTGTGTCCAGGCCCGGGTTGGCTCCGAGTGCCCTGGGTCCGTGTCTCCCGGCTGCCGTGGCGTCTCGGAGCTGCCACCGGCGGGGGAGGGAGGAGCCCTGGGCCTGGCCGGAGCTCAAGAGCATGATCTGGGGGCAGGGATGGCCTTGGATAGTGTTGGGGAGGGGACAGGTGGGCACCGTGCCCGGGCAGGGACAGCTCAGCCCCACTGGGGCAGCAGGAGGGACGTGGCCTGCGCTAGGCACCTGGGGACATTCTGCTCCCCATGACTTGACCTAAATTATGCCCCCTGCCATTTTGGCCTGGGGCTGGGTCGTACCCATCTGCCCCAGGAACTGGCCAGGGGTGACAGGGCGGGATAGCCGAGGCGCCTGGCTGAACACAGGCAGGCGTGGAGGAGCTCCCCTCGCCAACAGCCCTCACTGGGCCCCCGGCTCCCATCCCCGCGGAAGCCTGGCAGAAGAAGGGCCCTTTGATAGCAGGCAGCGGGCTCGGGCGCTAGGGCTGTTATTCCAGGCCTCTGCGGTGTGCACGGCACACTCGGCATTGAGGCCTCTTGTTTTTCCTGGCTGGTGATGTGCTTGGCCCCTTTGGTCTCAGCCAGCCGGGGCCCCCAGCGGGGACCACTCCTCCCTCCGGGTGTTCGGCCCCATGCCAGGCAGGGGCTCGTCTGAACCCATCTGCTGCGCAGCTGCGGGGAAGAGGAAGAGACATGCCCCAGAGCTCAGGCTCAGCCAAAGGCTCCCCCTCCCATGCTGGGGTTGCAGCAGTTCTGCTGCCACTGGAGCTGGGTGCTCAGGTATCCCGAGGGCTGGGTGCTTGCTGGGAGGATGTTGGGGTGAATGCTGATTTACTGTGCCCCCAGGCTCAGTCCCAGGCCCAGGGCTGGACCCTGGGGTGCAGCCATACCCCAGCTCTTGCTGGGGAGGTGGCAGTCTGGGCACTGTGCCACAGCTTACACCCCAGGGTACTCTTCCCATGAGCATCCCCTGCCTCCCCACCAGACACGTGTGGGCTTGTCCCCAGGCCAGCCAAAAGCTTGGCTGGGCAGCACAGGGGACACCAAAGGCACAGCGGTACAGTGTGGGACAGGGACCCTGGTGATGCCAGCTCAGGGGTGTGAACACACTGTATGGCAAACCACTCTGGGGCTGCACACAGGGCATTGTCGTGGGGCTGCACCCTGACCATATTGCCATGGGGCAGCAGCCCTGGAGCTGCTGGAGCACATCTGGCTGCCTCTTGCCGGCTGACACATCCCCCGCTGCCCCCCTGCCCTGCTCTTTTGGGAACTTGCGTCATTTGTGATAGTATTCGGCTGAGGAACGAAAACAGCCGTTGGCCCCCACCCACCCTCTCCCCCGGGGCTTGGCCCTGTGGGGTTGTGACCGCTGTGCTGCCCTGAAGCTGCTTGGGGACTGACAAAATAAACACAGCACGGGTGGAAACACACTCACAGGCGTCTGTCCCCTGACCTCGCGTGCCAGTGCTCACCCTCCGCTGGGCACGGAATCCCTGCAGGGCTGCTCAGGGAGAGCCCCGGGGGATGCTGCACTGGGGATACCCAGCCCCTCTTTGAGATCCCAGGGTCCACAGTCCTGACGCAGGGGCCCCAGCCCATGCTGAGACATGAGTGGGTTTGAGAAGCAGGAAGCAGCAGCTTCCAACAGATTTAAGGTTCATTTGCACCCCAAAAAACCTTCCCTATGCTCTACTGTGTGTAGGGGGGGCAAAGCAACCAGGCTTTGCCACAGCCCCACGCTGCTCCCGGGGGAGCCCCGCCGCCAGCGCCACCAAGCCGGGGGCTGAACAGAGCCGCCATTCTCCCCGGCGGGCTGCGGTCCCCTGTGCGGCTGGCGAGGGCCCAGGCGGCCCCACCAGCAGTGCCAGGTGGGCCGTGTGCCACGCCAGCACCGGCCCCCGCTGCTAAATATAGCCCCGGTGGCCGGCTGTGGCCCGGCACACGGTGGGAGCGGGAGGCACGGGGCAGGGAGCGCAGGCGCTGCGCGCTGCTGGCGGGCGAGCAGATGCTGAGCACGGCTGGGGCCTGGTGCTCGTGGCTGCGTGCGCCTGAGCCCTGGTGCGTGTGCACCCCACTCAGAGTGGACATGGCCACGTACGGGCAGTCCATGTGTATAAACGTGTGCGATCGCTGCTGTGTGCATAGTGCTGATCAGGGTTTTCACACACAGAGGGGTCTGCAGTGTGCAACACAATGCCTTTTCCATAGGGGGCCTAGGGTGTGCAGCACAATGCAGGCATGTGCAACAATTTTCCACAGTGGTACATGCACGGGGGGCTGGGATGTAAGGGCCAATGTGTTTTTCATAGTAGTCCATTCATGGGGGTCTGCTGTGTGCAATGCAATGTTTTCACGGTGGTGCAGACAAAGAGCATCCGGGGCGCGCGCTGCAACGTGTTTGGCACAGTGCAGCGCACCCAGGGTGGCATGCGGTGCAACACGATGTGTTTGCACGGTGGTGCACGCCCATGGAGTCTGGGGTGCGCAGCACAATGCAGGCACAGTGGTCTGCTGTGGGCAACACTTTTGCACAGTGGTGCATGCACAAGGGGTCTGGGATATGCAGTGCAATGCATTTTGCATTACAGTGCATTCGTGGGGTCTGCTGTGTGCAATGTAACATTTTCACAGTGGTGTAAGCGCAAGGTGTCGGTGGTGGGCAGGGCGATGTGTTTTGCACAGCAGTGCACACATGGGGAGCTGGGGCACACCGTACACTGTGTACAAAGGGGCTTGGGGTGTGCAGTGCAGTGAGTTTTGCACACACAGGGGGGTCAGAATGTGCAATGTAGCAAGTTTGGCACAGCAGCGCATGCACAGGCAGTTTGGCAAGTGCCGTGTACAGCGGTGCAGGGGCATGCATGTGTGTGCAGGGGGCAGCACGCCCATCATGTAGCCACTGCCCTTAGCTTTATGAACCACATAGGAGCTCCCAGAGATGACACTCTGGGGAGCTGTAAACACGCAATTAGTAGGTTTAGTTCAATTTAGTGCAATTAGCTCGCTTTTGCAACACCAAGAAGCATCAGCATGCCGCATGGAGCTCTGGCAGCAGTATGGGGGGTGCTTGCAGGGTACCCGGGGACTTGATGGGGACACATGGGGGTAGTGGGGCTGGGTGCTGCTCTCATCCACAGGATCTACCCCAACTTGGGGGCACCCTTGCAGCACCCAGCCTGTTTGCCCCCTGCCCAGTACCAGCATGGGCCTTTTGCCTGTGGGGTGTGGACACCCCCCAAAAACCTCTTGCTCCAACTGGGGGGCTCCACAGCATCTCCAGCCCAGGTAAGGCGGTGATGTGGGGAGCACAGCCACCTCCACAAGAAGTAGGGCACCAAGTCCTACCTGCCTCCCTGCCTCGAGTCCTGCTGGTGTGTCCCTGCTGTGTGACACTCAAAGCCACTGCTGTCCCAGGCTGGCCACAACATCAAAGATCCACGGAAGCCAACGCCAAGGAGATGTTTATTGGGGGGCGGTGGTTGTCGGGGGGTGCTCAGCCGGGGGGCCAGCCCAGCTGCCGCCCCCCCAGCACATGGAGATGCAGATGGTAGACAGATTGGGCGCCGTGCTTCCCATCGTTGATCACTGCCAGGAGAAGGATGGAGGGTCAGGCCACCCCCACGCTGGGCCAGCCCTCAGAGCCCTGCTCTCCCAGGGCCACCAGCGAGGGTCCTGCCCCACGGCATGGCAGGGGACACCAACTCACCGAGGCGGTAGCCATCAGCCAGACCCTCTGCCTGCGCTGTGCGTGCTGCCACCACCAGCAAGTGCCCCAGGAGCTGGAGAGGGGGGGCACAAGAGTCAGCAGCCTCTATATGTGTGTCCCTGCTTGTGTCCCAGGGACCACCCTGGACTCACCTCAGTGTCCTGGGGACCCACACGGCTGATCCGGGGGATGGGGCGCTTGGGGATCACCAAGAAGTGGACGGGGGCTTGAGGGGCCACGTCGCGGAAAACCAGGCACTGCCGGGGGGAGGGGGGCAAGGTGAGCCCCGTACCGACGGGTGCTCCCCCCCGGCTGTCCCCTGCACGCTGCTGTCCCCACTACCTTGTCATCTTCATAGAGGATGGTGGCAGGCACGCTGCGGGCGATGATCTTGCTGAAGATGGTGGGCTGCCCGCCCGCCTCCTCGCCGGCTGCCGCTGCCCGCTGCGCTTTGCCCACCTCCCCGTCCTGCCCGCCGGGCGCCGCCACGCACCGCTGAGACAGAGACATATGGGACCTTACGGCCTGGGCCACCCGAGAACGGGCACGCTGAGGTGGCAGAGGCATGCGAGGGGGACAGGCGTGCTAGGATGTGTGATGGGATGGATATAGGGGTGCCATGCAGGGGCTAAGCACATGGCGGTGATGGGGGAGATGCCCGTGGGGGTGACGAGGATGCACCACGGGAATGCACACAGGGGTCATAGAGGTCCATGTGGGGACGAGGCTGGACGCCCACGGGTGCTCCGAGGCCCCGTGCCGTGGGGGTGCGCACGCAGGCACTCACGCCCGCCGCGGACCTTGGCCGCGGACGAGAGCAGGAGCAGCGGCGACCGTAGCGCAGAGGGAACACACGGCAGATCCTGCCATTCCCCCCCCCCCCCACCCCGTCCCTCCCGACCCACGCGTGGCCCCGCGCCCACCTGCCCCGCGCGCCACGCCAACCAGCCACGCGCCAGCCCCCGCGCCAGCACCGCCGCCATGGCCGCCGCGCCATGTCCCGCCCCGCCGGCCCATTGGCTCCCACCCCTGCCACTCCCACCCCTTCCCCAGCACCTTAAAGCGCCCGCCCACGCGTGACTCGCGGGCGACACCGCCGGGCCCTCTGCGGAGAGGAGCGTGCGGGGCTCCCGCCGCACCCCTCACTCCGCGAGTGGGTGCCGTGACCACGCATGGCAGCGCAGCCCCGCTCCCGCTGCAATGACCCTGGGACAGAAGCAGGTCTTTGCCGGGTTTATTGGGCCCTCAGAAGCCCATGCGTGGGCGCTTGCGTCGCGGCTGGGAGGCGGAGGAGAGCTGGCTCTGGGAGGAAGGGATGCAGTGCTGGCTCTGGGAGGAGGGGATGCAGAGTTGGCTGGCCTGGCTCCCGGGGGACTCTGGGGGCTCAGTGGGGCTCTCGGCCCACACCGCCAGGTAGTCCCGCAGCGTCTTCCGCCGCTCCTTGGGGATGCCGCGGCTGCGCAGGCTCTGCGAGGAGAGCAGGGCTTCGTCGGGAGCTGGGGATGCCGGGGTGCTGCCGCGCAGTGGGGAGCCCTCCTGGGCCAGCACAGGGGGAGGGCCGGGGGACAGTGGCGGGGGGGCTGCATCACTCAGCTCCGAGAGCTCAGACTGGTAGGTGACAGAGGAGGTGAAGCTGGCCGAAAGGCTGCACCGGCTGCGGGCTCGCTTCTGCTGCCGCCGCCGCTCCCGCAGTGCCCGCCGCCTCTGCGCCATGCTGAAGCTCGTCCTCGCCTCCCACCACTGGACCCAGTCCCCTGACCAGGCTGCCGTCAGACGGGTGCTCAGCGTGTCCACCCCCTCTGCCAGCTCCGGGTGCTGTGTCAGGCTAGGGGTGAGGGCGCCGGGCATGTCCCAGCGCTGGATGCGGCCCTTTTCCCGCATGGCCTGACGCAGCTGCTGGCGCACCTGCCCTTGCAGTGTGGTGGGGCCCGCTGGGCTTTGCAGCTCTTTGCGGATGAAGAGGCGCTTCTGGCTGAGGATGGGGAGCCAGTAGTGCCGGGGAGGCTCCCCACAGACCTTGAAAAGAGCCTTCAGCCAGCGGCGGTAACGCAGCACTGCGCCCGGGCTGGGTGCTGCCAGAGAGGGCTGCGGGCTGGCACAGGGCTCCTGGGGCAGTTCAGCTTCCTCTGGAGCTGCTGGTGTGCCTGCAGCCTCCTCCTCCTCATTGCTAATCACCTCCAAGTCAGACAAGTAGAAGGTTTGCTCTTCCTCTTTCTCTTGCTCTTCCTCTTTCTCTTCTTCTTCCTCACTGCCCGAGCCCAGTGAGCTGCTGGCTGGATCCTCAAAGAGAGGGGAAGAGCCGGGAGCTGTTGCAGTCTCATCCACGGAGGTGGGCACAGGGGGCTGTGCCATCTTGTGCGTCAGTCTCTGGCAGAAGACATCCCCAGCCTCGGAGAGCTGGAAAACCAGCAACGACTCCTGCAACCTGTCCTTCTGTAGTGTGGCAGCCAGCCCTGTGGGAATAGGGGGCATTACCACCAGGGTCCCAGCCCTGAGGCCCGTCCTGGGCCTTGGCCAGCAGTGGGGGCTGCCTCCACCTCGCCATGGGCACACTCACTGCTGGCTCCCTCTCCTCATATAATTTTCCAGGTCATTAACCTCTTATCCCGCACACAGGGTTGTTCAGGCCTTTGCTTTTTCAACCACCACCACCCCAGGGCATGGCAGAGGCTGCACTCCTCCCTCCAAGCCCACATCCCTCCTCGCCAGACCTGCACCCCAGAGTGGTGCGGGTACCCACCAGCAGCCGGGGCACCAAGTCGCTGCTGGAGCAGGTGGTGGCGGTGTGGGAGCTGCGTTGGCAGGTGCTGCAGGCAGCCAGCGATGCTGTGCAATTTCTGTGGAGGCCCCACCAGCTGGCAGGCTGACCGGCTGCCCCCTGGAAAAGGACACACCAAAAATTGTCTGATGAGCACCAAAGCTGGACTGGCAGCCTGTGGCAGCACTGAGGAGCTGGAAAGGGGGCACAGAGGAGACCCAGTCCTGCAGTGCTCTCAAAGCCCCATCTCTCACCTTGGTATTGCAGCAGCAGCAGTTCCTGGGTGCTGGATGCACCAAGCAGAACCTTATGGCTCCTCCCAGACTCCCCCGGTGTCAGGTGGGCAAAGAGAGGGGGGGCTTTCATCATGTGCACCCACTTCAGCATGGGCACCAGTGGCAACCGCTCATCCATCACATACACGGAGAACTGGGATGGGGAACACAGTTCAGCGGGGCTCCCCTCGATATGCTGTGGCAGCCCCCCTCAGCTGGATGATCCCCCTGCCCCATGGCCACTGGGAGAGGGGGCCGTGCCGGGGTGTCCCCCCAGCCCTCAGCTGTACCTCTGGGGTGTGGTGAGACTCACCTGGGTGGTGACGAGGTGATGAGAGGGGTGAGCCCTGCCCAGGTACATGGGCAGCATGACACGCTCGCCCTGCTGGCAGTCGGCTTCCTCACCCACCTTGAACAAGTCAAAGTGGCATCTCTCGGGGGCCTGCAGCAGCAAATTGGGGTGGTGTCAGCACCCTGGGTTGGGGTACCCTCTCCACCACCCACTGCTGTCCCTGTGCCCACCCTCCCAGGCTCACCCGGGCATCCAGGCACTGCAGGCCGGTGCGGTCAGCGCAGCTCAGCACCCGCGGGTGTGCAGTGAAGTCGCTCCAGCGCCAGGGTGAATGATCCCGAAAAAACATTGTCTGAGGGTCATGGCGGAGCCGCTGGAGCCTATGGGGAGAATACCGCATCAGCGTAGGGCAGAGTTGTCCCTCTCGCTTGGGTACTCCCCCAACACCAAGAGCCAGGGATGTACATGAGCACCCTCCCACCCCTGAGTGCCCCATCTCACCCTGTCTCGATGCTCCAGAGGTAGACGGCTCCACTCTGGGTGCAGACAGCCAGCTCCCCAGGGAGGTGAGGGCTGTGGCACAGGGAACATAGCATCACCATGGGGATTGGAGTGCCTGTCACAGCACAGAGGGCTGCAGGCACAGCAGAGCCAGCTCCCTGCAAAATGCATTACCCCAGCACCTACCTGACGGTGAGGCAGGAGGCAGGCACGCTGGTGCGGATGACCTGCAGCGGGGTGGGGGCTGCCCCTATCCTGCCCGGCACCCTCCAAATGCCACAGTGATAGTCTGAGCGGACGCCAACAAAATCTGGAAGGGGACAGGAGGTGGCATGTGAAATAGCAGCATCACAGGGGTCCCTTGTTCCCCCTCCACCCCACACCCTGTCCCACCTGAGGCACAGATCCCAGGGCTGGCTCACCTTCCCCATCCACTCGGGCAGCATCTACTTGCCGGATGCACCCATTGAGCTCAAACTGCGCCGGGGAGCCCCAGGCACGGGGCAGCTCCTCCAGCACCACGTCCTGGAAATCTGGGGTGCTGGTTAAGGACACTGCAACATGATCCCCCTTTCAATCCCCAGGGACACCTCACAGGGCAGGATACAGAGGTGGTTCATGGCCTGTCCTCCGGGGTACACCAGCCGGCCTGTGCGTGCTCCTGCGTCTTCGGGGGGCAGCCATGCTAGCGCCCCCCCAGTACGGCTGTCATTGAAGAGCAGGTCGGCACACTGCAGTAGCAGCTCCTCGTGCACATAGTCCCCCAGAACTCCCAGTGGCACCTCAAAGAGCCAGTCACGACAGACGTGAGAGAACCAGCGCAGGCGGGGAACGAGGTGCTCCTGGGTGCAGCCACTGTGGTGAGACAGCCAATGTCCAGAGGGGAGAGAGAACAGGAACCCCCTCAGCTTTCTCCAGGGCAGGGAGCATGGGGACACTCACCGCCTGGCCTCCAGACGTTCAATATCCTTCCTCAGGGCTGTCATCCGGATGGTGGTGTCCCGGGCTGTTCTCTGAGGGGTGGACAGGGGACAGAGGTTGGAGCTGGAAGCTGCAAGAAGAGGGGTGGGGGATACCGTTGTTACCCCCAGACAGACACTGACCGTCAGCTTGGAGTCACCCAAGAAGAAGTTCTTGTGCAGCAGCTGCCCCAGAGAGCCAAATACATCTTCTGGGTGATCCACAAAGAAATGGCTCAGCTGTGTGTGAAGGACAGGGAGGGGTTAGGACATGCAGGGATCCCATGCCACCCCTCCAGGTCCTCTGTGGGACCTGGTACCCCAAGCTCTACCTGTTTGGTGAAGTCCAGGGCAGCTCTGAACTTGCCTGCCCGGAGCTTCTTGTGCAGAATGCCACGGCAGGGGATGTCCTGCTGTGTGAGCATGGGGATCCAGCAGCCTGTGGGGAGAAGGCAGGGAGCAGCCGTCACCGCACAAATACCAGAACACTGGCGGCCCCACACGGCCACGGCTGGTCCACCCCTGCTCCCTCCTCTGTGAGCATTCCCGAGAAGAGTTGCTAAAGCTCCCTGTGCCAGCACGGCAGAGCCGCCAGGGCTGCTGAGCCGCAGGGCAGGTGTGGAGGTGAAACGAGACGGCCTCCGGGACAGGGCACCCCCCTCCGCCCCCGCAGCTCTCACCGGCGTTGGGAGGCAGCACGGGCACGGCGGCAGCCTCGGCGGGTTCCCAGCTCTCGCCCGTCCTCCCGCGGCGGGGCACGAACGCCGTCCCGCACTGCACGGAGAGGAGGCGGGAGGTGAGAGCGGCCCCTGTCCGCCCCACGCCGCGGCCCCCCGGCCCGACCCCCCTGGCCCTCACCTGGCGGCGCCCGGGACCAGCCTCCAGCACCTGCCCGCGCTCGCCCCAACCGGAGGCCGGAGCGGGGCCCCACACCTCCCGGAGCGGGCCGGCGCCGAAGTAGGAGGGGAAGAGAGTGTCCGGGAACTCCATGCGGCCGGTACCGGGCTGGGGGCGCTGGGGCCGGGGGTCACGGGGGTCCTGATTCCGAGAGCGCTCGCCGGCCGGTGCCCACGCGGGAACGGCCCCGCCACCGGAAGTGGCGCTGTCAAGGCACCACGCACCAATCAGCGCCCGGCAACGGAGCGGGACCAGAGCGGCGCCCGCGGCCTCGCAATGCGGAGCGCGACTGCCCCCTCGCGGACAGAGGGAGCAAATGCGCCTCAGTCGGCGGGAGCATGGGGAGCGGTGGGGACCGGGCTGGACCGGGACGGACACGCTGGGGGAGCCGTCGGGACAAGACCACACATGGGAACGGGCGCGGTGCGGGTATCGCCCCCTCGCTCCTCACCCACCAGTACAGCAGAGGGGACCCCCCCACGCGGGTCCTGCCGTGGGCACACCTTGCCATCTGGCCTGGCGCTGTTGCTGCATGTTCGTGGGACACCCAAGTATCTGGGGGATGTGAGGCCATGCGGCAGCCCCAAATACCTGAGAGACATGGGGCTAAAAGGCATCTCCGGGAGGGCTGGGGAATATAAATCTATTCCAACCCCCTCAAGCCCCTGCCCTTCCCGTGTGACCTCACGGCGACTCCATCCCGGGGCTCTCTCTCCTGCCCCGGTTCCACTGCCCTTTCCTCCCTCGGGGAGGCTGCAGGGTCCCTATGAGGGCTCCCATACGTGCCCACTCCTACGGGGGGCGGTTCTTTGTCCCACGGAGCTCTGATGGGACTCTGGAGCCTTTGGAGAGTATCCTGGAGGCGGACAGGCTGCCCTGTCCCCTTCCCAAGGACAGCGGGACCAAGTTGCTTCTGGAGGAACCAGGGACCTTGCATGGTGGCTGTGCCAGGGACACCGGCCCAGGAGCCGTGCCCCGGCAGGTCCGCGTTGGGGAGGGAACCCCCAGCCGTGCCTGGAGGGGGGCTGCCCTCCAGGGAGCGACCACTGGGCACTCCGGACTGACCGTGGGGGGCGGCTGTTCTCCCCCCGCATGTCCCGGTGTGCTCCATGACAGGAGGACAGATCATCCCCGGGAGTGGGGCTGTGCCCACGAGTCTCCTGCCTCCACAGCGTCCAAGGGGGATGGTGATGTCAGGTGAGTCTGGGGATGATGTCAGGGAGACCGGGAGTGATGTCAGGGGAGTTTGGGGAAGCATGATGAGATCGTTTCCCGTCGGGATGCCCTCATCCCTGCAGGATGCCCTCAGCCCTGCAGGATGCCCTCAGCCCTGCAGACCTCCTCTCCTGGACACCGGTTCCATAAGATAAATAGGAAATAATAATAAATAGACACCCCTTAAACAGCTCCCATAGATAGCCCCTCTTCGGCCCCATAGATAGCCCTGGCTGCCTCTCATCCACTTTCCACAGAAGTCCTGTTTGCCCCTGGTATTTTAGTCCTCTTGTTCCCCTACACTCTGCCCCACAGTTGCTGTGTCCCAGCCCCACGGACCCTTTGTAGCCTGGCCCCACAGCCACCTGCATCCCAGCTGCATGGCCCCTGTCTCCCTGTCCTGTATCCCTGTCCTCAACCCATATCCCTGTACCCAACCCCATGTCCCTGACTCCCAGCCCTATAACCCTTTCCTTAGTCTATATCCCTGTCCCCAGCCCCAGTGCAGGTCCCCAGTCTGTGTCGCTGTCCCTAAGCTCCATATCCTGGTCACCAGCCTATAGCACTGTTCTCAGTTCTGTATCCTTGTCCCCCATCCCTGTATCCCAGTCCCCAGTCATTGTCCCTGTCCTCAGCGTCCCTGTCGCCAGCTCCGTGTCCCAGTCCCTGCCCTCACCCCCTATCCCCGTCCCCATCCCTGTCCCTGCCCCTCCGTGCCCCGAGCAGCGGCGGGGCCACCCCGGGGGAGATCGGGTCACTCAGGGGGGCGGGGCGCTGCTGCCGGCGAGTGACGCGCGTGGGGGCCAATGGTCGGGCGGGGGCGGCCCCGGGGGCGGGGCGGGTGACGTCATGGGCGCCGGTGCGCGGCGGGGCTGCTGGCGGCGCGCGCCCCACGGCAGCCGGCGCGGCGGCATGGGCCGGGGGGGCGGCAGGGGCGGCGGGCAGCGGCGGCCTCTCGCCCCCCACCTCCGCCTGCCCCTGCTGCTCCTGCCGCTCCTCCTCCCGCCGCCGCCCGCCGGTGAGTGCCGCGGGGCCGGGGGACGCGGGGGCACGCGTGCCACGGGTGTGGGGCACAAGCGCGGCGGGGCAGAGGGGCGAGTACGGGATGGGGAGCAGGAGGGTGCCTGCATGGGGTGCGCGTGCCGTGGGGGTGCACATTGAGGGGTGTGTGTGCGATGGGAATGAGGTACGCATGTAATGGGGCACGGCGTGTGTGTGCAACGGGTAGGAGGTTTGCATGCTGTGAGGCGAAGGGGATGTTCACATGCTGTGGGGTGGAGGGTGCTCCTGTTGTGCTTCCGATGGGTATGAGGTACACAAACAATGGCATGTGGGGTATGCATGCGATGAGGTGGTGGGGGGGTAAGAATGGGGCACGGGGCAGTGTGTACAGTGGGGTGCAGTGCTTGCTTGCTATGGGATGCAGGATGCACGTGCAATGGGACATGGTGACTCTGTGCAACAAGGGATGTGTTGTGCATCCAGTGGGTTTTGGGCCACATATGCAACAGTGCACAGAGGTGTCCCCAGCTGGGAGCAGAGCGTGTGTCCTATGGGGCAGGAGTTGCCCGTGCAATCGGGCATGAGGTGCGTGTCCAATGGGACACAGAGGTGCATGTGCAATGGGTTGCTTGTATGATGGGGCATGGAGATGCATGTGCAGGGGATACCAAATGCCTACGCAATGGGGCACAAAGATGTGCCTGCAGTGATGCATAATGATAAGCATGTCATGGAGCATGGGGTACCCATGCAGTGGGGCATGGAGATAAATGTGCAGTGGGGCACAGAGGTGTGTGTGCCAGGAAGACACAGATGGTGCACATCCAGTGGAACACGGGCAGTGGGCACGGGGGGCTGCAGATGGGAGGCAGGGTGCTGTGTGCGTACAGTGGGGCAGTGGGGATGGGCAGCCCACGAAGAGAGGGACGTGTGCACAGCAAGGCATCGAGTTGTGTGTGTGGGGTACACTGGTAGGACTATGTCAGGCGAGGAGCATGCTGTGTGGCATGGGAAACTGGCTTGGTGACAGGGATGTGGAGAGGTACTGGGAGCGTGGAGGAGACATCGCTGGAGGAGGGGGACAGGTCGTCGTGGGGAGGGCCGCCTTGGGGCAACGGTGATGCAGCCGCAGGAGCTGTCCGCGGTGCTGACCGCTGATCGCGGAGATGTCCGCGGTGCTGACCGCCGGACCGGGAACTGTCCGCGGTTCTGACCGCCGGGTACGGCCTGGGGCTGTAGTCCCGTGGTTGAGGGTCCCGCGGCTCCGGCAGCTGTTCTGGGGCAGAGGGACACTTGCTTTCCTCCTTCACACTCCTTCCCATCGATAGCAAATCCTCTAACAACCCCTTTCCCCCCCATGCTCTGGCCACACTGCCACGGGGTTTCAGCCTGATCCCCTCCCTTCAGCCAGCTCTCCCTGCCTTGCCCTGAGTGAGTGGGCATGGGGAACCGTGCTGGGAATGGGAAGCTCCGAGTGCTTGCCCCCGTGCCACCTTCTGGAGTTGTGTTCAAGATCCCCTCCTTCCTGGGGTCCCTTGCCAGGTCACTGTCTCTACGTGGGGAGGGGAGCTGTGGAGTAGCTTGGTAGTTCACAGTGGAGAAACTGGGATCCGGTGCTCTTGCACTGAAACAGGTATTTCATGTCTGGCTTGTGTCGACTGTCAGTGAAAGGGAGGGGGAGCTGCCTTTGTTCCAGGCAAGGGAGCAGATGCATGTCAGTGTACAGCCTGCTGGGGCTGCACACACACAGCAAAAACACATGTGCACACAAGCACATGCGCACACTTCCAGCCAGGCACACGCCATGCAAAGCAACCCTTCAAGTCAGCTCTCCCACTCCCCACTAAACGAGCCCTTCTGGGTACAGCCCTGCTCCTAGCCCATTCTCTGTTGGCATCCTTTTTGCTGGCAGCTTGTGCGGAGGTGCATCTCATCCTTGTTACATCTCTGGGGAATAATGAATGGGTCTTCCAGGCTGGAATGGAGGAAGTGTGGCAATGGTAGGTGGAAGTTACAGTTGCTGTCTGGAGACCAGGTCTCCCTTGCCTCTATTGTGCCAAGGAAGTGGCTGTCCCTCTGCTGCTGAGGCTCCTGAAAATCTCTGGAAATTAATCTGTCAGTTGAGCAAAGAGAGGTGACCCCAGCGAATGCTGTGGGCTTGCAGGAAGTGTCTCTCAGACATGGGCCTCCATGTGCGCCCATGCATGTGGGTGTGCACGCCTCCACTTTGCTGTGTACGCAGACTGCACCCACAAGAACATATGTGCACACATTTGTGAACCATTCCTCCTCTGCAAATCATGAGAAAGCTGGGGAGCTGTGCAGGAAGTGTACTGCTCACTCCTTCTTCTCATGACTCTGTTGTAGGACTCTGTGGTTTATGATGGGCTCTGTGCTGAGGCTTCTCGGCAGGCAGAGAAGCAGGGAATCTGTGTCCCTGTGGGACCTTACCTGTTGGGGCAGAGCTGGACCCTAAAGGAATGTCCCTTTATTATAGGTAAAATGCAGGGAGCAGGTCCTCACTGAAGAGAACAATTAGTTTAATGAGATAGGCTGCACATGGGCAGAGCCTGAGCAGCCAGGGCTGAGGGCTCTGGGGGCTCCAGAGAATGAATGTCCACAGCTCCAGGAACTGGGCTAGCAGCAATGCTGAAGCAGGTATGATGCAGACTGTGGCAGGACTGGAAGGCAAAGATGAGCAAAGCTGACATCAGCCCTGGGGATACACTGAAGTGGCACAGCCCCAGCCCCTCCAGCCTTTAGGCTGCCCATTTTGCGGCATGTTCAGAGCCTGGGGGAGTGGGCCTGGTCTGGGAGGACTGCTGCACCTCCCCTGTCACCCACCCCATTGAGAGCGCCTTTGGGTCTTCTCTGCAGATGGGCTCTTTGTGACAGACTACTTCACCCGCACACCACGCAAGCTCAGCCCCTTCCGCTCCTTTGCCAGCATCGAGCTCTTCCACTTCCATATCCCTGAGGACACAGTCATTGCAGTTTGGAACCTCATCACTTTCAAGGAGCAGGGTGGCACATTTGGGGATCAATGTCCAGACCGTAGCATAACTGTGTGAGTAAGCAGCCTGCCCTGCCTGTTTCCTTCCTGCCTGCCTCTGTCTGCTCCTGCTGCCCTCTGCTTGAACTTGCCCTGGAGCCTGTTTGCTCCTGTCTGCTTCTTGCTTGCACGTGCACATATGTGCACACATGTGTACATAAAGAGGAGCACTCATGCATACAAATGCACTCATAAGCAGACACACACTGGTGCACAGATGCATGCACACACATGCATATATGCACATACATGCACACATACATACATGCATCCCCACTGCCCATAATTCATCTTCCCAGGACCATTGCAGGCTCCACTCTTTTGTGCATCTCATGCATTCACAGTTTTGCTTGAACACTCACCCAAGGAAGCTCACAGTCTCCAGCAAGGGCCCACCTTACAGGTGGATTCACATGATGTCTTTGAGCTTCCTAGTAGCATAGAGGACAGATCCCCACGTGTAGGGCAGGCTGGCCCTGCCACAAGGCCTGGCCTGCACCCTGCTAACTGCTGTCTCTCCTGCAGGTACTTCCGCTCAGGGGCTCCCTCTGTCATTAACCCCTTGCACACGCACTTCCCCAGGGACACTGCTGTCCCTGGCTCCTTCGCACTGACGCTCACCTGGACCCTGCCCAACCGCACCACGGGGGTGTTCAATGTCACCAGCCCACTGCCTGGGGACTGGTTCCTGGCTGCCCACCTGCCCAAGGATGAGGGGAAGATCTCTGTCAAGGTGAAGGGCCTGGGGGGACCGTGGGGTGGCAGGGCTCACTGTTGCACTCAGCTGGGGCCTGAGTGTCATGGGCTGGCAATGCCTGGGGCAGATGCCCCAAGATGGGACAGTGCCTCATGCCCCCTGCCCCTTGCTGACTGTCCTACTGGTGCAGGGGCTCTACGAGGAGTGCCAGTATCTTTTCCAGCCACAGCTCATCGTGCAGCGCCTGGTGAACATTGCTGTGCTATACCCTGGTTTTGTCACCGAGCAGAGCATGGGCCCCCACAACCGCTCCTGCCTCTACAAGTGAGTGAAAAAGAGTCTTCTAAGGAGGAGGCACCCCAGGGTGGAGTGCTTAGGGTGCCCCATCCCTCTTGCTTGCATCCCCAGCCCCATTGGTCTGTGCTGAGGGGCAGAACCTGACACCGCTCTCCCACAGGGTATTTGTGCCCAGCTACACATCGCGAGTGCTGGTGGAGGTGCTGCGGTGCCATGGGGCTGAGGGTTGCCCGCTCTGGCTGCGTGTGAGGGCCAAGGCTCCCCCACTGCACAACTCCACAGCGATGGACTGCCGGGACCACACTCCCTGCCAGCTGGCACTGGACTTGCCCTTCTGGCAGCACTGGTACTACGTGTTGGTGGAGAAACACCCTGGGGTGCCGGGCACTGTCTCCTTCCAGGTCATCGTGCAAGTCACAGGTGAGGACACATGGAGAGGTATGGGTGGGTGGCACGGTCTTGATTCTGCTTGGGTGACTGATGGGGTGGCAAAGGATGCCTGAAGGATCTGGCTCCATCTGGGTGTGGGATGATACCCAACTCTGTGGCCATGGGGTCACCAGTAGGTGTTGAGGATGGGTTGCAGATGGGGGTGAGCAATGGGCAAGAAGGGGAGATGGGAGCTAAAACTGGGTTTGAGAGCCTGTGTGGTGCCCAGGCTGATGGCTCTGTCCTCCAGACTGCTCACAACCCAGCCTGGCCCGGCCACCCTTCCTGCCGTCCAGTGCCTCCATGAATATGCCACACTCCTTCGGCTCCATGGGTGGGCTGGCCCTGGGGGACAGCCCTCCACCTGCCAGCCCGAATGGCACGAAGCACCCGGTCCCCATCCCCACCTCCTCACCCGCAAGTGAGCGGTGCTGGCCAGTCCGCCCCACGCTGCGCAATGAGCTGGACACCTTCTCCGTCCACTTCTACATCTTCTTCGGGCCCAATGTGTCAGTGCCACCTGACCACCCTGCTGTCTTTGTCATCAATCTCCTACCAGTGCTGGACAGTGGTGGGGTGCTCAACCTGGAGCTGCGGCTCAACGTGGTGAGATCTCCATGCTGAACCCTGACTGGGGCAGGGCAGACTGGGAGTCATGGGCTGGGAGATGGGTGACATTGGGACTGCAGCAGGGTGAGGGGCAGGCTTGGGGATGCTGGGTCATGGTTCTGGAGTGTGGGTGGGTTTGGGATGTTCATGCATAGTAGAACAGAGATTAGCACGCTCTAAAGGCAAGGGTAATGGCCTGGATTTGTGTGTTCTTAGGTGATGGGCAGTGTGTTAGGGTACTGCTAGGTGGTATGCCGTGATTTGGGTGCTATCAGAGCAGGGCACATTCCTGGCACTGGTTTAGGACCATCTCCTCTTCCACCAGAGCTCCCTGTGTGGTGAGAATGTGACAGTGTTTGGGTGTCTGAACCACGAAGTCCCGCTGACATCCAGTGACAATGCATCAGTCACCTGCGAGACAGGTAGGCTGAGCTGTGCATGTCCACCCTGAACATGTATGGCAAGAGGCTGGGTGGGAGATGGCAGAGACCACAGGGGCATCTGTCCCTGGAGCCTAGCACAGGGTGCTCTGTCCCTGTCCCAGCTCTACCCAGGAGAAGGGGCTGTCCCCTGCCCTACTCACATGGAGCTCTCTGTGTCCACAGAGTCCCTGGCAGGCTTCCTGCTCTCCGTCAATGCCACGGCCACCCTCAGCCGCCTGCGAATCCCCTACCCCCAGACAGGCAGCTGGTACCTGAGCCTGCGCTCGCTCTGTGCCACAGAGCATGGGTAAGAGCCTTGGGATGTCCGCTCCCTCTACACTCAGAGGGCATATCCCCACTGTGCCCTGCATCCATGTGCACCAGGGGTCCATGCGTGTGCCTGTCCCCTGTGCTGCAGTCAATGCTCATGTGCGTGCATGTGGCTTTGTGGGCTGTGTGTCACCCTGTGAGTGTTTGCGTGGGCATGGATGGCTCTATCTTGTGCCTGTCTGACCATCTGTGGGTCCCTGTGGCTCTTCCCTCCGTCTCTCAGTTCAGAAGCGCCCGTCAGCTCATGAACGCCGTGCATCTGTTGGTGCCTGCCTGTCTCTGTGGCAGTGCCCATCTGTACCCACGCCTGGGAGGGGACTGGGCTGTCATTGTGAGGGACAGGGCTTAGCTGTTTGTATGAGGGGGCAGATCTGGGCAGGCTGCTGTGCTCAGCACCTCCAGGGACTGGTCCTGTGTCTGCAGCTCTGCTTCTGGAGTGCGTGTCTGCCTGAAAGCCCTGTGGAGGAGAGACGCTGTTGTGTGCACGTGTTTGTGCATACAAGAGTCCATGTGGGGCTCTGTGCTGTGCAGACAATGCTGTGTGCATGCATGCCCATGTTTGAACTGTGTGAGCACACGCAGGGACAGCAGACACACACCCTGTGCACGTGTGCAGACGGTGCTGTGTGCATGTTTGTGCACGTTGGTGTGCCTGTGTGTGCACAGGCAGCAGTTAGTGTGTGCTGTCGGGACGTGGGCCTGTCGGTGTTCCTGCCTGCTGGAGCTGCCGAGGTGCTGGGTGTCCCCAGAGCCCCATGCATGGGCAGCAGGGGTGCTGTGTGTCCCCCAACCCCTCTGCTGAGATTCTAGTTCCTGCTGAGCTGCCAGTTGCAGTCGGTCCTTCCCCAACATGGTCACAGGCAGGCATTGCAGGGCATGGTGTTTTCTCAGCAAAACCCAGACAAAATGGGAGCCAGCTGAGTGTTTTTCTAGAGGCAAAGTGGGTCTAAGCACGACCACATTCCTCCCACTCACCCAGCCTGGTGCAGACAATTGCAGCACACCAGATCCTTGGGGACCAGCTCTCAGCTGCCATATGTAGTACCAAAACAGGTCATTTTCGTGCTTGCCATTGCCCTGGGTCTCCCATCACTTGCCAAACCTGGGTGCAACAGGCGCCTCTGGTGGAGGCAGGAGCTGCTTGAGGGGTGCAGTGCAAGGGCTGACCCCCTTCTCCTGCACTGCAGGTTTGAGCCCTGCACCAACGTGACGGCTGAGGTGTACCTGCGTGCCTACCTCTCGCCCTGCATCAATGACTGTGGCATCTATGGCCAGTGCAAGCTGCTGCGCACCAACAACTACCTGTATGCTGCCTGCGAGTGCAAAGCTGGTGAGAGCTTCCCTGGGCACCCATGGTGCCCACTGCACCCAGGGACACCCCCAGCATCCTTCCCTCCTCCCTGGGGGTTGTGCGTCCCATTAGTTCCCCCACATCAGCTCTCTGGAGGGCATTAGAAAGGGTCTTCCCTGATCCCTGCCCAGCCCCTGCAAATGCTGCAGGGTTGATGGCAGCTGTCCCCATCCACAGGCTGGAACGGCTGGGGCTGCACAGACAATGCCGAGGCTTTCTCCTATGGCTTCCAGCTCCTCTCCACACTGCTGCTGTGCCTCAGCAACGTCATGTTCGTGCCCCCCGTGGCCATCGCTGTCCGCAGCCACTACCTCCTGGAAGCTGCTGTCTATATCTTCACCATGTTCTTCTCCACTGTAAGCCTGGCATAGGGGTGGCTGAGGGGAGCAGGCAAGGGGCTGGAGCTTTATGGGGAGGCCCTAACATCCTTTCTCCTTTATCCCAGTTTTACCACGCCTGTGACCAGCCGGGCATTGTGGTGTTCTGCATAATGGACTACGATGTGCTGCAGTTCTGTGACTTCCTGGGCTCTCTCATGTCTGTCTGGGTCACCGTCATCGCCATGGCCCGGCTCCAGCCTGTGGTCAAGCAGGCAAGCGCGGTGAGGGGGCACGTGGGGTGGGCACAGAGGGGATCCATCCTGATGGTGCCCTGCTGCCCCACAGGTGCTGTACCTGTTGGGGGCCATGCTGCTCTCCATGGCTCTGCAGATGGACCGCCATGGGCTCTGGAACCTGCTGGGGCCCAGCCTCTTTGCCTTAGGGATCATGGCCATTGCCTGGGTAAGGAATCGCTATTCCTGTCCTCGTGCGTCCCCATCCCAGGTGTGCTCAGCATCCTGCCCAGTCATCTAGCCCCACTCCCCTGCCAGCGTCTCCATGCTGCTGCCTCACCCTTCCCCATGAACCCTCCTCCCTGGCTCCTGGGGGATGTGGCACTGCAGCACAGGGGCTGTGCCCATCCCTGCCAGGATTGCCTCTTGCAGCCCCCCCTTTTCCCCACCACAGACAGCTCGCACTATCCGTCGCCGCCACTGCTACCCACCAACCTGGAAGCGCTGGGCTTTTTACCTGTGCCCAGGAGCGCTGATTGCGGCGGCTGCCGTGCTGCTCTACGCCTTTGTGGAGACAGAGGAGAACTACTTCTACATCCACAGCATCTGGCACCTGCTCATCGCCGGCAGCGTTGGCTTCTTGCTGCCGCCCCGTGCCAAGTCCAGCGGGCGCCTCGGGCCGCTGCCCCGGCGCAAAGGCTGTGGGTACCAGCTCTGCGTCAACGAACAGGAGGAGCTGGGGCTCGTGGACCCAGCTGTGGCCTCCATCAACAGCATTTGCACCAGCTGATGTCAACAGCAGCTCGGACACTGCCGGCACGGACAGCAGCTCTGTGGGGCCTGGCAGCTGCTCTCTTTGCTGGACACGCGTCCTCGGGAGCTCCAGGACTCCTCTGGGTGGACACACAGCTGCCCGTGCCAACCTGTTCTTGCAATTACAACCTGGTTGAACTTGTCTCCGGGAGTTGCTGCAGCTCAGTTTGGTGCAGAGCTGGGGGAGCTCAAGGCTGAGCTGAGGCCATGATCCTCTTTTTGCTGGGCCACAGAGGTGCCCAGGGATTGTGGTTGGGTGCAGAGGGGCAAATGGCACTGGTCTCTGGCTTTCGCTCAGGGCTCTGTAGCAAGGTCTGATACTCTGCCACGGGCTGCTCTGGGGCTGATGCGGCTCCAGTGTGGAGCCAGGTAGTCAGTGAGACGTTTGGGGCCAGGGGCTGCAGCCTTTTTGCTCACAAGAGGGTAGGCTATAGAGCTGGAAGGACTTTGCTGTGGCACTGTACTCTCACAGAACAGCTTTAATGCCTGACCCACAGGGAGCTGTACAGTGCTAGGGCAGCTGGGGACCCTGGAAGCCAGCAGGACCATGGGGAGCCTGTAGCCACGGGGGAAGCTGCCCCTGGGAAGTGGCACTGTGCTGCCTGCTGTGGTGATGAGCAGGTCTGAAAGTGCACTGCCTGCAAGCGTCACATCCCCAGAAGCCCACAGCCTCATTGGTGTCACCCTGCTGCCCAGAGCAGCCCACCTCGGTGACACACACCTGAGTGCATTCACCCAGGAGAGCAGTGACGCTGCATCCCTGTTGGTACCACCAGCCATGAGCAGCTGCCCTGTCTCTGCAAGGCACTGAGCAACTGTGTGTGGGGGGGGTTATTGCATGGATTGTACCTCCCCCATCTGGTTGTGCCAACTTTGTCTCAGCCCCTATTCCTCACCTCCCCTGTGGTCAGGCCCTTGGGCTCAGCACCCACCTGATGACCATGGTGCAGTGTCAAATCCCCAGGTTGTGCACATGGCTCAAGGATCGGGCATTTCCACCCTGTCCCCACAGCTGAGAGCAAGCAAGATGGACCAGAGAGGAGAGGGGAAACCCCACTGCCCCTTCTCACCCCTGCAGTGACTGCTCCAAGCCCCTGGGCTCTTCCCAAACCCTCAGGGGTCTTTGGGCATGAGTCCCCAGGCAAAGCTCTGCACCCTGGAAGAAACATCCTGGCTCAGCAGAACCCACCCATCAGCAGCCCCTCCTCCCCATGCCCCAGGGACAAAGCCGGGCACAGGGAGCTTTACTGGATGCCTAACAGGATTAGCAGCTGCGGGCGGGCAGGCAGCTCTGTAATAGGATTGCAATCTAATTAAACCTGCTGCCTGGGAGCTGGGCCCCAGCTGGTTGCAGCAGGGTGGGCTCAGGGGGCAGCTGGAGGGACCTCAGGGTGGGGTGGGCAGGAGCAGAAGGAGGGGTGAGCTGTCAAGGGCCATGGCAGTGGTGGTGGGTTCAGGGCTTTGCTGCCTGCATCTCTGGGCCTTTGGTGGGGGTGATGGCTGTGGGACACCAGCCTGGTGTGGAGGTGCCCCAGACAGCGTGGGGCGGCTGAGCAGGAGCCCTGGTCACTGTGCAAGGGGGCTGGGGAACATGTGCCTCTGCACATCTTCACCTGAGAGTTCACCCTCCAGCTGTTTCTCTGCCATGCAAAATGCCCTGTCTGGTCCAGCCAGCCGGCTGATGAAGGATTAATATTTTTAATTAAAAATGTGGCTCACTTCACCAAGTCCAATTGCATCCCCCTAGAAGTAGCAGCCCCCAGAGAATGAGAAGCTCAGTTTTCACACCAGCGACATGCTGGAGTACGGTGCATGCTGAGAACAGGGCTCATGCCACCCTGGTGTGCACACCAGCCTGGAGGGTGGATCTGCACAAATGCACCCCAATTTCATGGAGACGTCAGTGCTCCATGCAGCATCCTAACCACACCCTGATGCCCCAGCTCACCGCTGCGCAGATGAAGGGCAAACTTGTTGCTTGCCCAGTTTGTGTAGGCCCTACAATAAGAGAGCCCAGTAATCATGTGGTGGGATGTGCATTTCACTAGCAAGCAGCTGTGCAGCCCCTGACCTGCCCCATGGCAGACCCCACAGGGTGGTACCTCCAAGTCTGGAGCCCTGAGGGGTCCTGGCAGAGGTGGGCAGGGGCAGAGCAGCCCAGTAAAGCCTGGAAAAGCCACGCACTAGCTCTGCTGGGTTCTGCTTCTCCAGGCTGCTGGGGTGGCTCAGTGCTCCCTCTCATTTTAATTAAACCTATGAGTGCATTTTTCATCCCAAGGACAGGCCAAGTGGCTGAGCATGCTGCTGGAGGGGAACTTCAGCCAAACAGCACTGGAGGGGATCCAGGTGGTCTCTGCCAGTTCAGCTTGTCCCGTGGGGCCCGTGTGCTGCCCTCTGGGATCTGAGAATCCACCTCCCCACTTCACCCCCAGGCCCAATGGGGCCAAAACCCATCCTCCTGCCCAGGAGGCTGCCGCAGTCTCAGGGACATATGGATGGGGAGCAAGAATGGGACAGGCAGGACTATCTTGCAGGACAGAAAGATTTTTCGCTCAGCGGTCCTGGCATGAAGAGTGGTGAAGCTGCTCTTTCCCATGGGACACCCAGGACAGAGCGTGCAGCACTGTAGCTCGTATCAAATCTGATTGTGAGCATGCTGGGACACACCATGGGAGACTCTGCATCCCCTCAGCCACCTGTCCTTCACTACAGAGTTGGGAGCACTGGCCCGCCCATCCTTCTGGGGCTGGGTGAGCTTTACCAGTGCACTCCCCATGGTCTCCATCTTGAACCCTGTGTGGTTGCGCTTGGGGTGAAGGTTGGATCTGCCTTCCCTCCTTGCTCAGAGTTGGGATGTCTGTGATTCCCCCCCATTCAGTGTAAACAGCCTATCTGATGCTCCATCCCTGCCTCCGCCAGGCACAGCAACCGCATAACCATGGCAACAGTGTCCCTATAACAACCAGGTACATCTGACATCCCCATGGCAACTGAATCCCTGAACAGCCGGTGAAGAGCTTCGCTTCCTCAGTGCTGGGGAGAGATGTGGTGGGGTTTGAGTCCCACCAGGGTGGGTGACTGCAGGGATGCATGGGCAGACACAGCCGGGAAGGGTTTTGGCCAGTTGACTGGGGCAGCACAAGCCTTCACAGCCTCTGTCCTGCCAGCAAGGCTGAAGGGAACACAGGCAATGCGGGAGAAGGGGGTGGTCCCACTGACAGCATCGCCCCAGCTCATCCTCCTGCATCCCAGATGCATCCTGCCTGCTGGGCTGTCAGTGCCTTTGGGCCGTCATTCCCTGCTCCAATACATATTCCCTGGAAATGGGTAACCTGACGGCTGGGATCATACTCACTCCCACATTCTCCTCCCACCTCTAACTCCCGCTGCAGGGATGCTCTGTCTGCTGCCCACAGCCTACCCTCCATTTGGGGCTGCCGGGCCCTCCTGCCACTGCCTGCCCGTGTCTGCCAGGCCAGACTCACCAGACAGCAGCCCTGACGCAGTCTGTCATTGCACACGGCAATTGCACACCATGCAACTTTAATGTGTCAGGCCTGAATTATTGAGCCCTGCAGTGGGTTGTGTGCTTGCAGGCAGGACCCATCATCTCTCCTCTTCTCCCTGCCCATGCAGGTTGGCAGCAGTGGGTGGGCGCTGGTGAGAGGTCCCAGCCTTTGGGGTCTCTCTGGGTGCAGGAGGGTGCTGTGACCCTTGCTGGCCCCTGGGGCTGTGAGGTACAGGTGGTAGAGTGGCTGTTGGTGCCACCAGCTTGGTTGCCTGGGTTTGGTGGTCCCTGAGGATGGCATTATCTCTGCAGGGTGCAGCAAGACGTATACAGGGAGGGGTGTGCAACCCTGCCCTGTCCCCACCTCAGCATTTGCTCCCTTCATCCACATGAAATCCCATGGCCAGAGGAAGCAGATCGCCCGCTGCTGCTCTGGGAGATCCTCACCTGCCTTCTCCTCACTCTGATGCTGGGTCCCAGTGAGACAAAGCCTTTCCACCACAATCAGTATAAATCCCGCTGTGGGTGCAGCCAGAGCTTGCTCCCTGGCCGGGCACGGCTGTCACTGTGCCACTCTGGGGATGATGAAAGGCTGGGAGAGTGGCCTGGCTGCTCTCTTCTTTTGCAGTTTTCCCAGTGCACCCTGCAGCCACTCGATGATTTTCTGACTAGTCGCAAGCCTTGACCGCCCTCCCCACACAGACCCATCCATCACCCATGGCTGGCACCACCACACAGATCACGGGCACTGAAGTCACCTGCCTTGCTCTGTCCCTGGCTGTCCCCCAGCCCCACAGACAGCGACCCTGTGGTGGCCAGTCTGGGGGAAGCAGCTCTGAGCATGCAAAGGTACCCTGTTTCCCCTGGACCAATGCATGCAAAGGTTTCTTGCCCACCCCTCCTTCTTCCCCATCCCCTAGCACTGTGTCGTACCCTCCCACTGCCATCCCCAGCCCTCATCCTGTGCCAGGGACCCCTCGAAGCTTCAGCCACAGTCTGCAGGGTGTTGGGCAAGGGTCTGGTGGTACCCACGCACCTGCAAGTGGGAGAAATAGCTACAAACAGAGCAAGCCCAGCCCCAGTGCATACTCCTGCATTGCTCTTGCCATGGGGCATCTCTCCAGGCATCTGCACCAAGACATGGATACCTGTCCCACTCAATCGGGACAGAGCTGAGCATGACAAAGCCAGTACAGAGCAGGAACAAGGTGCTCAGAGATGGACAATGGGGCATCAGGAACCAGCATTGCCTCAGCAGCACACTGTGCCACAACACCTGGAAGTGCGAGAAAGCAGTAGGGTGGCAGGGCACGCCTGGTTTTACATGAGGGCATGGGTGCAGAGGCCACAGAGATGAGGCACAAATGGGTTAGATATACTTGTAGGGACCAGAGGATCACAGGGGGCTGTGTTAAGGGACAAACAGCAGCTGACATGGTCATATGGCCAGAGGAGAGCAGTTGACAAGGAAGGGGGACATTGGGGCATGGGAGAGGAGGCAAGTGTGGTTGGTGATGCAAAGCACCATGATTTTTAGCTGCTGGTAATTGAGTTTCTTGGAGAGGCTGGTGGAAGAACACGCCGGGGGGACGGACTCAGGACTTTATCCCTGGCAATTCAGAAGAGGGCTGCTGAGGAGCTGCTCTGCCAAGTGGAAAAGCCACTTGAGTCATGCTTAACTTCATCAAGGGAATGGCATAGAAATCTGGGAGCTTGCTAAAAGAACTTAATAGAGCAGCCAGGAGGGCAGAGCGCCTGCAGGCAGCATGAGAATTGCTCAGAGCAGCATGCTGGAGACTTCCAGTAAATGAATGCATCCTTTAACAAGATTTGCAGGGCCAGCGTGGTCGAGGAGTGGAGTAGAGCAGGCAAACGGATGGGTAAGGGCATCCCTCAAGGACGTAAGCAATGTCAAAACACAGACCATGGGAAAGGGGATGAAGTTACATGAAAAAACACAGCAAAACAACCCCCAAAAAGGCTTTGAGGAAGAACTTGGCAGCAGTGCAAAATTGCAAATAATTTTTCAATGCCCATTTTGAAGCGTTGCTGTAGCAATGAGGCTTTGGGGGTGTCCAGGGGTGCACCACAGTGGGCTGACCTGGTCCTATGTTCTTTGGATGAGTCTTGGGGTAGGACCTGCTTGTCCTGCAAGCCTTTGCCTTTTGTGTTAGAACAAGAAAGTTAAGTGTTTCTAGCCCTGGAGCAGACATCCCGTGCCCGTATATCAACGCGAGGGGTTGCTGCTGAAGGAGCAGCCTCAGTGCATCGTGGCAGGCAAGCAGGGGAAGGATCTCCCATGGCCTGTGACTGTGAGAACAAAGTCCACAAGTACAAAGTGCAGCTGTGCTTGCTGTCAAGTGGTAGGAAATTAAGGCAGTTAGTCTCATGAGAAATCAGCCTCACACCAACAGAAATCAAACTGTTACACCAAATGTAATCCTGGATAAATTTATCTTAAGAAGCAAGCCTGCAGAGGAAGATAAAACCATGTTAGGGGAGGCTGAGAATATGTTCCATGGGATGCAAAGCCACCATTCCCTTTACAGCTTGCAGATTAAAGTTTTCTCATAGAAAACATTTCCCCCCACTCAAATATCACTACTAAAATTTCCCTCGAGGAAAACAAGTGCTAAGCAACATGTTGTTATGTACGAACAGTGCTCTCAATGGAAGCAGTATTAAAGAAATCACATTGAAACTTCCTGTTGGAGTACGAGTGGTGCCAACACCGAGGGGAATATTAGTTTATTCCTACATTATATAAAGATGCTTCACCACCTCTGGGGTTAAAACCCAGGGTTCCACTTTTCAAGGAGAAGTATTTGGCTAAAATTAAATGGACCCAGAACAAGTGCAATCTGGAGGCTCCTGGTTCTACAGGAGAGGAGGTAAATCCCCGGGGGCTCTGGGAGCCAAGTGCTGCCATGGAGTTTTGCCCCAGGGCTTGCCTGCAGTCAGCAAATCTCCTGCCAGCACAGCTACAAATCCCAGATGAGCCCATGAGGATTGTTCTAATTAACTAATGAAGGTGTGTCCTGTGGGGAAGATGGATAATCTGAGCTGGAGACTTGTTCCCTGTTTGGGTGGGTGAACATGGAGCAGCACCCAGCTCCTCTCAGGGGACCCTATAAGCATTAGTACACCCTGAGGATGGAGCTGCAGATCCCATGGTGTGGAGGTGCTGAGTGTTCCCAGACACTGAGCATCGGCCCACACAACATTGGCTTCAACTGAAATTCAGTGTCAGACCCCGGGCGTGCTCCCTTCAGGGTTGCCTTCAAAAACCCAGCAACACCTGGACAGGCTGGAAAGTTGGGCAGGGAAAAATTTAATGAAATATAACAAGGGAAAGTGTAGAGTCTTGCATCTGGGCAAGAACAACTCCAGGTACCAATATAAGTTGGGGAGCGATCTGTTAGAGAGCAGTGTAGGGGAAAGGGACCTGGGGGTCCTGGTGGACAGCAGGATGACCACGAGCCAGCACTGTGCCCTTGTGGCCAGGAAGGCCAACAGTACCTGGGCTGTATTAGAAGAGGGGTGGTTAGTAGATTGAGAGAGGTTCTCTTTCCCCTCTACTCTGCCCTGGTGAGACCACATCTGGAATATTGTGTCCAGTTCTGGGCCCCTCAGTTCCAGAAGGACAGGGAACTGCTGGAGAGAGTCCAGCGCAGGGCAACGAAGATGATTAAGGGAGTGGAGCATCTCCCGTATGAGGAAAGGCTGAGGGAGCTGGGGCTCTTTAGCTTGGAGAAGAGGAGACTGAGGGGTGACCTCATTAATGTTTATAAATACGTAAAGGGTGAGTGTCAGGAGGATGAAGCCAGGCTCTTCTTGGTGACAACCAATGATAGGACAAGGGGTAATGGGTACAAACAGGAACACAAGAGGTTCCACTTAAATATGAGAAGAAACTTCTTCTCAGTGAGGGTGACAGACACTGGAACAGGCTGCCCAGGGAGGTTGTGGAGTCTCCTTCTCTGGAGACATTCAAAACCCACCTGGACACCTTCCTGTGTAACCTCATCTGGGTGTTCCTGCTCCAGTGGGCGGATTGGACTGGATGAGCTTTAGAGGTCCCTTCCAATCCCTGATATTCTGTGATTCTGTGAAGCCCCATCCTCCTCCCAGAGGGTCCACCAGCTTGGCTGCTCTCATCCTTGGGTTTTGACTTATGTCTCATCCTGTCTACTGCAATCAGGAGCTGTTTTTTTCAGACAAATCACATGAGAAAAATTAATGTCTGATGAGGCTGAAGTCTGTGCAGGATCCCCCTGAGCCACAGCCAGGTGCAGTGCAAGGAGGATCTGCTTCAAAGCGGGGAGCTGCTTCATTAAAAAGTGAGCTAGGGTTTTTGACATTAAGATAAACATCCTGATACACTTCAAAGGAGCTTCCTCTCCTTGTCCTTAGACACCCTCTCCTGCTTCACTCAGTTATGGCTTTTGGAGTCATACTACTTTCTGCTCTGTCCTGTGCTGTATCCCAGCTGGGTGGCTGCAGGGGGAGATGCTGGGTGCTGGTGATCTTCAGGGCAGGAACACAAACACTCTGGTACTGCCTTCTGGCCCATCTATGAAGAGTCAGGTGCTGGTGAAAGTGCCTCCATTTCCATTGAAAAACATCACAGTTTCGGAAGAAAGTCCAATAGAGAAGTATGCAAGGGCTAATTGGGATGCCTCCCAATTAGTAGTGTGTGCACAGGGTGCCTGTTGGATTCACATTGCACCCCAATTTACCCCATGGTAAACCTTGTGAGAAAGGTTTTGCAAGGCTCAAGAGCCAGGGAACTGTTCCTTATGCTGACACCCCATGCTTTTGCTGCAGCTTTAGCAGGGCAGCCATCAGAGCTGAGCTTCAGGGTGAGCTGTGGCCAGGGGGTCTGTGTGCCCCTCACCTGGTCACCCCAGGGCTTGGGGCACCCCCTGAGGCAGGAAAGGGCAGAGAAGAGGCTAGTGCAGTGGGGAAGCCACACGCAACCGCAGGATGCAGTCCAAAGCTACTTTCAGGGTGGTGATTTGGGTCACACTGTCGATGCTTCTGCTTTGTGGGACGGAGCCAGGTTTCACCAGCAAGAAAAACAGTTTTTTTTAAAAATTTCCTCCAGACATTATATATAGGCCCTGGGCTCAGACAGGCTGTTCAGGAAAGAAAGGATCAGGAGAGTGGTGCAGCTTTGACTTGTTCCAGAATGGGATAAATCTGGGGAAAACCCCTCTACCAGATACCAAATACCCCAGGGATCTGTTCCAGTCATTCTGGGGGTTGCATGGCTTTTGGGGTGCAGAGGGGCTGCTTGGTGTGCTGTGGCTGCCCCATTGCAGGCTGTTGCCTGGGGTGGAGCTGTACATTTTGGCTGTCCAGAGCAGGACCTTCGTGGTCCCTGGGCCACCAGACAGCAGCATTGAAACCCTGCTGAGATCTGTTGGTGCTTTCAGCTGTATTTCCAGCATGGACCAGGCCTCACGTGTCCCAAAAGGAACCTGCTTTCCCCTTTGCCAAGCTCATCCCATGCTCTCCTGACCACCACCCCAGCCCTGCCAGCACGGGCACATTTCCTGCGCCTGGAGCCAGAGGGACCTGACCAGGCACAGGGGTTATTTCAGGCACACACCCCCAGGAACATGCAGTGGCTTTGGCTGTCCCAGACCCTTTCACACCATTGCTACCTTGGTTCCAGCCCCAGTTCCCGTTGCTGCAACTGCCTGGTGCCTGCAACCCAGGGGCTCATGAGAAAGGGGCTGGGGTCCAGCCCTGCCCCACTGCCCCTCTGGCACCTGCCTGTGCCCAAGCTGGGGGGTGCGGTGCTCCTTCAAGCCACGTGGCATGGGGTGTTATTGAGGGGTGCAGTGTAGGACACCCCCATACCTGGATAGCAGCCCAATCCACGCACCCCTGCGCCTTGGGGCGCGGGTGAAGCAGACCTCGGGGTGAGGGGGTCCCACTGCCTACTGTGCTGAGAGTGCGACCCCCGGCTTTGGAGGGACAACCCTGGGGGGAGGGGGCGGCTTCCCTGCCGTGGGACAGGCTGGGTCAGACCGGAGGCCGAGACCTCGCCGGGTGCCGGGGCTGCCCCCGGGGTTTGCCGCGGGCTTCCCGGCTCTGGGCCCGGCGGGGGGTCGAGGAGGGAAATCCCCCTCTCGTGACGTCACGGAAAGAACCACCTGCCCTCGCTCCGCCCCTCCCTGCTTTGTGATTGGACGCGGCGCTGTCACTCCGCCGCAGACTCGGCGATCGGGTAGAGAGCTCCTCGGCCACGCCCCCAGAGCTGACCGCGCCCTTCTCCCACCTCCCTGATCTCCTATTGGCTGCCGAGCTGTCACTCTAGCCAGGCTCTACCCGCGTGGCCGACGCACGGTGCTGCATCCCGCGATCTCGGGTGGGAGTGCGACTGGCCGCAGGCATTCTGCCGCCCTCCTGCACCCCTTCTGCAGGCCCCACCGCCATCCTACTGCACACCCGTGTGCTGGCACCGCACCCCATTGCACCTGCTTCGCCCCCTTGCACCCCGACGCACTCCGCTGCACACCCACGCACCCCCTTACACTCTGAGTCTAACCCGCCCAGTTCCCGGTACTGCACGTCCCTGTCTCCCACTGCACCTCCAATGCCACCCCACACACCCTCGATCTGCAACCCCCAGAGCAACCCCCTGAAGGAACCTCATCCTCCGCTGCAGCCAGGCCCCTGCTGCACCTCATCGCAGGGCACCCCTCACCGCGCTTCACCTCCCGACAGGGACCTGCGCCCTCCCTGTGCGGGGGAAGAGCTGACCCCGCCTGCACCAGCACACTCAGGGCTTGCGGAACGGGCGCCATGTTGTCCCAGGGCTGGAGGAAGGAGGGTGCAGCCTACAGTGCAGAGCACAGCAGGGTGGCCAGGAGCCAGGCGGGATGGTGGGGAGTGTGATGGAATGATGGGGAGCACATCAGGGTGGTGGGGATCACAGCACGATGATGAGGCGCACAGCAGGGTGGTGGGGAGCACAGCAGAATGATGGGGAGCACAGCAGGGTGGTGGGGAGCACAGCAGGATGAAGGGGAGCACAGCAGAATGATGGGGAGCACAGCAGGGTGGTGGGGAGCACAGCAGGATGAAGGGGAGCACAGCAGAATGATGGGGAGCACAGCAGGGTGGTGGGGAGCACAGCAGGATGAAGGGGAGCACAGCAGAATGATGGGGAGCACAGCGGGGTGGCAGGGAGCATGGCGAACCACAGCCCAAAAGTGCCCTCTCATTTCAGTTTCACTGTGGCAAGTAGCAGGGCTCAGGAAGGGAGACCCCACCTTTCTACTACCTTCACCCACCCTGGTCAGCCCCCAGGTAGGAAAGGCAGGGCAGCACTGCTCAGCAGCAGTGGTCCCTTGCCATGAGGCCTGGGCCACAGCTGCTGGCCAGCAGCCAGACACTTTCTGCTCCCTTCTCGGGGGCACAGAGGAGGGTTTGTATGTGACTGTAGAAGCACAGTCCCCAGCAGGCTGGCCATGGTCCTGGCAGCCCCTGGGGGCCCCGGTTCCCCGCCTGCTGTGTCACAGGGTCAGCGTGCCTCTGCAGCACAGCCCGAGTATGCAGCTCGCGTGGGATAAGGGATGGTGCTGAGAGAGGTAACGGGCTTTCCCGGCACCACTCGCCCACGCTTCTCCCCTGCCAGGTGCCGGCTGGGCTCCAGCATTACTGCTCACTTGTGCTGTAGCACCTGCTGTCCCCCACCACCTCACTGGTGACCCTGAATGCCATGCCTCTGGCCCCTCACCATGGTTGGGTGCTACAGCTGGCTGGTGTGTCCTGCTCTTTCTGGTGGCATCTGTGGTGGGCCATGCGAAGGCTTGGCAAATAATCTGGAAGGCTTGGCGTGTCCTGGAAAACCCCGTCAGATGGTGTTTCTGGTGGGGCAGGCATACAGGGCAGCAGTGGGCTGGGGCATGCAGCAGGAATCGCGGGATTTTGGGAACATCTTGCTGGGGAGCTACAGGGACGTGTCCCGCAACTTCACCCTGAAGGTCATACATGGCAGCTGAGCAGTGCCAACCCCACTATGTCCTCAAGATGGATGATGACTGCGTCTACATGGACTGCTTGCCCACCTTGCAGGCTGGGCATGACCAGGAGTGGACCAGTCTCTACATGAGGTCCTTCTTTTCCTGGGAGAAGTGGTAGGTCACCTGCCAGTCCTCCAGCAAGTGGCATGTGGCATGGTAACACTACTGTCTTGATGTCTACCTGCTTTATGCCAGTGGCACTGGCTACATCAAGATATTCTGGAGGCAGCCAGCATGTCTACTCCATCCCCATGGAGGATGTGGCAGGGGTCTGGGCAAGAGCCAGACTTCCAGCTGCTTTGCCAAGCACAACAGGCCATGGCAAATCTGCAACTACTGTTACTTGATGGTGATTCATGTCCTGTGCCCTGGGAGCAGGATGGGGCTCAGCACAGCATGCTATGAGCCCTCACCTTGTCCACTGGAAGGGATCTGACGAGGAGCTGGTATCAAGGGACCACAGTCGCAGCAAGCACTGCCTCCCAAGCCCCAGCACTGCCCAGCATCACCTAACCCAGCCCCTCCCTTGCAGAGGGATGCAGCCTGTGCCCCAGTTGGGCTCTCTGCCCTCCAGAGTGCCAGCGGTAGCCCTGCTCACCTCCACAACATGACAGCATGTCCTCCAGGCTGCGGGCTTGCCAGCCCCAGGTGCAGCTGGAAGCTGTTGGGGAGTGGGCAGAGGCAGAGAAAGTACATCTACCCCACGGTGTGTGGCCTGGGAGTTTCTCAGAGGCTATAAATAGCTGAGTTCCCCTTCTGCTCATCTCGAAAGTGAGAAGGGGAACATCCCCCAGAAAGGGGGAAAGAATTGCTCAATTACTGTCACTGCTGGAAAAAGCTATTTTTAATGCTATTAAAGTGTCTCTCTTCTATAAACTTTCAAAATATCTGGGGACTCTGCTATAAAGATTTGTGCCATGGCTGCGTAGTGAAGCTGTCACCTCTGGGGCCCGGGGTGGTGGCACTCACGGTGGGGTGCAACTGGTGGCAGGGGATATCCGAGGCTTCTCTTTGTGATGCACAGGAGGGGAACAGGGCATCCGAAGGCCACACTCATAAAGGGGCATGTGGGGGATGCCGTGGTCAGGGTCCCTAGGGTGGGTCTGCGGCCGGAGCAGGAGCTGGTGCAGGGTCTCACCCACCTGCACCAGACTGTGGGAGAGGAAGTGGAGGTGGGAGACGGTGTCGCTGGCCAGGCTCTCCAGCAGCGCCTGCTGCTGCCGTGATGTCTGCAGGATATGCACCAGCAGCTGCTGGATACTCTGGAGCAAGCCAGCTACGCCAGAGCCTGCAATGAGAGCGGTCTGGTTGCAGCAAACTCTCACCACAGCTCCAAGAGCCCATTGTGAGGCTGCTGGGATGCTGCTGGGAGGACTCACCTTGCAGGCTTATGTCTGATGCCTCTTCACCCACTGATGGCTGCTCGCTCATAGCAGCTGTCGCAGGGGAGCCCAGGGCTGTGATGACCCCTGGCAGCACCTGGTTTCTTCTCCCCATCCCTGGAGACGTCTCACCAGGAAAACCTAACACAATGGTTTGGCATGGAGGGAGCAGCCAGAATACTGGAGCCACGCGAGCCCCAGGAGGGCACTGCCTGCAGGAGCCCCTGCCCTCTGGCCCCACAAGCAGGACAGGACAGAACAGTGGTGAAGCCTGGAGCAGGGGGACTTGCTCAAAACCACAGACACTTACCGGCCTTTTGCTCAGCTCTTTCCTGCTTCACGGCAGTGTGATAGCCTGGAAAGGAAGCAGACACAGCCTGTGAGCTGCAGCTACCTCCTACTTCAGGGCACACAAGCACCATGGCCTAGGCATGGTTAGTCACCCAGGAGGGGATGGGGAGGGAAGCAGTGACTCGTGTCTGCAATGAGAACCATATCAGACCCTGCTCGAGGGGCTGAGGGGGTTCACTGGGCTGAGCAGGGTAAGGAAAGCCTTACGTGGCACCGTGGTGCGAACGGGTGGCACTCCAGCGATGTGGTTCCCACCAGCTGTTGGGAGAGAGCAGAGAGGAGAGATGCACTGTCTGACAAGACCTGCTGGGGAATCACCACCAGCCCAGGGTCTCCCAGCTTGCCCCAGCCAGCCCCGCAGCCCGACATGCCCTAGCCACAGCTCCACAGAACCCTGCAGCACCCCAAAGCATTTCACGAGCTAGATACAAAAGCAGGAGTCACTCACCCACCACTGCAATGCAGCCACCTCCGGGCTGGAAGGCAGCAGCGGCGCAGCAGCGCGCAGCAACGCTACACAACAGATTAGGACTGGAAGTGAAGGAGAATCCCACATCCACTTGAAACTGCTGGGGAATTTACGGAGACAGAAGGTAATTACCCAGTGAGGGATACTGGCTGGGGTGCCCATGCAAATCACACCCAGGGATGTATCCTGCATCAACTCAGTGCCAAATCCCTGGGAGTGCACACAGTGAAGGGGATTCAGGATCTGTCCATGGGTGGGCTGCAGGGCAGGGGAGCTGCAGGCACCTCTGGCCCTCACAGCCAGTCCTAACTCATTTGAAGCTTTATGATTTTACTGGGGAAGGGGGAAGCCAGAACCTGCTGAAGGAAGGGGAGTCACATGCCCTGCAGTGCTGTATTGCCACAAGAGCCTCCTGGGCTGGATCAAGGCCACCATCCTTTAAAACGCTAGAGCCCCACAACCTGCCATGGGGCAGCCAGCAGCCTTGCCATAGACTCAGGCTGGGTCAGAGCTGGGGATTTCCTCCTGCCCCATCCCAATTCCCTCATGCTCTTGGGCTGGTTTGAAGCAGCAGCCTCTGGAGACAGAAGTCCCAACACCCCATCGGTGATCATCCCTGCTGAAGGACTTCTGATGGGTTTCCTGGCTTTCTAAGTCCTCCATTCCAATCATGCTGGCATGGGTTTGGGTTGGAGCCGTGGCCGTGCAGCCCGGTGCAGCGGGGCAGACCGGTACTTACAGCTCTTTGGCTTTTCCTTTGCACACTGCAGTGGCGGGGACAGTATGGCTGGAGCGTCCATACTAACATCGTACTCTGCAAAAGGAGGGTGAAGGGGTGCAGAAAAGAGCTTCAGTAACTGGAAGATAAGGGGTGCCTGCAACCCCACAACCAAGACAAACCCCACCGCAGCTGCCTGAGTTCACAGGTACCTGGTGACTCCGGTGAGGATGAAGAGTGGGTGGCAAGGGCTAATCTGCGCTTTCTTGGGGGCTGCCTCACCAGGTCTAGAGGAGGAGAAACAACAGACCCTGGGTAGCCATGCAGCACCAGCGCTCCCCAGTATTCCAGGTCTAGCCTCCCCACCCAGGCCACCTGTCCATCCCTGAGAACTCACCTGGCATCCTCCGCTCACCGAAGACGGGCCGCCCAGCCGCCTTCCAGATGCTCTTCATGGCTCGGTAATGCAGAGGCAGCGGGGATGAGTGGTGTCCTGCCCTCCGGCGTGTCTCCCGCTCCAAGTGGAAAGCCTGCTTGAGCGCCTTCCACTTGCAGCGGCATTGGGCCACAGTGCGCTCGTAGCCGGCCACCATCATCCCCTCGCTGATCTCCTGCCACAGCGCCTCGTTGGGTCGCGACGTGGAGGCCATGAGCAGGGCGGCCTCCCCCGAGACCTCCACCAGCGCCAGGAGTGTTCTGACCTCCGCCAGTGTCCACGCTCGCCCGCGGGGCATGCTGCTGGGGGCGAGGGTGGGTGCCGGGGGAAAAGCTCGGCCTCGGGCCGGTGGTGAGGCTGGGATGGGCAGGGCTCAGCCCCGGGACTCGGACGTCCGCTCCCAAGGACGCACCGGGAGTCTGCCGTGTCGGGAGCTGCACCGGGAGCCACGCCGGGAGCTGCACCGGGGACCTCCCGGGAAGACACGGGAGCTACACCGAGAGCCGCACCGGGGGCCGCACCGGGGGCCACACTGGGGGCCGCACCGGTGGTGGCGCCAGGAGCAGCACCGAGCGCCCCTGCACTTCCCCGGGAGGCGCCCCGGGAGCTGCCGGGAGTCGCCGGGAGCCCCACGGAGCATGTGCAGCCTGGGGAGGAGCCGCTGGGAAACGTAGTCGTGGCCGCATCAGATCCCATCCCTCCAACCCCGCCATCACCCGCCAGCCCGACGGAGGGGTCGCTGTCTGCTTGCGGGTATCCCTGCCCCTGCCCGCACTGTGCGGCTGCAGGAGTTCGGGGTGCGGAAGGGAACCGGGACAGAACCAGCCCAGGGGCGACTGGGGGATTCTGCCTCCTAATTCCGAGGGCATAGCAGCCCGCAGGGTTCGGGGAGAAGTAGGAGCACCCTGGCCGCCCAGGGCTGAGATGCAGCCGCAGCCGTATGCAAAAACGGTAGCAGAAACCACATCTGAGCAAACACCTTGTGGCCTTGCTGCTTTGAGAGTGTGGAGTCTGGGGGTGCAGACAGGGCCCCATGTCCTGCTCCCCAGGGATGCCCAGGTCCCCTACATAGTTCCTGCTACAGATCTGCTGAGCACCGAGGGGTCAGGCCAGGGAAAGCCACCCTCTATGTGGCTGCCCAGCCCAGCTCTGGCCCCATGTCTGAGCTAGCAGCCATCACCATCGCTCACTGCCCCGAAACCAGGGGTGTAGGGTTCCTTCATGCCAAGAATGCCTGGGCACCAGCCTTGCTGGGGTTCCCCCTCGCCCCAGTCACTGGCAGTGCCATGAACCCCCAGGGTTGTGGCCTAGGTGGTGTCTCTGGGGACCCCAAAAGGAAGTGACACTTTCCATTTCACATCACACCCAGCTGCCATAGGGGGCTGGGAAGGGCTTGCCGCTTCTCCTGTGGGGCACAGAACGAGAGACTGTGGGAGGGATGGATGAGGGAGTCACGTACGCCGATCTGCACTTGCCCCCCACACCAGGTAGTGGCGTGCTACTCCCTGCTCTTGGCACCCCAGCTCTCTTGGCGGTCTCCTGCCTTCCTGAAACCCCTTGACTTCTGCAGGGCCATTCCTCCAGCCTTGCTTCCCTGGTTTGCTTCTTTTGGGTGTCCTCTTCCAAACAGCTCCTCTCCAGCCCTGTTTCAGACTGCTCTCGGGCTGCAAGGCAAGACAGACCCAAGGGCACCCCAGTGCCACAGCACACACAGTCTCTCACCTTCCCTGGTCTCTCCCATGCCTGCCAAGTGCTGTCGGCTGGGAGGGTCAAGGTGCTGCAAACGAGCTCTCCCTCAGATTTCCTGGGCTTCCCTACTGCCTTCTAAGACCCTACCCAGGTCTTGCAGACATTTGCTGGCTAGTGGGTCCCCACTACTCCCACCAAGCCCCCAGGGCCCACATTAACTCTCTTTCTCAGCTCCTCAGCAGCCGGTGCAGTTGCCCTGGTGCTGAGCAGCCCTCAGCCTGGCTCTCTTCTACCTCCTGCTCCTGCTGGCACAAATCATCCTTGTTGGCTTGAGCTTCCACTGTGAGTACCTGCTCATGTCTGGACATCTCCAGCCAAGGTCTTGGGGTTGGTGTTGGCACCATGGGGTCTGTATACCAACAAGAGGGAGCTGCAACTTGCCCATGGAGCTGAGCTCTCCTGCTTGTGGCTGAAGGCATTGTGGTTTCTGGGGCAAGCAAGAAAATTAGTGAGGCAAGACCTCATGTGCATGGCTGGGAGGGGAAGGTGGGGTGTCCTGGTTTTGTTAAAAACAAGTTTCTCTTTCAGTGAATTTTGCCTGTCAGCTAAAGCCTTCATATTAACTGCATTTTCCTGGAGAACCAGACACATGTTTTGGTAAACCTAGCAATGGAATGCAAACTTATTGATAAGCACGAGAGGGACGACGAGAAACAAGAGACCAAGAAACTGACCAACTGTGTATAACATTCCATTAACGTGAATACTTCATATAAAGTGGGAGATCACGAGGATCTCATCCCTTTTTCCCTTTTGCCCTTTTCCCTTTGTCCCTTTTCCCTTCTGCTTATGGCTGACATTAAAAGAGGACCTTGCTAGTCGTCCCTGCGAACTGAGGCCTAGTGAGAGACTGAATCCAGCTCCGGTTGGCTGCAGAGTCTAATCCAGGACTTCAGGTGCCGGCTCTGCAGTTGCTGAGACTTTCAAGATTGGTTTTGTATATTTTGTATTATTTTCTCTATTCTTATTAGTAGCATTAGTAAAACATCTTTAATTTTTTCCAGCTCTCTTCACTCTGTGCTTCTTTTCCTCCCAATCGCCTCTCCTTAGTGAAAAGTGGGGAGAGGGAGGGGGAAGTGTGTGTGGGGAGGAGAGGGGGTTAACAATACATCTGCCAGGGTTTTATTGTCACCCCGCAATCTTAACCCTCGACATGGGGGAACTGTGTGGGCTCAAGGAACAGCGCTGAGACAGCCCACTCCATCACATGGCAACTAAATGAAGACAGGACGGAAAACAGTGACACTGAAACTGAAAGGCAGAAGCACTTTCCCCAAAAGTCTGTTGTGTGATGGGCTCCCAAACACAGCAAAAGCCACAAGGACCTTGGCAGGCTTGGCTTGCAGGTCACCTAAAGGGGGAAATGCCCTCAGCTGTAGCCATGGGGGTGTCCCATGGGAGAGAGTACAGGGTGATACTGGGAGCAGGAACCTAGAGTTGGCAGGGACACTTCTGTGCCTTTCTTCTGTAGATTTAGCACAACAGGCGAGCTGTACCCATGGTCCCTGGAGCATGGAGGAGAGCCTCAGCTATGGGGTGCAGGTACTTCCAGGTAAGAGAGACCAACAGACTCCTGGGTGAGGTTTGGAGCCTGGCTGCTCCTTTCAAGAGGCAGGATCTGTTGCTACTCCAGAACACACCTCTACGCAAGTCTTCCTTCACCCTTGCTGCCTGTTCCCTGGCTCATGGCATGGAGAGCTGCCCTAGTGCCGCTGACCCCAGCATCGCTCAGTGTTGCCTGAGCACGCCACCAGCACCAGACTCATGGCTGTCATGAGCATCCACATGCCAGGTGGCATCAGGAGCTGCCTTTTCAAATGGTATTTGTATCACCTCCCCCAACAAGGAGCTCCCCTCTCTGACCCACCTGCCCAATGCCAGCACCTTCATGCAACCAACCCACCTCCCCTGGGGCTCCCGCTGTGGAGCTGGAGCTGGGATGTGGGATCTGGGCTCCAGGGTAAGGACAGATGGAGAGTCCTCTCCGAAGGGCAGCTGCAGGAGTGTGCTGCATTGGCTGGCATGCTACCTGCCATTTGTCACCCTCCTGTCCCCTGGCGAAGGGGCTGGTGGCAGACCCTGCCAGCTGCCCCATTCCAGCTGCTCCTGCAGGCTGCATTTCTAGTGCACAGGGCGATGCCAGTTCTGCCCAGCTGGCTGGCTCTGGGATGCGGGGCAGTGCTACTACTTCTCCTCTGCCAAGAAGACCTGGGAGCAGAGCAGAGAGGACTGCTGCTCCAGAGGGGCACAGTTGGTCACCATCCGAGCCAATACCACCCCGGTGAGTGCATGCAGCCTGGCCTCTCCAACCAGGCTCTGGGCTGCTTTGGTGACCACCTCAAGGTCCCTTAGCAGCCATGCAACCATCACCAGCATCATCTCAACTCCAGTGATGCTGCGCCTGTACTGTGCAGCCTTGACCACTAACCATGTGGCTGGAGCTGAGTGTTCCCCTGGGGAGCTCATGTGTGTCCTCTCCTGAGCTAGGCTTTCCTGGTGCGCACAGCCCAACATGGAGGTCTTCCACGTGGGGCTGAAGTGGGATGGCTCCAGGTCTGACTGGAAGTGGCTGGATGGCACCACACTGGAGTGGTGAGGTGATCAGCTTGTCCCCAGCCAGGACTGCTGAGGGTCCAGCACCAGGGCTGGGGGAGGTGACAGGGAGACAGACAGCCCACAGGCATGCGGGGAAGCACTCTACATTTTGGCCACATGTTGTCTTCCCATGGCTGCAGAGACATTTTAGGGAAGAATGAAGAGCCATGACCCTGGTGCCCGTATCTTGCCTGGGTGAGGGGTTGCAGGGATCCCCCAAAAGCAGGTTTGCAGACTTTGCTTGGTGCAGCTGGTGCCGAGCCCTGCCAGGAGGGATTTCTTGGCTCTACATGCATGCATAATGGACCTGGGGGTGCTGTATGCACAGTGGGGCTTGGGCTGCATGTCAAATAGGCAGGGGTAGGGTCTGTGGGGGAGCAAATCATGTACCCTAATTGGGAGGAACTTGGCAGGGGGCAGTGGTCCATGGAGATGGAGAGCTTTGCCCCTACAACATCTCTCTGCAGCCTCTGGTCCCTGGCTGGAGGGGCTGCTGATGGGACAGCCCCCGTTCTCCCTGCCCATCCCATCTCAGGCTGTTCTCTCCCTGCAGGCGCTTCCCAAACCAGTGCTCTGCCAGGTCCTTCCTTCCCTGTGGGAGGTTGTCAGGTTCAGGGCTGTTAGGGGGTCTGTGTGGGGATGGCCTCGGCTGGGTCTGTGAGCAGAGAGCAGCCACCCTGCGGTGGCTGGCATCCTCATCCCCTGCCTTCCTCTGGGGAAACACCACCTACACCTGTGTGGCGCCCTGATGACTGTGGGGACCTCCAGCCTGTCCCACTGCCCTATTCCTTGCCCAGCCTGGTGCTGTTGCCCCTTCACTCAGACCTCTTTACTCCCCTAGATCTCTGCACTTTGCCAATAAACTCTGAAACTTGCATGCTGTGCCTGGTTTTGGGGGATGAGGGTGGTGGTATGGAACTGCATCCTCCAGCTCCCTGACTCTGTCATGTCACTGTCCTGTAGGAAATGGCAGCTGCTGCACACCGAAGGAGATGGCTGGAAAACAGCACCAACCCAAGATTCCTCATGGCTTGGTGACAGTGTGGAGCAGCTCCTGTGTAGGCTGGAGCAGGTTCCACCCAGAGCTCTGACCTTTCTGTCCTTGGTGGCTGCCCAGGTTTTATACTTCTCGGCAAAGGCAGCTGAGAGGTGACCCTTTGACAGCCCGGTCCCATGGAGGGTTCGGGCTGGGCAGCAGCTTCTTGCAACCCGAGGAGGTGGATACAGGGCATGTGGGATGGAGCTTGTTCATGGCCCACCCACCTCCAAAGCGAGAGTGAGCTCAGAAATAAAACCCCTTTTTGCAAATAAAGCAACTACTTCTGCTTTTCTGCATATGAAGAAGTGGCTCCACCCCATGTAAGCATAGACACAGAGCAGGACAGGACTGAGTCCCTGGACTACTGCCACCCGGAGCACAGCACCCGCCTGCATGGACCAGAGTGTGGTCTATGCGGATCTGAAGTTTGCAGTGGCCCCCACCTGCCCCACAGCCCCTGATGAGGACGACAGCCCCTATGAGAACATGCCTCTGGGGACAGTGGCCCCAGCACCCAGCCCAGGTGAGAGCCTGGACACAACAATGGGCCCAGGGCTGCCCTGCCAGGGAGGGATGGTGGTGGGTGGCTGTGGGACCATGAGGTGACACCCAGGGACTCTCATCTCTTGCAGGGAACTGGCCCCGGCGTTGGCGTGTCCCTGCAGGGCTGCTGGCAGCCAGCCTGCTGCTGCTGCTGGTGGCCACCATTGCCCTGGGGACTTGCTGTGAGTGTGGGCAAGGGCCGCGGTGCGGCCAGGGAGGGGGGGCACTGGAAGCAGTTTGGGGTTGGGTGAGGGCCGGGTTGCCGGGGGGTGTTGAGGCCAGGGGGTGCCGGGGGCTGGTGGTTCTTGCTTGGCTGCCCTGAGCTGCCTTCATTTGCCTATATCTGCTTGCATTGCCTGCACTGCCCACCACTGCCTTCCCCTGCCTCTCAGTGCCTCCCAATGCCATCCCACTGCATTCCAGTGCCTCCCAATGCCATCCCACTGCATCCCACTGCCTCCCAGTGCCTCACAATGCCTTCCCACTGCCTTACCCTGCCTCCCAGTGCCTCCCAATGCCATCCCACTGCCTTCCATTGTCTCACAGTGCCTTCCATTACCTCTCACTGCCTGTCCACTGCTTCCCCATCATGTTCCACTGCCTTCCCCTTCCTTCCCATTGCCTTCCTGTTACCTCCCACATGCCTTCCCTCCCCTTGCCACCATGGGGCTTCCTTTTCCTGAACTGCCTCCATCTGCCTCCATCTGCTTGCACTGCCTGCACTGCCCATCACTGCCTTCCATTGCCTCTCAGTGCCCCCCACTGTCTTCCCACTGTTTCCCCATTGCTTCTATTGCCTCCCAGTGCCTTCCATCATCTTTCCACTGCCTCCCGCTGCCTCCATCTGCCGGCACCTGCCTCCCATTGCCATCCCACTGCCTTCCCAGTGCCTTCCAGTACCTCCCACTGCCTACCATCACCTTCCCACTGCCTTCTCCTTGCCTCCCACTCTTTTCTCACTGTCTATCCACTGTTTCCTATGGCCTCCCATTGCCTCCCAATGCCTTGCACTGCCTTCCACTGTCTTCCTGTTGCCCACCACCTCCTTAACCATTGCCTCCCACTGCCTCCCACTACCTCCCACTGCCTCCCGTTACCTCCCATTGCCTTCCATTGCCTTGCCAGCCTTGGGGTTTCCATTCCCTTCCCACTGGCACTGCCGGAACAGTCCCTGCCCAAAAACAGACATTCTTATCTCACTCTCCCTTGCAAGGGCCATGCCCTGAGCAGGGTCAGTCCCGTGTCCCCCTGCCTGGGCTGTCCTGTCCCTGTGCCCCAGCTCACCCAGCCTGTCCCCAGACTGGCAGGTGACCCGCAGGCTGCAGGACACCTCCCGGGAGCACACGGCCGAGCAGGACCGCCTCTCTCAGGAGGTGAGTGCGCGGGAGCAGAGCCTGGAGCAGACGCGGCTGGAGCTGGCGTGGGCCAGAGCGGAGCTGCAGCAAGCGTGGCAGGAGGGCAACAGCAGCCAGCTGGAGCTGGAGAGCCTGAACGCTGAGCTGCAGTACACCAGGCAGGAGATGGATGTGCTGCAGAAGGAGATGCAGGAGGTGCAGGTGAAGCTCAACGACAGCGAAAACACCGTGAGCAGCCTGCGTGCCTGCGTGAATACAGGTAGGGCTGTGGTGGGGAGGGGCAGTGATGCTGCTGGGGAGATGTGGGGGCTGAGCATGGCCCCTTGAGCATCTCTAAGTGGGCCTAAGCCCTGTCCTTTCCCCCAGATTGCTGCCCCTTGGGCTGGGTGCTCTACAGGAGCAAGTGTCTCTTCATCTCAGTGGAGATGAAGACGTGGTTGGACAGCCAGATGGACTGCAGAAGCAAAGGGGCTCAGCTGCTGGTCCCAGACAACTGGTCACCATGGACGGTGCCGGTACCGAGCAGGGGGGCTGCAGCATTCCCAGAGGGTGGGGGTGATGGCGGGGCTGGGCAGACCCCTGTGGGTTCAGCAGCAGAACATCTGCTGAAGTGCTGGGGTGACACTGTGAGCCCCAGGTTCCCATCCCGGCAGGCTGCAGTTGGGAACACAGACAGCCCCGGGGCTCCTGGGCAGCAGCTGTGTGCTGGGCAGGGGGGCACGTGGCTGACATCTTCTCTCCCCACAGCATTTTGTGCAGGCGAGTGGTGCCAAGTACTGGATTGGAGAGTAAGTATCAAAATTGCACTTGTGAACTTGAGGGACCCTATGAGAATTCATATGCAAAGTAAGTTGTTCCATCCCGGCTACCTACACTGCTCCCACCTTCATCCGTCACAGGCAGAGGTGCTGGGCACTGCCTGACTGTCTGTCCCAGCCATGGGACGGATTCTTGCGCTTGGACAGTGCTGTGGCCTTTCTGCCCAGATTAAGGGGCTCTGGGGCTGCAACTGCCTAGGGGCCAACACTGGGCTGGCAGTGAGCTGGGGCCATGGTGGTGGCACCTCTCATATGCTCTTCCCCTTGTAGGAAATGTTCGACCTACTGTCCAATAACATCCTCTGGGAGTACAGGCATCTTCTACTTGTATCGGAATTTCCCATGGATCTGTGAGAAGCCCCCAGATCTGAGCAGCCCATCCAAGACCCGCCTTCTTCTCCTGGCCAAGGGGTGAACTCTGAGACCCTCTCTCCATCACAGGACTGAGGGACAGGAGCTGGGGGTGCACAACAAAGACACTCTGTCCCTCCTGCACAGCTACACCCCTGTGCACCGTTACCTCAACCGCATTGCAAAGCTCAGGGGATATAGGTTGGGAAACAAGGTGTTTGCATTTTTAAAACAAGACTTATTATGGAAACTGTACTTCTGTGTTCCAGACTCATGCCCACACCTCCATCCCCAGCCCCCACCCTACAGCCCCGGCTCCTATGACCCAGGATGGGGACACTGGTACTGAGCCCTGCTCGCCTTTGCTGCCTTCCACTGAGACTGGTTTGGGAGGTGCTTCTTGCACCTTGTGAGGCTTCCTTGGGGAGTCCTTTGGTTTGCCTGGCTGCCCCTCTCCTCTGCCACTGGCTCCTGTCCTGTCCTTTCTCTTCCTTCCATCAGCTGCCTTCAGCCACAGCCTGTCCCAGAGCCGAGCTTTCTTCTCCCAGTTGAAAATGAGCTTTGATCCCAGTAAAAAGTTGGACCATGTCCTCCTGGGCATGTGATGGTCCAGGCCTAAGGAGGACATGCTGTTGAATGGGGAAAGCCAGGCAGGATTTACCAAGGGCAAGTGATGCCTGTCTGATCTTCCTTCTTGCTGCTGTGAGGACACTGCACTCTGTACAAGGAAAGAGGAATAGGGGACATTTATAATGAACCTTTGAGGTCTGGGGCCTGGTTTCCCATGGTCTCCTCACTGGCAGAGTGGTGAGATGTGACCAGGAGAAGAAGATGGGTGGAAACGTGAGGATGTGGTACAAGGCTCACCTACAAGGTCACAAAGAAAGAGGCAGTTGACTCCACACCTCAAGACTGTCTCTGATACAAAAGAAAGAATGGTAATTGTAACAGGCAATTCCCTTCTGAGACAGAGGGCCCAATATGCAAAGTTGACCCTCATCATAGGAAGTTTGTAGTCTACCTGGAATCCAGATCAGGGATATCACGAGGGTGCACCCGAACCTGGTGCACCCAATAGACTACTACCCACTGCTGATCGTGCAGACAGGTGGGGAGGAATCTGCATCCCACAGTCTGAGAGGAATGAAGAAAGATTTCAAGGCCTTGGGATGGTTGTTGAAAGTGTCTGGGGCACAAGAGATTTTCTCTTCCCTCCTTCCATTTTTGGGTGATGACATGGGATGGAATAGAAAAATTCAGTCCATAAATGATTGGTTACAAGGCTGTTGCTACAGGCAGAGCTTTGGATTCTTTGATAACAGCTGGTTTTACAAGACACCAGTCTGGACAGTGATACATGGGAAAGGTTTATCTCAGGGCAAAAGGTTTATCAGGGCAAAAGAATGCTGGGACAGGAATCAGCAGGGCCCATTTGGAGAGCTTTAAACTCGACTTGAAGTGGGATGGGGTTGTGACTGGGGCACCAGTGGGGCAGCACTCTAGAACTGATGAAGGCAGGGAGGCCTCCCATCCCTCCAGGGTGAAATCAGAGTGCTCAGCTCGCTCTCTGAAATGCCTGCACACCAATGCACGTAGCATGGGGAACAAGCAGGAGGAGTTAGAATCCTGTGTTTGGTCAGGTGATTATGATCTGGTGGCAGTTACAGAGACATGGTGGGACAGCTCGTATGACTGGAATGTGGTCATGGATGGCTATGTCCTTCTCAGGAAAGACAGGCCAGCCAGGCAAGATGGTGGAGTTGCTCTTCACGTGAGAGAGCAACTACAATGTATTGAGTACTGTCCAGGCACGGATGAGGGGCCAGTTGAGAGTCTGTGGGTGAGAATTAAGGGGCAGGCTGGCATGGGTGATACTGTTGTGGGTGTCTATTACAGGCCACCAGATCAGGGTGAGGGAGTTGATGAGGCCTTCTACAGGCAGCTGAGAGTGGCCTCACAGTCACAGGCCATGGTTGTCGTGGGGGATTTTCGCTGATGTTTGCTGGAAAGACCATTCAGCCAGCCAGCCACAGTCCAGGAGGTTCCTCCAGTGTATTGATAACTTTCTGATGCAAATGGTGGAGGAGCTGACTAGGAGAGGTGCACTGCTGGATCTCATCCTCACTAGCAAGGAGGGTCTGGTTGAAGCAGTAAAGGTTGAGGGCTGCCTTGGTTGCAGTGACCATGAGATGGTGGAGTTCAGGACCTCATGTGGCAGGAAGAGAATACCAAGCAGAATTTCAACCCTGGACTTCAGCAGGGCAAACTTTGGCCTTTTCAAACAATTGCTAGGGGAAATTCCATGGGCAAGGATACTTGAAGGTAAAGGGGCCCAAGATAGTTGTTTAGCATTCAGGGACTGCTTCTACCAAGTTCAGGATCAGAGCATCCCAACACGTAGGAAGTCAAGGAACGGACCCAGGAGACCTGTGTGGTTAAACAGGGAACTGCTGGGTAAGCTCAAGTGGAAGAGGAGAGTTTACAGATCATGGAAGGAGGGGCTGGCCCCTTGAGAAGAATATAAGGCTGTTGTCAGAGGATGTAGGGAGGCAACTAGGAAAGCTAAGGCCTCCTTAGAATTAAACCTTGCAAGAGGGCTCAAGGACAACGGAAAGAGCTTCTTCAGATACATGGCAGATAAAACCAACACCAGAGCCAATGTAGGCCCACTGATGAAATAAGTGGGTGCCCTGGTGACAGGAGGTACAGCGAAGGCAGAGTTACTGAATGCCTTCTTTGTCTCTTTCTACTCTGCCGGAAGCTGACCTGGGGAGCCCTGTACCACTGACACACCAGAGGAAGTCAGGACAATGGAGGAGTTTGTGTTGGTTGCTGAGGACTGGGTTAGGGAGCAATTAAGCAATCTGGATATCCATAAATCCATGGGTCCAGATGGGATGCATCCGCGGGTGCTGAGGGAGCTGGCTGAAGTCATTGCTGGACCGCTCTCCATCATCTTTGCCAAGTCTTGGGAGACGGCAAATGTGCCCGAGGGTTGGAGGAAAGCAAATGTCACTCCAGTCTTCAAAAAGGGCAAGAAGGAGGACCCGGTAACTATAGACCAATCAGCCTCATCTCCATCCCTGGGAAAGTGATGGAACAACTTATCTTTTGTATCATCTCAAGGCATATCAAGGATAAGAGGATCATTAAGGGCAGTCAACATGGCTTCACCAAGGGGAAGTTGTGCTTGACCAACCTCATAGCCTTTTATGGAGACACAATGAGGTGGATAGATACGGCAAAGCAGTGGATATGATCTGTCTTGACTTCGGTAAAGCATTTGACAGTCTCCCACAGCATCCTCACAGCTAAACCGAGGGAGTGCAGTCTGGACAATTGGGTAGTGAGGTAGACTGTGAACTGGCTGAAGGAAAGAAGCCATAGAGTCGTGGTCAATGGGTTGGAGTCTAGTTGGGGGTCTATATCTAGTGGTGTGCCTCAAGGGTCAGTACTGGGGCAGGTATTATTTAATATATTCATCAATGACTTGGATGAGGGACTAGAGTGCACTGTCAGCAAGTTTGCTGATGACACCAAGCTGGGAGAAGTGGCTGACACGCCAGAAGGCTGTGCTGCCATCCAGAGACCTGGACAGGCTGGAGAGTTGGGTGGGGAGAAATTTAATGAAATATAACAAGGGCAAGTGTAGAGTCCTGCATCTGGGCAGGAACAACCCCAGGTTCCAGTATAAGTTGGGGAATGACCAGAGAGCAGTGTAGGGGAGAGGGACCTGGGGGTGTGGTGCGGAATGACCTTACAGCCCTTGAAGTTATAAGGAAGGTATGCATTTATTTATGATGCCAGACACACGGGGAATCATTTCACCTAATGCGTGTGTAAGATTACAGTAGCTGTGAGTTTGGTTAAATGCAGTACAGTGTTACATATTCATGAAAGTTTTAGGAATGCCTATACATATTCATAACCTGTCTCCGAGAAGACAGTTCATATTACAATGAGTTCCGGGGGACCATTTCCATAGTCTCCACCTCTGGCTCCTCCTGGTTGCAGCTGCACAGTGATCATGAACCCGGGTCCTCTTTCCTGTACATGGTCACCTTTGGTCCAGTGTGATGAGTTGGTTAGGTCTCAGACTGCTGAGTTGGTTAAAACTGGCATATCTCCTGTCCTGTGCCCAAGTTTCTGTAATCCAGTTCACCCAAGGATGCACCAAGGATTATTATTTTTGAAAGGCATCAGTGAAGTCCTGTTTTTTTGTACAAAAGTTACACAGAGCTAAGGAAGTCTAGGCAATAGTGATGTGGGTTAAAGGGTTAGCTCTCTAAGTGTCTTTAGTGATGTGGAGTAGGGTTAGTTCTTTAAGTGTTAGTTATTAAGTGTTAATAAATTAGTTGTCAATTCCCTGTATCAGGGGTCCTGGTGGACAGCAGGATGACCATGAGCCAGCACTGGGCCCTTGTGGCCAGGAAGGCCAATGGCATCCTGGGGTGTATTAAAAGGTTGAGAGAGGTTCTCCTCCCCCTCTACTCTGCCCTGGTGAGACCACATCTGGAACATTGTGTCCCATTCTTGGCCCCTCAATTCAGGAAGGACAGTGAACTGCTGGAGAGGGTCCAGCGCAGGGCAACAAAGATGACAAAGGGAGTGGAGCATCTCCCTTATGAGGAAAGGCTGAGGGAACTGGGGCTTTTGTGCTTGGAGAAGAGGAGACTGAGGGGTGACCTCATTAATGTTTACAAATATATAAAGCGTGAGTGTCACGAGGATGGAGCCAGGCTCTTCTTGGTGTCAACCAATGATAGTACAAGGGGTAATGGGTACAAACTGGAACACAAGAGGTTCCACTTAAATTTGAGAAGAAACTTCTTCTCAGTGAGGGTGACAGACACTGGAACAGGCTGCCCAGGGAGGTTGTGGAGTCTCCTTCTCTGGAGACATTCAAAACCCACCTGGACACCTTCCTGTGTAACCTCATCTGGGTGTTCCTGCTCCAGCAGGGGTATTGGACTAGATGAGCTTTCAAGGTCCCTTCCATCCCCAACATTCTGTGATTCTTTGATTCTGTGATTCTGTGATTCTGTGATTCTGTGAAACCTGCATGGTGGAAAGGCTGCGAGGTGTGTCAGTGATGCTCTTGTTCAGCTGACAACATCCCTGTGGAGTCAATCCAGGGGCTGATGCTCCTTGAAGCCTTCACTGGTGGTCTGGACGATGGGATGGGGGTGGCCTCAGGCAGCTTGATGGCAATACCAAACTGGGCAGTAGTGGGTATACTGGAGGGCAGGAGTGGTTTTTGGAAGGATCTGGAGAAAATGGGTGATGGAAGCCTGCTGACATTGGATGTGGAAAAAGGTGAGTCCTGCAGCTGGGAATGAAGGAATGAAGGAAGGGAAGAAGGGAGTGGGGAAGGAAGGAAGGAAGGAAGGAAGGAAGGAAGGAAGGAAGGAAGGAAGGAAGGAAGGAAGGAAGGAAGGAAGGAAGGAAGGAAGGAAGGAAGGAAGGAAGGAAAGGAAGCGAAGGAAGGAAAGGAAGGAAGGAAGAAAAGGAAGGAAGGAAGGAAGGAAAGGAAGGAAGGAAAGAAAGGAAGTAAGGAAGGAAGGGAAGGAAGGAAGGAAGGAAAGGAAGGAAGAAAGGAAGGAAGGAAGGAAGAAAGGAAGGAAAAGCAAGTGTCAAGCTGGGCAAGGAGGCAGCTGTACTATGACTATTCAGTTGTAGGATATCCACAAATCAGAGGCTGGACAGGAGTCAGTGGTGTGTCTCTGTGGTGGCAAAGCCCAATGACACTGTGGGCAGTGGTGGCTGGAGCTCAGGGCTCCAGAGGCTTCCTCTGTGGACACCAGGGAGAACACGTCTGGGCTCCCCAGGACGAACCAGACACAGCAAAAGCTTGTTTCACATGTTGGCTGAGATTGCAGGGGACCTCCTGCAATCCTGTTGCAGTCTCTCCATGTTGTGGGCTGGCTTCACCAACCTCCTTCTACACATCGTCTCCCAGGAGCTGCCCGCATCCCCCTCTCTTCAGAAACTCTGAGTGAGACATGGAGGGTCAGTGCTGCCCATGGACACCCTCATCCCCGAACTGAGTCAGGGACAAGGCACCCTCATCACCCCCTGGCAGCTCAGGTCCAACCATGGTCTTAGGCAAATTTTCCTCATGGTGTCAGGGGTCTCCCCTTTCCCTCATGTTCCCAAGCCTTCTCACCGCTCCCCCCTCTCTCCCTCTGTCAAAAGGCTCCTTGCTGCACCCTCATTTTCTCCCATGACCTCAGGGCCCCCTTATTCACCCTTCATGGTCTCACAGCTCTTCATTGCATCCTTTTCCCCACCATGATTTCAGGGTTCCCTCATTCACCCTCCATGGTCTCAGGGCTCCCAAGCAGTTCCAGATATCCCAGGGCTTCCTAGCAGTTTCTCATGCTGATGGCAACACTTCCTGTACCCTGATTTCTCTAGGCCCTTCTGAACACGAGTCCTGCCCTCAAGTATACTTATTACTGCCCAGTTTGGTATTGGCCTAAAGCTGACCGAGGCCACCCCCATCCCATCATCCAGAGCACCAGCTGAAGACCTCAAGGAGCATCAGATCCTGGATTGACCCCACAGGGATGTTGTTAGCTGGACAAAAGCATCACTGACACCCCTTGTAGCACTTCTACCATTCAGGTTTCCACCCATCTTCTTCTCTTCTTCTCCTGGTCACATCTCACCACTCTGCCAGTGAGGAGACCATGGGAAACCAGGCCCCAGACCTCAAAGGTTCATTATAAATGTCCCCTATTCCTCTTTCCTTGTACAGAGTGCAGTGTCCTCACAGCAGCAAGAAGGAAGATCAGACAGGCACCACTTGCCCTTGGTAAATCCTGCCTGGCTTTCCCTGTTCAACAGCATGTTCCCCTTAGGCCTGGACCATCACATGCCCAGGAGGACATGGTCCAACTTTTTACTGGAATCAAAGCTCATTTTCAACTGGGAGAAGAAAGCTCGGCTCTGGGACAGGCTGTGGCTGAAGGCAGCTGATGGAAGGAAGAGAAAGGACAGGACAGGAGCCAGTGGCAGAGGAGAGGGGCAGCCAGGCAAACCAAAGGACTCCCCAAGGAAGCCTCACAAGGTGCAAGAAGCACCTCCCAAACCAGTCTCAGTGGAAGGCAGCAAAGGCGAGCAGGGCTCAGTACCAGTGTCCCCATCCTGGGTCATAGGAGCCGGGGCTGTAGGGTGGGGGCTGGGGATGGAGGTGTGGGCATGAGTCTGGAACACAGAAGTACAGTTTCCATAATAAGTCTTGTTTTAAAAATGCAAACACCTTGTTTCCCAACCTATATCCCCTGAGCTTTGCAATGCGGTTGAGGTAACGGTGCACAGGGGTGTAGCTGTGCAGGAGGGACAGAGTGTCTTTGTTGTGCACCCCCAGCTCCTGTCCCTCAGTCCTAGTGATGGAGAGAGGGTCTCAGAGTTCACCCCTTGGCCAGGAGAAGAAGGCGGGTCTTGGATGGGCTGCTCAGATCTGGGGACTTCTCACAGATCCATGGGAAATTTCCAGAGCAGTGGTAGGTGTGTCTCTTCCCAGAGTATGTTATTGAACAGTAGGAGTACCGAGATTTCCTACAAGGGGAAGAGCATATGAGAGGTGCCACCACCATGGCCCCAGCTCACTGCCAGCCCAGTGTTGGCCCCTAGGCAGTTGCAGCCTCAGAGCCCCTTAATCTGGGCAGGAAGGCCACAGCACTGTCCATGCCCAAGAATCCGTCCCATGGCTGGGACAGACAGTCAGGCAGTGCCCAGCACCTCTGCCTGTGACGGATGAAGGTGGGAGCAGTGTAGGTAGCCGGGATGGAACAACTTACTTTGCATATGAATTCTCATAGGGTCCCTCAAGTTCACAAGTGCAATTTTGATACTTACTCTCCAATCCAGTACTTGGCACCACTCGCCTGCACAAAATGCTGTGGGGAGAGAAGATGTCAGCCACGTGCCCCCCTGCCCAGCACACAGCTGCTGCCCAGGAGCCCCGGGGCTGTCTGTGTTCCCAACTGCAGCCTGCCGGGATGGGAACCTGGGGCTCACAGTGTCACCCCAGCACTTCAGCAGATGTTCTGCTGCTGAACCCACAGGGGTCTGCCCAGCCCCGCCATCACCCCCACCCTCTGGGAATGCTGCAGCCCCCCTGCTCGGTACCGGCACCGTCCATGGTGACCAGTTGTCTGGGACCAGCAGCTGAGCCAAGTTGCTTCTGCAGTACATCTGGCTGTCCAACCACGTCTTCATCTCCATTGAGACGAAGAGACACTTGCTCCTGTAGAGCACCCAGCCCAAGGGGCAGCAATCTGGGGGAAAGGACAGGGCTTAGGCCCACTTAGAGATGCTCAAGGGGCCATGCTCAGCCCCCACATCTCCCCAGCAGCATCACTGCCCCTCCCCACCACAGCCCTACCTGTATTCACGCAGGCACGCAGGCTGCTCACGGTGTTTTCGCTGTCGTTGAGCTTCACCTGCACCTCCTGCATCTCCTTCTGCAGCACATCCATCTCCTGCCTGGTGTACTGCAGCTCAGCGTTCAGGCTCTCCAGCTCCAGCTGGCTGCTGTTGCCCTCCTGCCACGCTTGCTGCAGCTCCGCTCTGGCCCACGCCAGCTCCAGCCGCGTCTGCTCCAGGCTCTGCTCCCGCGCACTCACCTCCTGAGAGAGGCGGTCCTGCTCGGCCGTGTGCTCCCGGGAGGTGTCCTGCAGCCTGCGGGTCACCTGCCAGTCTGGGGACAGGCTGGGTGAGCTGGGGCACAGGGACAGGACAGCCCAGGCAGGGGGACACGGGACTGACCCTGCTCAGGGCATGGCCCTTGCAAGGGAGAGTGAGATAAGAATGTCTGTTTTTGGGCAGGGACTGTTCCGGCAGTGCCAGTGGGAAGGGAATGGAAACCCCAAGGCTGGCAAGGCAATGGAAGGCAATGGGAGGTAACGGGAGGCAGTGGGAGGTAGTGGGAGGCAGTGGGAGGCAATGGTTAAGGAGGTGGTGGGCAACAGGAAGACAGTGGAAGGCAGTGCAAGGCATTGGGAGGCAATGGGAGGCCATAGGAAACAGTGGATAGACAGTGAGAAAAGAGTGGGAGGCAAGGAGAAGGCAGTGGGAAGGTGATGGTAGGCAGTGGGAGGTACTGGAAGGCACTGGGAAGGCAGTGGGATGGCAATGGGAGGCAGATGCCGGCAGATGGAGGCAGCGGGAGGCAGTGGAAAGATGATGGAAGGCACTGGGAGGCAATAGAAGCAATGGGGAAACAGTGGGAAGACAGTGGGGGGCACTGAGAGGCAATGGAAGGCAGTGATGGGCAGTGCAGGCAGTGCAAGCAGATGGAGGCAGATGGAGGCAGCTCAGGGAAAGGAAGCCCCATGGTGGCAAGGGGAGGGAAGGCATGTGGGAGGTAACAGGAAGGCAATGGGAAGGAAGGGGAAGGCAGTGGAACATGATGGGGAAGCAGTGGACAGGCAGTGAGAGGTAATGGAAGGCACTGTGAGACAATGGAAGGCAGTGGGATGGCATTGGGAGGCACTGGGAGGCAGGGTAAGGCAGTGGGAAGGCATTGTGAGGCACTGGGAGGCAGTGGGATGCAGTGGGATGGCATTGGGAGGCACTGGAATGCAGTGGGATGGCATTGGGAGGCACTGAGAGGCAGGGGAAGGCAGTGGTGGGCAGTGCAGGCAATGCAAGCAGATATAGGCAAATGAAGGCAGCTCAGGGCAGCCAAGCAAGAACCACCAGCCCCCGGCACCCCCTGGCCTCAACACCCCCCGGCAACCCGGCCCTCACCCAACCCCAAACTGCTTCCAGTGCCCCCCCTCCCTGGCTGCACCGCGGCCCTTGCCCACACTCACAGCAAGTCCCCAGGGCAATGGTGGCCACCAGCAGCAGCAGCAGGCTGGCTGCCAGCAGCCCTGCAGGGACACGCCAACGCCGGGGCCAGTTCCCTGCAAGAGATGAGAGTCCCTGGGTGTCACCTCATGGTCCCACAGCCACCCACCACCATCTCTCCCTGGCAGGGCAGCCCTGGGCCCGTCGCTGTGTCCTGGCTCTCACCTGGGCTGGGTGCTGGGGCCACTGTCCCCAGAGGCATGTTCTCATAGGGGCTGTCGTCCTCATCAGGGGCTGTGGGGCAGGCGGGGGTGGTGGGAGGCAGGGCCACTGCAAACTTCAAGTCAGCATAGACCACGCTCTCGGCCATACCCTGGGCTTCTCTGATGAGTCTGATGACCCCTGCTCCGTCACTGTCGCCTCCTCTCTTGGGGCTGCAAAGGAGAAGTGTGGCTGGTTTTTGCAGAAGCAGAAGTTCGATGTGAGATGAGGAGAAAGAAAGCTCACTGGTGTCTCACCATTGGCCCTAGTGTCAAAAACCTGTCCCCTTCCACGCCCCGAAACTGCTCATGGTCCCCTGAGATGACAGTGGGGTGGTGCAGCTCAGGGCTGAGGTGCTGGGCAGAGCTGAAGGTCTCATCCTACTGGGAGTCTACCCAAATCCATGGTGCAAGGGAGAGTGGGGGTGGTTTCCTCATGGGAACATGTGGCTCTGGGGCTGGCCCCATCCATGGCCTTCTGTGTGCTCTGGTCTGGGATTTGAGAATTGCTGCTGTGCAGAAATGTTTGCCCTGATGCCTAAAACAAGTTCCCACATTATAGAGTGAGCTCATGTTCTTCTCCCATCCCCCTGGGCACATCTCCCCATTTTGCTAGCAAGGAGACCACGGGAAACCGTGTCCCAGACCTCAAAGGTTCATGATAAATGGCACCCATTGCTCTTCCCTTGTCCGCAGCCCAGTTCTCCCACAACAGCAGACTGGTGGGTTAGACAGGCATCACGTGCCCTTGGTAAATCCTGCCTGGCTTTCCCCATCCACCAGCGTGTCCTCCCGAGGCCTGGACCATCACATGTCCAGGAGGATGTGCTCCATCTACTTTCTGGCGTTTGCGTGGAAGTTGCTCAACCTGTAGTTTTCCAAGCCTCCTTCCTGTGCCATTTGGAGCTCGCTGTGATTTTTGCTTTTCTCCAGTGAGGAAGGACTTATGCTCTTGCAGAGATGATGAAGAGTGCTCTTGCAATACTGTGCTCCACCAGCACTCCTGCACATCTCCAGTCCTGTCCCAGGAAATGGTTGTGTCCAGCTATGCCCAGCTGGTCCCACCTCAGTGTCCCCCTCCAAAACATGCCTTTCACTCAATGTGGTTCAGTAAAAACCTCTGAAATTCAGGGAGGCTTGAAGTTTAGGACCAAGGAGAAGATGCTGCAAGTGATGGTGTTGTGGTCTGGAGAAGGGAAGGTGAAGCAGACGTCTTTGCCGTATGAAGCTCTCTGAGGGGGTGTGGAGTGATGCTGAAGCCAGGGTCTTCTCAAGAGGGCACCACGGAAAGAACGAGAGGCAGCAGCACAAGCTGCATCATGGGGAAACTCCCATCCCCAGGGCCCAGGAGGGGAAATCTGCATCTGTGAGAACCTCCAGCCCTCCACAAGCCTGTCCCCAGGTCAGTGTGCTCCTGTGTCCAGGCTGGCCCTGGTCTTCCTGAGCTCTACCCTGTCCCAGGCATTTGGGTCCATCATAGAGTGGTTTGGGTTGGAAAGGAACTTCAAAGCTCATCTAGTCCAACCCCATTGCCATGAGCAGGAACATCTTCACCCAGATCGGGTTGGTCAGAGCCCCGTCCAGCCTGGTCTTGAATGTTTCCAGGGATGGGGCATCTACCACCTCTCTGGGGAAACTGGCAGTATTTTACCACTCCCACCCTTTCTCTGCCACTGCCCTGACCTCAGGCTGCACTGCCCTGGCCCTGCCACATGTCTGGGGGGACTGTGAGCACTTTCGGGGTGTGGGAGGGGACAGGCTGGTTATGCTGGGACCAATGAGAAGGTGCTGGTCTCTGCAGCCATGCCTCACTGACCCCATCTGCTACAGCTCAGAGCCAACTTCTGTTTCTGCAGACACCGGTCACTCTTCTCCTTTGCACCCCCGAGAGACGACGCAAACACCGGGGAGCAAGGGCATCCCAGCAAGGCATCCCAAGAGCAGGGTGGGAGACAGGGCTTGCCCAGTGTTTGCCCACATGGCCCAGAGCGTGGTTTATGCTGACCTGAGGTTTGCCAAGGTGGTGGGGGGCCGGAGCGTGGCCAACCAGGCGCTGGAGGCAGGTAAGAACCCATGGGACACCCCACGCTGTCCCTGCCATGCTCAGCCCTGTGGACTCAGCTGTTCTCCCCTGCCTTTCTCCAACAGCCCTTGGCATGGATGACACGGAGAGCCCCTACGAGAATATGCAGTCTGTGCCAGTGGGGCAGGATGGGGGTGGGGCCCAGCCCAGCCCAGGTGAGGGACCAGCTGGAGCCCAGGGGAGCTGGGGAGGTCCCGGTGCAGGTACTGAGTGGTGTTTTGGGGTGCTCCCACTCCCATCCTTGAAGAGGAAGTGCCCACACCATGCCGCCTGTGCCACCATGTTGACACTCTGCTGCCAGTGGGCAGGAGGTGGGGGGGCTGCCAGGGGTTCCCCGTCTCACCAGGTGATGCCTGTGGCTGGTTGTGTCTTGCAGAGGGCTGGTCCCGCTGGTGGTGTGTCCGTGTGGGGCTGCTGACAACCTTCCTGGTGCTGCTGGTGGCCACTGTGGCCCTGGGGGCTTGCTGTGAGTTGTGGTCCGTGGGAAGTTCTGGGGCTGGCGGTGGCTGGGCAGCACAGGCAAAGGGAGACAGCTGGGTTGGGGTGGGTGCCATGGCTGAACGAGGAGGGTGAACAGAAGCATGGTGTCTCACACTGCTCATGGCCTGATCCCTCTGCCCTGTCTATCACAAGCTGCCCTGTATCCCTTGCATGTCATGGGTGCCTCCCTTGTCTCCCATCACCCATCTTCCCCACCTCCTTCCCTTCCCTTCCCTTCCCTTCCCTTCCCTTCCCTTCCCTTCCCTTCCCTTCCCTTCCCTTCCCTTCCCTTCCCTTCCCTTCCCTTCCCTTCCCTTCCCTTCCCTTCCCTTCCCTTCCCTTCCCTTCCCTTCCCTTCCCTTCCCTTCCCTTCCCTTCCCTTCCCTTCCCTTCCCTTCCCTTCCCTTCCCTTCCCTTCCCTTCCCTTCCCTTCCCTTCCCTTCCCATTCCCCAGCCTTTTATTGCTGCATTATCCCTGTCCCTGCTCTGTTGTGTCAGCTGCTGCATCCTGTCCTGCCTTACCCTGCTCTCCCCTGCCCATACATTTTCCTGCCGTGTCTTTCCCGTCCTCTCCCATCCAGCATGGACACCTCCCTGCCCTTCCCTGCACATCGTACCCCCTGAGCAGGGTCAGTCCCATGTCCCTCTGCCTGGGCTGTCCCGTCCCTGTGCCCCAGCTCACCCAGCCTGTCCCCAGACTGGCAGGTGACCCGCAGGCTGCAGGACACCTCCCGGGAGCACACGGCCGAGCAGGGCCGCCTCTCTCAGGAGGTGAGTGCGCGGGAGCAGAGCCTGGAGCAGACGCGGCTGGAGCTGGCGTGGGCCAAAGCGGAGCTGCAGCAAGCGTGGCGGGAGGGCAACAGAAGCCAGCTGGAGCTGGAGAGCCTGAACGCTGAGCTGTGGAGCATCAAGGGTGCCATGGGGAAGATGGAGAAGGAGATAAAAGAGGTGCAGGGGAAGCTCAACAACAGTGAGAGCACAGTGGCCATCCTACGCTCCTGCACGGCTATAGGTAAGGTGTTGGTGGAGCAGGGATGGGGTGACCCAGGGGACTGGCACCCTCATAAGGTGCAGTTCTGAGGCATGACCACCGGATTTTTTGGCCATGTGATGGGGACAGTGTGGTCCTAAGGCTGAAGCTATGCCTGAAACAGAGCCTGTGCTGTCTACTGGGAAGATGGAGGGCTGTTTGCAGTCCCCTGCTGCCATTTGTGTTTGGTCAAACTGTATCCCTGTCCCCAGATTGCTGCCCTGCAGGCTGGCTGCTGTACAGGGGCAAGTGTCTCTTTGTTTCATCGGAAAAGAAGACATGGGAAGATAGCAAAGATGAGTGTGAGAAGAAATATTCCCAACTCCTGGTCACCAAATCCTGGAGTCGCTGGACTGTGCCGGTAGGACACCGGGGTAGCTGAGGGCAGGAGCTGGTGCATCCAGCTCTGGGCTCCCCAGGTGGGCCAGCATTTGTCTGGGGCCCCTACCCTGCCAAACACTGGAGGGCAAAAGGCTGATCTCTGAAGCTCATGGCTGGTGCTGGACATGGGGCAGAGAGTCTCTGGCACCCCTGGATGCTGTATACGCTAGAGCTGCTCAGGTGTCCTGCCTCAAAGAGCTCCAGCCCCAAGGGCTCCTTGGGAAGATGACCATCCCCTGCAAACACCTCATCTTGTTCGGTACCATGGAAAAGTAACTAAAATTATCTTTTTCTCCTTCCACAGGCCTTCTTGAAGAATGCAGACATCCCATACTGGATTGGGCTGCAGAAGAGCAGCTACCCCTGGTATGACTATGGCTGGCTGGAGGAAGGGGACCCAGATGGCGAGGGGTTCTCAGATGCCTGGTTTTGGGTGGACGGCTCTCGTTATGAAAGGTACTGGGCAGCACAGCCTCTTGTGAAAGCCGTCAATCCTCCAGCATGACTTTAGAAAGCATTTTAAATCCCATCGGTGCCCAGTCTCAGGCACAAGCACTGGGCAACAAAGAATATTGGGGCAGCTGAGGCTGAGGAGAGGTGTGTGCAGTGGTGTGGTGAGATGCTTAGAGGTCATACAAATGGAAAGCCAGTGCTTGGAGGAGGGGGCATGTGCAAGTCTTGTGCAGACAGGAAGTGGTGAGAAGGGGCAAAAGAAACTGCAAGTTTTATTTGAGGTCTAGACAAAGCGTTCAAGCATCACCTCTGTCACGCACGTGCTTCTCTGGTTCCTCCTCGAGGGGAAATCAAGCCTTCCCACTTGCAGAGGGTCCTGGGCTCCTCCCTGACATTTGCACCCCATCCCCAGCTTGCCACTGCTTCCTCTTGCAGCGTCTGAGAGCAGTGGGGAGGAACAGACCCATCTGGCTGGGTGCTGGGTACCCAGCCCTTGTCCACTGCCTGCCCCTCCATCCTCAGCCCCACCACAGGGGGCTGCACCCCATCAGTGCCCCACAGCCCAGGGCAGATCTTCCGGCCACCCACATGCCATCAGGGAGGACCAGGCTCTCCCCCCTGCCCAGCACTGCAGGGACCAAATATCCCCCAGCAGCAAGGCTGAGAGTCAGGCAGCGGGGAGGCTAAGGGGAGTTGCAAGTGATGCAAACTTTTTGCAGAGGAATTTATCTTCTTTTTTTATGAGAAAAGACTGAGAGAGCTGGGTCTGTTCAGCCTGCAGAAGAGAAGGCTGAGATGGGATCTTATAAATGCTGACAAACTTCTCAAGGCTGGGTGTCAAGAGGATGGGACCAGACTCTTTTCAGTGGTGCCCATTGATAGGATGAGGGCACAGATTGAAGAATAGGAGGTTCCCTCTGAATATGAGGAGAGAATCCTTTACTTTGGGGGTGACAGAGCCCTGGAACAGGCTGCCCAGAGAGGCTGTGGAGTCTCCTTCTCGGGAGACATTCAAACCCACCTGGACACATTCCTGTGTGATCTGCTCTGGTGAACCTGCTTTAGCAGGTGGGTTGGACTGGATGACCTCTAGAGGTCCCTTCCAACCCCAACCATGCTGTGATTCTGTGACTCCGTCATTCTCAGCCTGCCCAAGGAAGGAATGAGGCTCCAGCTTGTGAAATCAGTAGGGGAGAACTGCAGTATCACCCCTTTGCAGCATTCAACCCCTCCCATGCGAGCGTGCAAGAGACAGCCATCAGCAGCCCTGGCTGCCTCAGCAGGGGTGGTGGGCAGGGGAGTGGCAGCCCCCCAGTGTGTTTGCTGTTTCTCCATCCAGGCTGTGGCAGTCCAAGTCAAATGGGTCCTGTGCTATAATAAGCCGTGGGAACATCAAACCTGCCCAGTGTGCTGGTCCCAATGACCTGCACTTCTGGATCTGCGAGAAGGCGGCGGGGCCAAGCTCCCCATTCATGGGATGACAACTGCTGTCCCCAGCATTGCCATGGTGAGTGTGCCCATGCCAGGCTCTGCTGAGCTCTGGGACACATGAAGGGAAGTGGGGAGCCTGGGCCTCTGCGTGGGGCATGTTGATCCCCTCCCTTGGAAATGGAGAGGGATGCAGGCCCCTCTCTGTGCTGGATGGAGATTGCCTCCATCCCTTTGCTGCCATGGGAGCCCCCGGTCTGTGGCAGCTCAAGAGACCCCCCTGAAGCTGTGGTGCAGCAAAGGGGCAAGAAGGGGGAAACTCCTTTGCAAACTGCCTCTCCAGGCCCACTGTGTGTGATGGGCAGCATCTCACCCTCTGTCTTCCCTTGCAGCACCTGCACCCTGCATCACCTCTGCTTCAGCCCGGCTACATCTCTTCCCAGGATGTCCCATCCCTGCGAACAACCCACCTCCCTCTCACAGATGGGCTGCCCAGGTCCTTCCCCGCAATGCCCAGTGATGCTTGGGTTTCATGCAGGCTGGGGGAGGCAGTGGTGGTGTCTGTTTCCCCCCACCTGATGTGCTTCAGCAGAGCAGTACAGGCCCCACAGCCCAGCCCCACACCTGCAGTGGGTACTCTGAATCTTCCTGAGCACGGGGGCTAGAGCGCAATGGGGAGCCCAGACCCAGCCACAGAGCAGAGCCGGCCCCGATGCTCAGTGCTGCAGCCATGTGACATCCCCAGCACGGAGACAGCTGTGGTGCTGGCTGGCACGGATGCAGAAACAGGGGACGGCACAGCCCCACACCCAGTCAGCCACGGCAGGGACTTTTTGCTTGGCCCCATCCCAGGAGCAGCTTGGCCACAGCTTTCAGGCAACCCAGCAAGTGTGCCCAAGGAGGGAAGCTGCACCTGAACCAACCAGCACCCGTGCTGGCTGCTGGGCTTATTTTTTGCTAATTAGGAATCAGGGCATTGACCTTTAGCATTGTGCGATGTGATGGTGCCTCTCAAAAGCAAAAGCAACTCTATCACTTGCAGCAGACTGACGCTTTGTGAGATAAGTCATCAGGACTTTAAATATAGTTACTAAACACATGCACATGCAAAGATTAAGCAAAATAGCCCTGATGTCACATTGCAGCCAGGCAAGAGCAGAGGAAGTCATGATCAACCAGGCGAAGATATTCTTATTTTATGATGGGGTTGTGTGGGCCATGTTTAGATGATATATAGTTGGTTAATTGCTATGGGAATTAGCTTGCTTGAAGAGAAAAAGGGTGCTAGAGGAAGGCTTTTTGGAGGTGGCATGTGTCTCTTCTCTGTCTTGTCTGCTGGCTGAACCCACTTCGTAGCAATAAAGAGACACAGCTTGTCTGCTTTTTGCTTTCTTGTGCACCGCCACAAACACGGACTGAAGGGCATGAACCCAAAGAACCTCAATAATAAACTGGAATTTGACTGAAGCCATTTCAACTCAGATGGCCTCTTTTAGGGCACTGAGATCTTAGGCTGAGCCAGGCTGGCTTGTGGCTCCCATAGGGCTCCCCAGAAGCACCAGGCAAGCCCATGCAAATTTTGGGGGCTGATCTCGCCTCTGATGTGCACCCAAGAGACAGAAGCAGCAGCCCGAGTTGCTGGGACATTCAGTTTTTATTGAACACTTTAAATAAGCTGGGTATATATTACTAGCAATTATTATTATTAATAATAAAAAAAACACAAGAGTTCTGCATTCACCAGTGCATTGTGCGGGAGGGAGGAAGGCCGGCTCCTACCCTTGCCAGGGGTTGGGCAGCCCCTCCCCCCAGTGCCAGGATTGAACCCCAGCCCCTCTGCCAGCACCCCGCTCCCCACCTCGTGTGCCGGGGGGCACATAGGGTGACGTGCCGGCTCAGCACCCAGCCCTCAGTGTTGGGTGGCCAGGGGCAAGACCAGCACTGGCAGTCCTCCCTGTGCACTGCCCTATGGCCCCCTACACACCTCTCCCCGTGTCAGGGACCGGCTGTGTTGCCCATGCTGTGGGGAAGCATGGCAATACCCACCAGCCCCAAAATATCCCCAAAAAAACACACATACACACACTGACCCCTCTGTCCTCAGCCCAGCTCCACTCACCCCTCACCCTGGGGGCTGCAGGAGGCTCCCAGTTCTCCTGGGGGAGCGGGCTCACTGCATACCCCTCTGCGAGACCCCACAGAGGGGTGAGCCCTTGGGGAAAGAGGGTCCCACACCCAGGTTTTGATCCCCAGGGGCCCCGTGGGGGACCGGCCCTGCTGCCCAGGGCAGCGCTGAAGCGTGCCCGGAGCACAGGTGTTATTGCACTTCAGTCCCTGGCAGGGACCCAGCTCGCCCCCAGGGTTCCCCACAGCCACCTGTAACTGATCGTGGCTCTACAGGCACCCAAGTGCTGGGGCAGCACTGTGGTGGCCAAGGCACGGCGCACCGTGGCCACCAGCAGCCACGAAGCACTGAGCGAGTGAGGATGGACCATGGGAATGCACCGGACCCCTGCATCTGCTCAGCACTGCGGCTGTGGGGTGGTGCGAGGGGCGAGGGGACACTGCCCTGCTCCCCGGGGAGCCCCAGCACTAGGACTGTGCCTCTGGCAGCTTCCGGCTGGGCTGTGCCAGCACCAGCCCCGTGGATTTCTGGTGGTGACCCTGGTTGTGGTAGAGGAGGCTTTTGGCCTCACAGTTGAGGTTCTGGTAGTGAGGTGGGCTTGGTGCTGGACGGTAGCAGACAGAGGCGAAACTGAAGCTGAAGGGACCCAGGCAGCAGCCAGGGCAGGGCAGCACCTCATCCTCCTCCAGCACGCCGCTGGAGCCGTTCTCGGGCAGCATGGCCACACACTCTCTCTGCTCCAGCGCCGCCGTGCAGGTGATGCCGACCTCAGAGAAGCCGTGCTCCAGCCCGCTGCCCCAAGCCAGGGGTTTGCTGACCACCACATGGTTGTTGTTGAAGAGGAGCCCGTTGTGGGCCGGCAGCTCTGGCTGCCAGGGCTGTGCATCCGAGGATGCCGTGCGGATGAAGCTGCTGTTGGAGGGTGGTGGTGGGGGCTGCGGTAGCTCTGGGCTGTCAGAGCCGCAGTCCATCTGCTCCTCCACCCCAGGGCTGGCGGGAGAGGCTTTTCCCCAATCTGGGGGTGGAGGGAGGGCAGGGGGCTGGGCATCATCGGCGTGATGGGGGGACCCCACACTCAGTGCCAGGCCCTCCCGGTGAGGCAACTCGGGGGAGGAGGGCAGTGAGCGGCACTTGCGGGGGGTGGCGGCAGGGGCCGAGAAGTCACACTGCACCTCCACGGTGGGCTCAGGTGTCACGGGGGTGCTGAGCTGGAGTGGGGCCGGCGGGGGCAGATCAAAGGTGAGCGAGATGACGGACTTGCTCGGTGTGTCAAAGAGCTTGATCTTCCCTCCCTTCAGGTCCTCGCGCTGGGAGAAGGGGTTGACGCGGGGGGGCGTCTCCTTGGTCCTGGCCCCACCGTAAGGCTCCAGCGGCCGCAGCATGGGGGGCGACTTGGGGGGGAACATGTCGGACTGGCTGCGGGACAGGTGCTGGTCTGGCTGCAGGTGCTGTGTCCCCAGCTCGTGCAGGGGTGACTGTTCGGTGCGGCCGGCCGCCCTCCCGGCTACCCCTGGGCATGGGCACAGGAGTGGGTCACTAGCTGCCAAGAGTGAGGTGCGGTGGACTGCCAGGCACCCAAAAACCCAGGGGCGCACCCCGAGGGGGAAACAACAACCGGCTTCATCCTGCAGACCTCACAGAACCCCCGACTCCTTCCCCTCCAGCTGCTAGGGCAGGATGGGACACCCCACACCCCCCGTCTTTGCACCCCCCATAGCCTGTTCCCGGAGTGCTCACATACCATGGAGTGTGGCCGCCGTCCCAGATGTGGGCACATTCTCCCCAACACTGAAGAGGGTGGTCCTGGAGCCCTCAGCATCCATCTGGTGCTGCAGGATGCCCTCCAGGCACTGCGTGATTTCCAGGAAGGAGGGGCGGGAGGTTGGCTGCATCTGCAGGCGGGAGGGGTTCCCCATCAGGTCTATGGCCCCCCAAGCACCCCAGCCCAGCAAAGGCAGCTCCCTGCCTCTCCCCCTGTGCAGGCAAGTCTGTCTGTCCTGCCTGGCTGCCCCGGCAGGGAAGGGCAGCAGAGATGAAGGGCTCACACTGCAGCAGTGGAAAGCCAGCTGGAGGAAGGCTGCTGGGCAGTCGATTCCCACCATGGTTCGGAAAGTGGTGACGTCCAGACCAAAATCCTGTGCCAGGGAGAGGAGAAAGAGTGAGGTCGGATGCCCTGGGGCACCAAAGGGCCTGGAGGACGAGGAATGGCTCGATTCTCCTTCCCTGCACTGGCTGCATGCCACCGAGGGCTGTGGACCTGACAGTTTCCAGGCTGGGGCAGAGCAAGGGGGGACCTTGCAGTCATTCCAAGTTGGGGCAAGGCTGGGGACCCTGCTCACACCTGGGCTGACTATGGTCTTTGAGGATGGGTTATTAGCAGAGACCATCCCTTCCCAGGCAACAGCTGGGACTTGGCACCCCTGCCCCAAGATGCTGGGCAGCTCTTGCATTCTCTGCTAGCACAGAAGGGTGGTCCCCCTCATTTGGTGAAGCAGTCCCAGCCCTAGTATTGCTGCCCACCACCCTCCCTTCCGTCCCTGTTCCAGGGAGTCACCTCGGTGCGCGGCAGGTAGTCAGGGTCGGCGGGAATGCGGGCGATGGTCTCGCACAGGATGATGCCGTACGCGAACACATCAGCCTACAGAGAGCAGGGAGTCACGGGGGGCCCTGCAGCCCCGAGGTGACATGCCCACCATTCTGTGAACCCACAGCCCCCCACCTCCATGCAGAGCAACACTATGGGCACTGCCACTTTGCCACCTGTGGGATGCCCATATTCTTCCCTGTGTGTGCCCAAATGCTGCCCGGGCTGCAAATTCTACAAACTGCTGGTGGCACAAGCCCGGATTAAGCCCCACACACAGCAGCCACAGAGACTTACCTTCTCATTGTAGATTTCCCCTCGCAGCACCTCAGGTGCCATCCAGTATGGGGAGCCCACCACAGCCAGCGGCTCCTTCTCGCTGCCCTCACTGGGAGACATAGAGGGACATCAGGAGCTGCCCACAGTCTTCTGTCCCTGTCTGACCTCCCACTCTCCCTCTGGGGCAGCCCAAATCACCATCTCTATCTCCCTTTCTCCGCTAACCCTCTTCCATGTAGCCCACAAACTCATCTCTCCCCATCCACACCATCCCCTTCTCTGTCACCTCCTAACTAGCCCCAAATGTGTCCATGTGTCCCACGAATTCCCATCCCTGGGGACCACCCCCACCCTTTCCCATTTCTGCCCTTCTAGCTGCATCCCAAATGTCCATCCCTCCCTGAGTGGGCTGGACACCCCCGACTCCAAGGATGGGGATGGATGCTGCCCACACACCTGTAGGTGGGGATCTTCTCCGCCAAGCCAAAGTCACCCACTACAGCCGTGTAGCCGTTGGCCTCGCAGCGCACCAGGCAGTTCTAGGGATACAGGAGGACCCCGTCACACCAACCTCACCAGCCCTGCCTGGTCAGACACTGCTCCCGGGATGTCCTGGCACAATGCAGCCTCCTGCTCCATGCCTGGCTGTGCCCAGGCAGCAATGTGGGATAGAACTAGGGCAATGGGATGCTTTGGAGCATCCTGTACCTTGGAGGTGAGGTCACGGTGGAAGATGCCCTTGGAGTGCAAGTAGCGCAGGCCACGGGCAATGTCGAGGGCCAGCTTGACGCGCATGGACCAGGAGAGAGGCACAGGGCTGTCCAGCAGCTGCTCCAGGTTCCCGCCATTGATGTACTGATGGGAAGAGCCAGGCCATTATGTTGCTGTGCTCCCCTTCCCCCCCATGAAGCTCATCCCACCTCTCATCCCAATGCATCCTCCAACCCCCCCACGGCACAGCTCCCCAGCAGACCACGCTCTGCGCATGTGCCATGGCCTGAGAAAGTGTCCCCACAGAATCACAGAATAGTTTGAATTGGAAGGAACCTTCAAAGGTCATCTAGTCCACCCCCCTGCCATAAGCAGGGCCATCTTCAACTAGATCAGGTTGCTCAGAGCCCCATCCAGCCTGGCCTGGGATGTCTACAGGGATGGGACATACACCACCTCTCTGGGCAACCTGGGTCAGTGTTTCACCATCCTCACTGTAAAGAATTCTTCCTCATGTCTAGTCTGAATCTCTCCTCCTTTAGTTTAAAACCATCACCCCTTGTCCTATCACAACAGGCCCTACTAAAAAGTCTGTCCTCATCTTTCTTTCAAGCACTGAAAGGCCTCAGTATGGTCTACCTGGAGCCTTCTCCATGCTGAACAATCCCAACTCTCTCAGCCTGTCCTCTGGCCCCTCTCCAACATGTCCGTCTGCCCTGTACTGAGGGCTCCAGAGCTGGACACAGGACTGCAGGTGGGGTCTCACCAGAGTGGAGCAGAGGGGCAGAATCACCTCCCTTGAACTGCTCCCCATGCTCCTTGTGATGCAGCTCAGGATACAATTTGACTTCTGGGCTGCAAGTGCACATTGCAGGCAAGTCCTTCTCCATGCGGCTGCTCTCAATCCCTTCATCCCCCAGCCTATATTGCTACTGGGGGTTGTCCGAACTCAGGTGCAGGACCTTGCACTTGCACAAGCCATGGCTGTCCCCTCCCAGTCCCGCAGGAACCCCGAGACTCCCAGCCGTCGCCCCATGCTCACCTCTGTCAGCGCATGCAGCTGTCCCTGGTGCACACACACCCCCATGAACCTGTGAGACAGAGGGGACATGAGGGTGGCCACAGCAGGGACCAGCCCCAGGAGCTTGCCCAGCCCCAGTAACAGCTCTGAGCGCAAACGGCAGCAGAGCAGCAGGTCCTACCTGAGGATGTTGGGATGCGAGAGGCGGTTCATCAGCTGCACCTCCCGCAGCATGTTGCCCCGGTTGCTGGTCAGCTTGTTCATCTTCAGCACCATGATCTGCCCTGACTGGCGGTGCCGCACCTGCAGGGGGGTGCAGGGAGGCTGAGCCCCACGTGTCTCCACAGCCCCCCAGACGTCAGCTTGCACCCAGCGCCCACCACAGCCCTAGATGTAGGAGCTGAGCATCCCACACATTCAACGTATGGGGCACCCTGCTGACCATTAGGGTTTGGGGTGGCCTCTCCTGGCACAGCAGCATCCCAGTTACCCTCAGCGTCAATGACGCACGACCCCATTCTTACTAGGGCACCCCGCTTGTCGTGCCCCTGCCCACTACGCCGCCCAGCCCTTCCAAGGAGGTAAGTGCAGCTCCTGCAAGCTGTGACCCCAACCCTGCTGCATAGACAGGTGGGTGCAGAATTGGGGTGCACCATGGAGAGCTTTTTTGGATCAGTACCACCCAGCCAGACCCCACCAGCACGAGGTGGAGGACAGAAGGGGCAAGTTGCCCCAGACCAGCCCTGGTGGTGGCTGACACTGCCCCGGTGCATGATCCCAGCCCTGTGGGGCATGGTGTTTGGACAAGGCTGTATATTTAGCTGTCCCCAGCCCAACGCTGTCATGCGAGCTGGGGACCTGGATCCCTGCCAGGAACAGCAGCTGGGAGCGTGGCCAAGCACAGACACCCCCGTCCTCCTGCAGCCCCCGGACCTGTGCAGGGTGAGGGACAAGCATGGGATTCTCTGCTTCAGCACCACACTAGGGGAGCCAAACCAGGGCTGAGGTCCCCTCCTGAGTGGGTGCTGGGGTGTGATGTGATCCCCTTGGAGTAGCAGCAGTGTGGGGACACCCCGGCAGGTCCCAGTTGTCCCCCGGCACACGCCGAGCTGTGCACAGAGGCGCTGGCATTCCTCAGTGCTGCCGTCAGCTCCCTGCTCTTCTCCTTTTTAGTCAATGCTGGTTGAGACTGCTGTGTCGGTGCCAGCCCCTGGTCTGTCCCACATCCCACTCGCCCCAGGGATTACCTCCCCAGGCAAAACATGGAGGGGGGCTGGCTGGAGGCAGGGTCCCCAGTGCCCCTCATCCTGCTCACAGCTCAGTCCCCAGCCTCATCACAGTGGGGGGAGGCTGGTGTGCTGAGCTCTCTGGGGCTCTGTTCCCACCCCATGGCTGGCATTGCTTTGGGGAGCAGTTGTCCTGGAGTGCACGCTGAGGTGGGGACTCATCCAGCACCCAATATGCAGGGGATGTGCAGCAAAGGGTTTGGGGTGTAAATTATTGCTTTATAATGCATGTCTGGATGCACCAAGGCCAAACCGGCCCCAGGCAGAGTGGAAGTGAGAGGCAACAGCCGACCCTGCTGTGCCACCACTAGCTCATTGTATTCACATGGAGAAGCTCTGAATAATTCAGCAGCCGCCTGCCCATGGGCACCCCACTCTGGTTACACCTGCCTGACCTCTAGCCAGCTCCGGCCAGCCAGGACCCCTGGTCTGCAGGCAGGAGCCATGTGGCAGCAGAGATCAGGATGGACCCTGGGGTGAGTGAGGAGGGGACAACCCAGACAACTGCCATCGTAGTTCTGCATCCTGGCCCCTTACCACGCTGTGGGGAGAAGGGCGGATGGGTGCCCTCCGTGCCTCCTCCTTGCTGAGCAGCAGACAAAATGCCCATCCCAGGGTGACAGCGCAGTCCCTGCTGTGGGGAGCACAGCTCCTCCAGCCTTGTGCTCCCTCAGGGCTCCCCGTCTAACGGCACCCCAGGTCCTCCCTGTGGACACCATCCTGCCTACCCCATCCCATCACCTGCAGCACCTAGTACTGCTGCCAGTCCCACCCTGATGCCCAGGGGCTCCCTACCCACACTTGCACCAGCAGGCAGAGCAAGGGGCACCATCACCCTAACCCCACCGCTGCCTTCCCCCCATCCTATCTCCATGCACGAGGCAGCTGGAGGCAGTGCCAGACACAGAAATGGGGCTCCCAGCCCAGCTTTGGTAGCTGTGTGGGCTTTAAGGATGGGATCTGCCAGGCCAAAGCAGGGTGGGCAGGCTGTCCCTTTGCCCCTCAAGCTCCTTGAAGAACCAGGGGCCAAGGGAACCAGGGCCTGGGACAAGGCCAGTGGGACCCCCCAGCTCCACCAAGTCTCCGGCACTGGGTGCTGCCCAGCAAAGCCCAGTGCTCCTAACCCAGGTCACCCGGCGGCAGCGCTGCCTTCCCTTCCCACGCTGTGTGGGGCTGGCAGGACTGGCTCAGTCGGTTTGGCTGGCACCGGCAGCTGCCAGGCGCCAGGACCCGGCTCGACGGCGGAGGCAGGCGCGGTCCCGCCGGGATGGCTGCGGGTGGCGAGGCTCCGGCGCCATGCGCCCACGATGGGAACGCCGGGGAGCACACACAGCTCTGGCACTCGGTGACCGCGCGCCGTGGGGCTGGCCGGGTCCCTGTCAGCAGCAGCATTCCTGCATCAGTGTGCAGCCCCCAACAGGCACCAGCTCAGGCTCACATAGCTGGGACGTGCCCATGGCTTAATTCCCTGTTAATAAGCCTCCTGCCATTGCAATTGGCTGGGTAAAGCCTGAGTGCAGCCACACGGCATCTAATGCTTTAATCCAAGAGGACAGGCAGCCTGGGGGAGGGAAGGTCCAGTGAAAGCCCCTTCCCTGGGTTTTCTCCCAGGGACCCCAGGAGGCCTCGGCCAGCACAGCGCTGCTCCAGGACTCCATCCCCAGGGGCAGGCAGGGCTCCAGGGCTTCCCAGGACAGCAACAGCCCCAGACACACTGCAGGTGACCTCCTCGAGGGCATCCACCATCCTGAGGTTGCTTGTAAGTCCCTTGTCTTGCTGTCCCCTCTACACACTCTGCAGCTCAAGGCCAGTCACTGCCCAGGCTGGCTGCGACAGGATTATACTCCCCTGTGCTTCCCGCAGCCTCCCACACGTTGCCCTGTTTACCCTGTCCAGCCAGGTGCTAGCAGCAGCCCAGCGCCCTCGCAACAGGCATAGCAGAGGAGGGAGCAAGCCATGATCCCAGGTGGGCTCCAGCCCCTTGCTAGGGGCTTTTCCACTGCTGTCTGGGGAAGGCAACGGGCAGCTGAGCCTCCCCGGGTAGGATGGCGTCCCCCCTCGCCTCTCCGTGCTCTGGCATGGCGCCCAGGAATCCCAGTGCATTCCCCGGAGCTGAGCTCAGCCGGGCAGCCGTGCTGGGGTTTGAGGGGGAGGACAAGCTGCCGGCCCCCATCCAGGAACCAGGCAAGCCCTCACCGATGTCCCCCAGCACCCTACATGGCCCCTCTGCTGGGTGGTTCATGGGGGTACCGTGGCCAAGCCGAGGTGCTGCTCTGTATCGGTCCCCATCCCATCTGTTGCCAGTGTGTGGGCCTGGGGGATGGGATGGGGCTGGCTGCGGCCCCAGCCTGGGCACAAGGGATCTGAGCTCTTTTAACAGCGGAAATTAGAGTCTTATTTAAAGAGCATGCTAATCAGAGCAAGCAGCCGGCCTGCTCCCTCCCTACAGCTGGCACTCCCGTCTAGACATGAGGTGAAGCCTCCCCACTAGTCTCCCCATGCTGGGGTCTCAGCAGCCAGCTCCCCTGCACCCCACACTGGGGACAGGTTCGCACATCATCCCGCTCAGTGCCCGCGACCTTGCCTCAGCCTGGCGCAGGCAAAGCACAGTCACACAGGGACATCATCCCGCATCCCTTGCCTTGAGGAACCCAGCGGAGAGAGACAGGTGGGCAGGTACGGGAGCTAGCAATTCTGCCAGTAATCCCACAGCCACCTGCGACAGCTGCATCTGAACTCATGGGAATTCCAGTAGTACAACAGGTCTTTTACTGGGGGGGACTGGAAAACTTGCTCATCATGTGGAAAAGGTAGAATCAGTCAAGACAGGCTTCCTCTGAGGAAGCAGAAGAAGCAGGGCATGCAGCACCTGCTCCCGACGAATGCTTGAGCACCAGCAGCCCTCACCTCCCACGTTCCCAGGTACAGCACCATGGGCACATCAGGTGCCGGGGCAGCGCCGGTGCTGCACCGCGGCAGCGGGGCATCACCAGCTCTCACCAGCAACGTGGATCACACCCCTTGACAGCACAGGAGAGGTGCTGGCAGCTCCCTGGCTGGTCAGCAAAACGTGTTTCCAGTGCCCAGAGCTCCCAAGCGGCGACAGCGGGGTCAGCGCTGCTCCCGGCGTCGCCGCGGCTGGCTGACCTCGGCAAATTCACTTCCTCCCCGCCTGCCTTAATTTCCCCATCTGTGTCACACTGCTCCACCCTCCTTTGTAAAACAAGGCAAGGTCCACTGATGAAGGGCAGAGGATAAGAGAGAGGGAGCTGTGTCATTAGTCGTGGTGGTAAATTTGGAGTAAATACAAAATCTCGAAGGTTGGCGGGGAAGTGAGCAGACAAGGGCAGGTGGCTCCAGCACCAAAGCCCCCATCCTGAGCTCTGTCCACACTGGGGGATGCTAATCTCTCTGTGGAAATAGGGCACCAGGCCAAGCACACCGAAGGGCTGTGACCTGGGAAGTTGGGTCTCGTGGAGGATGCAGGACAGCACGGCATGATGTGCAGAGTAGGATGACCGAAAACCTCTGGATACAGCCCCAGGAAAGCGAAGCCAGGATGCTGCTCGCAGCCCCTGCGTCTGCTGCAGGCTGATCACGGAAGAGTAAGAGAGGGATTTGGGGAGGAGATGTAACAGTGGTTTAAGGGCTGGAGAAAATGTCTGGCACAAACACACCCGGCTCAATCTGCTCAGTCTACTGGAGATGGAGAGACGTCTCGCTGCAGTGTCCATGTACTGAAGAAAATGGTAGGGCTGGGTGCCTCTGAAATCGCACAGGGAAAGGCAATAGGAACCAGCTGTTCCACAGGGAAATGGCCCAGCTCTGCAGCACAGTGGGGGATTGGCAGGGAACAACCCCCAGGGAAAAGGGCAGCTTTCCATTGCCAGTGTCTCACATCCACTAAAGACGCCCTTTCCAACAGAAGTGGGTGGAGCGGGATAAGGCTCAACACAGGGCAAGCTTGGGACACCAGTGCTCAGACGTGCTGAGCACTTTAGCTTTAATGCTGAGAACACCATCAGACGCCTGTGCCCGTACCCCAGCACCCTGCCTGGTCCTGGCTTGGCTACAGAGGGCTGAGATACCTGCGTAGGAACAGAGATGTCCAGGTCCCCTCCTCATCCCCCACGCCCACCAAGGCTGGAATGAAGCAGGAACCAGCAGCAACATGGAGGAGGGAGACTGAGCAGAGAGTGCCCACAGCCAGGGAAATCAACAGCAGGAACAAGGGAGGTGGGAGGAAAACAGGTCCTGTGCTGCCCTGCCAAGCTCCATCCTCCTCACAAGCTCAAGCAGCCAAGCCCCAGCTCAGATCTCGGGCCTGCCCCAACATCCTGCTGAGATCTTGGATGCAACCCACCACAAAAGCACAAAGCCCCATCTGGCCCCCTCCTGCCCCTGCTTCCTCTACAGCATACACATACATTGGCTTCTGCCGCCTGATCCTGCTCTCACCTTCCAGCCTCCACTGCTCCCCCAAATCCTACATAGAAGTGGCCCTGCAAGAACATGACCAATGGGTGGGAGAAGGGGCATTTTGTAGCTCCTGCCGGACCCAGGGAAATAGAAACAGTGAGGCAAGGAAAGACCATGGCCTGGCTGAGACACAGGAGCATCCATTATTAAAGAGCCGTATCCACGCCTGACATTATTAAATGCCTCCCTCTGCTCCAAGGTGCTGCCGTGCTCTCCAAGCCAGAGATCAATAGCAGGAACCTGGCCAGCAGAGAGGCCACAGCTTCACAGGGCAAGAGGGAGCACAGAGGAGAGGCACCCCTTGAAGGGTACCTCTTGTGGCTGCAAAGAAGTCAGGTCTCGGGGTCTCCCCAATGAGTAGGGAAGAGCAGCAGGGCTGGAGAGGGGACCTCAGCATCCTGCTGGGTCATGGCCACCCAGGTGTGCTGCATGTTGGAGTGTGGTTCCATGCAGGGGACACAGCACAGGGCTGCCAGGGACCTCAGCGGTGGGAGGTGGTGGGTGTCTTGCCCAGACCAAAGCTGTTCTTACAGGCAGTCCTTGCCCAACGGCTCGTGGCGCCTTGCGTGATGCCAAGAACGAAAACAACACGTGAACACTCCTCCCTTCAGATGGGGAGAGGCGGCCGTGGCAGCAGGGCAGGGCACAGCCCCTCGGCTCTGGCAGTACTGCGTGGTCTGGCCAAGTACCATCACCAGGCACTTCTGCCACACTGTCGGGACCTGGAGCTCCACACCAGCATCCACACACCCCTAACCAGGGTGTGGGCCACACACGGGCGTCCCCAGGCTGGCAAACCCAGAGAGGACGGAGGACAAAGGCAGCTCCGGGCTCCCAGCAGGGAACTTTCCTCCGCGCTCCTCTGCAGCATCACACACCTCTCGCAGACTTGGGCACCTTCGGGAGGCTGCAGTGGGGCACCCCACCCCACACATCTACCTGCCCAGTGCAGGCTGGAGCAGGCCCAGCAACGCTGGAAACCACCACAGTTGGTCTGCAAACACTGCCTGCATCCCCTGCCACAGGCACACCCCGGGCCTGGAGCTGTGAGGGCTCCAGGCTTCTGACAGCGGTCCCCAGAGCTGGGCTGCTCAGCACCCCAGCAGTGCCCCGACCCCCCGACACGGCCTCGCTGCGAACCACGCAGCGATTCGGAGAACTCAGCCTTCTCGGGTTGTAAACAGAGCCGCCCTTCCCTCCCACTGCACGGAGGGACGGAGGAACAACACTCCCGGGGGGGACGGGGCTCCGCGGCACCCCAGGTCCCCACCACACGGCACAAACCCCTCGACCTCGCCCAGCTGTCGGGGTTGGGGACCAGATCCCTCCGCCCTCCCGCACCCCTGGGCCGAGTGGGAGCCGCGCTCCCCGGGGGGATGGCCAAACACGGGGAGATGCGCCGAACACCGCCACCCTCGCTCCCGCCCTGCACACCTTGAAGACCTCGGAGAAGAAGCCGGCCCCGATCTTCTCGCAGTAGAAGTCGTCGATGCGCGCCAGGGTGGAGACGGCGCTGCGCAGCGCCCGGTACGAGGAGGGCCGCAGCCGCCCGCAGCCCGGCCAGGGCCCCGCCGCCTCCCCTTCGCCCTCACCGGGCCGCCGCGGCAGCTTCTCCCACTCCATGTCGGTCCCGCCGAGCACCCCCAGCGCCATTCACATCCCCGCCCGGGCGCGGTAGAGGCCGGGCAGCCCCGCGGCCGGGGCGCCGCCGCCTCCTCAGCCCCCTCCGGTCCCGGTGCCCGGGGCGATGTCAGCGGCAGCGGCGGCGGCGGCGCGGGGCGGGCGGCGCGGCGGGGCGCACGGCGCTCATGGCCCGCAAGCCGAGCGGCGCTGCCCCGACCCCCGCCGCGGCCCGGCGCTGCGCCTCCGCCGCCCCGAGCGCTGGCACCGGCGGGGCGGAGCCGGGGCGGGGACAGCCCTTAACTCCTTGGGACCCGCCGCCACCGCCGAGACCTGCCGGACGGAGCCTTCCCCCTACCCGCGCGGGCGGGGATCCCGCACGCCCTGGTGTCTGCGTGAACCAGCACCAGCCCCCCGTGCTGAGCTGGCGTCTTTCTGCGCTCCTGCATGGGCTATGGGGAGCTGAGGTCCTGGTACACGGCTTGGGCAGACCTCATGGACACAGTGCCCTGGTCCTCCCCTACCCCGGGCCCTGCCTGGATGTTCTTTGTAGACGTGGGACTCACTCTCCCCTGGGTCCCATCTGGATGCCCACTGTAAATGCAAGACTCTCTTTTTCCTCATAGCCCCCACTCCCCAAGCGGATAAGCCAACAGCGTGGGGATCTGAGGTTTCCATATATCCATCCCCAACCCCGTTAGTGTCATGGGTCCAATTCTCCCACACAAGCAGCTGTTGTCAGGATGGGCAACATCAGTACAGGCTTGGATGTCTCCTCACAGCCATCACCAGGCTGGATGGACACTGTAGATATGGGGTTCTGCTTCTCAAGCACCCACCCCTGCCTGGATGGTGTCCTGTGGCCTGTGGGGGTCTGTTGTCTGGAGGAACATGGAATTGCAGGCTGTCAATGAATGTCAGTGCTTGTTTCACCCTTTTGCTTGTCTTCCTTTCATGAGCTCTGCCACTTCTACCCAGCTTCCTCCTGCTTGGTGCTCTCCCACCCCAAGGCTTTTTCCCAGAGGCTCGTCTGTCCTGTTCTTCCCAGGCAAGCACTCCCTGCAGCTGTATCTGCTCTTGTTCTATCTCACACATTCCACTGCTGCTCTCCTTTGGCATCCACCTGCCTGTGCTGGCCCAGCCCTGGCCCAGCCACCTCTCCCAGTGCTGCCACAACCCTCTGGTGCTGCCCTGCCGGTGCAGCCACCCCATGACTGCTTTGGTCCAGCTGTTTCCCTGTGCAGTACGGCTTGCTCCCCACGCCCTGCACCACACTAGCTGCCTTCCCTGCTGGGAAAAGCAGGCACAGGATGTGTCTCCTGGTGTGGCATATTTTGGCCAGGGCTTGGCTCCAGGTGCCACCAAACACAATGTAGACACCATGGATCAGAAGCTTGGGATTCTCTTCCTTATGCTAGAGGGTAGAAAAAGCCTGCATGCTACAGCAGCTGAACGGAGCCTCTGACCTTTTTATAGTGGGAGCAGTTCCCTGTGCCCCCTGGAAATGCCTGGTATTTCCACTCTTCCAGGTTCACGTAAAGGACTGGGTCTGTGTAGGGCAGGTTTCCTGCCTGTGGGGAGGCACAGCCTGGGGACAGGGCTCTGTCAGCCCCATCTATCTCACAGGGTCTGAGCCATCCCTGTCTTCACCAGTACTGCTCCAGCCTGGTGTCTTTGCCTGCCACGGTGATTGATGGCTTGTACCAGGGAGGCTGCTGCAGCCATGGGGAACCGTGCTGTGCAACACGCCACGTTCTCAAGCTTCCCAGGCCTCACATGTCTGTTCCACTGACAACGGCCTGAATGACAGGAGCAGCTTTCACGGGGCGCCTGTGTTGGCCATGGAGATGAGAGACCAGCATCTGCGCGTCATGGGATGGGAGGCTGCAGGCTCTGCCTTTCCACTACCATGGCCAGCTGCAGCTGTTCGGATGGCAACGGGCGCCTTTCCTGCCTGCCCAGGCTCAGCCCTGGTACCCGAAATCTGAGCACCCTGCTGCACCCAGTGACCAGCTCCTCAGTGGTGTAGGGAGCTGCTCAGAGGAGCAAAGCCAGCTCAGCTGGGGCCAGAAAGAGAGCAAACGTCATGTCTCCCTTTCCCTTGAGTGCACCTGAGCAGTAGCCCCGTGAGGGTCAAGGCATCACAGCAGATACGGGAGTCCTGGTGGGGAATCTTGCAGAGAAAAGCTCAGGACCGCTGCCTGTTCAGGGCTCCTGCTGCTTACAAGTGACTGGGTTTACATCCAATTAAGTTGTAACGGATAAATTAAAGCCCTAGAGACAGCCCTGACTGTGGAAATTGCTGCTGCAGGATTTACAGTCCCTTCTCTCATCAGCGCTGGTAACTTTACTGTGCTATTTCCACCATGCTCTGTTCCTGCCTGGCACAGCAGCGTTAAGCTGAGACATGGCTAAAGGTCCCCAGTGCCCCAAATCCCTCCCATGGTGCAGGCAGCTACACTCTGGGCAGCTGGGTGCAAAGCCAGGCTGGTCTGAGCCTGCAGTAAACTCTGAATATAGCTCCTCAAGCCCTGTTGAGGAAGACTAGGAAGGATGTCTTCCTGGCTGTGCTCTTCTCCTGTGGAGCTGCAGGGGGAGAGAAAGCAAGATTTGTCCTTTTCACCCTTCTCTGTCTGGGCTTTTCACCCACATCCCTTTCACAAGGAGAAGGCACAGGGATTAACAAACATCTCCTCCCTCCCTGCTGGGGATGGTGCATCACCCTTGCAGAGCAGGGGTGAGAGCCTTCAAACAGCCCAAGGAAGCTGGTGCTGGAGAGGTGCAGGGTCAGGGGCTGTTCTGTGAGGATCAGGGCACACCATGGCTGTGGGGTGGCCAGGCTGCATGCAGGGCAGTGAGGGATGCAGTGGGGGCCTCCACGCAGAAAGCCCGGTGTTATTCCACACCAGAACCTGCAGCACCAGATCCCTTCATCAGAGCTCTGGTTGGGATCAGCTAACAGTAACCCACCCTGATGAAAGGCTTGCTGGGTTCAGAGTCCCAGAACCTGAACTGGAGCAGGTCCCTCCTCTGCACCCACGTGTGAGAGCCCATCCAGACCTGAGGCTTCCTTTCTGCAAATACTCAGGAAAATCAATGGCTGCTGCTGTGGGGAGTCCAGGGATAGCTGTGGGGAGTAAGTGAAGCTGTGCCCGAGCAGGCACAATGCTTTGTTGCAGGAGAGTTTTCCAGCCTGGAGGGACTGTGCGACCTAGAGGTAAGCAGGACAAGGAGCATCGACTGACTCAAATAACTCTCTTTGGTACTTTCTCCCAGAATGTGGGTGTAGCCTCTTGGTCCCAGGTGTCATCTCTTGTCCCCTGACAACCTCTGGTCTTTTCCCATATTACCACACATCACCCAGAAGACCTCCCCACCTGCCACTGTCCTGCATGTTCCCCAGCTTCCTGCTTATGAGAGGGCTGGTCCCTGACAAACATCTCCCCCTTCTGCCCCACAGGAAACAGAAGAGGGGGGCACAGCAGGGTCTGTTGCAACCTGCTAGAAGGCCTGGTCAGTGCAAGGACCCTAGACTACATGGGAGAAGGTACCAGACCCAGTGGTTCATGTGCAGCCTGATTAAGCCCAACAGCATGCAGTGCAGGTGGTGCAGCAGGACTACATTTCCCAGTACGCTGTATGCTGCTGAGCTCGGGGAGCACAGGGCCATTCCTGCTCCACACCCAGCACCATGGCTGCAAGCTGCACAGCCCATGTCCAGCTGCCATCAGGGACTGGTAAGGTCCCTGCTGTGCAGGCACATTGCTGCCTCCCACCCCATTCCCTCCCCGGCACTACAGCTGCAAGGCTAACGTGGGGCTGCATGCAGTGGAAGGGCGGCAAATATTTGTTGTGTTGTTAATTTTCCACAAGCAGACTCAGCACAGCACCTGGCAGTATTGGCTCACTGCCTCCTGTTATCTCCTGTCGATGTTTCTCACGCCTGGGTGCTGGTACCGTGACATCTGTGGAGGCAGCATCCACATCCAATCTCTGTCTCTTAGCAGCAGGCAACAATTTCAGCACCCTGCTCTGCTTTTCCTCAGACAAGCCCCCATACCCCTGCCAGGGTGCATGACAAGGTGACAGGGGACTGAGCAGCTCATGCCTAAATGCAGCTGAGTGCCTTCCTGCTGGAAGCCATGTGGACTGTGAATTTGAAAACACTGAGAACACTGATAAAACCAAACCAAAACAGAACAAAACAAAGCCAACTGCCATCTATGAAAAGGAGGCTTGGACAGCCCTGGCCGTGCTTGCACCAGCTGTGACCCATGGTGACATGACATGCACTCATGTGAGCACAACTATATTCTTGCAGGGAACCAGCACTGCAGGGAGCTTCACTGTTCACCAGAAACTGGTCATCTTGTGCCAAACAGGCAGGGGTAATGCTGTCACCTCCAGTATATCCCACCCTGCTCCTGAACCAGCCTGAACAGCTTATCTCACAATATGTGCCATGCTCTCATCCTCCAAGTCTGCCCAGCAGGTAACAGAGCTGCTTCTTGCCCTCTTGACCTAGCCCTGGACAATGGGCATCTCAGCAGCTCCACACTCATCCCAGGAGGCTGTGCCAGCTCTGTTCCATGTCCTGCTCCTTGCTGGGCTATTAGTAATACTCCCCAGCCACTGCAGTGTTCCTGAAGTGCTTGTGATTCTGCCAGATGTAAGCCAGAAACAGGACACCAAGGACCTGGTCTGACTGCACTGGTGGGCTGAGTGGGACCACGTCAGAGCGGGTCCAGGACTGGCCTCGGCTGAGCTGGTGGGAGCAGCCCTGTGACCAGCTGCAGGAGAGCAGGGCAGGGAGCAGGGCTGAGAGTGCTCAGTGAGCCTTGGCCTATGGCTTTGGGGAAGAGCCTTCACCTGTGGTTCATTGCTGCTCTTTGATCTGCACAGCTTGCCATTGCTGCAGGGAGGAACTCAGAAACAGCACAGCAATGTGGAGGGAAAGGCCAGTGAGGGCATGCATAACTCAGCACAGTGCCTGCCAGAAACCCCACATGACAAACCCACATGCACTGTCCACCTCAGAGACCCTACGTAGCAAACCAACATTACTAGCCCTGCCCTGGATTCCTTACCCATCCCAGAGCTGACAAAAGGAAAACCTTCTGGAAGGAAGCAATGCATCAGGCTGGACAACCCTTATCCTGCCAGCTCTGACCTTCTGTTCAGGAATGGCCTATCCCACCCTGGCAACAGCAGCATGGGTGGGAGAGATGTCCCCAGATACTTGTGCACTCCTTCCCCCAAATATAGGCTGTGGAGCCCTGCTTATTCTTCTAGATGTCTGAACAAGAGGTAAGTGCTGCAAGGGGCTCCCCACCCTCAAGCCAGAAGTCACTCAGGCTATACGTCTCTGAGTAAGTCCTCAGTTTGAGCATGGCCCTGTAATTGTCCATGCTGCCAGGCTGGTTCCCTGACATGGTTTCGGCTTGTTCCAAATAGGACAGGGTCAATGGAGGTCATGGGTCAGGGCCATTCCCAGGAGGAAACATGGACATGGCCACCTCCAGACAGAGAGGAGAGTGGAGCCATGCGTTCAGCCTCCTGTGGCTGCTGCTTTTCCCTTCATCTTCCCCTCTCTGTGCTGGGGAACAGAGGTGCAGGGTGGAGGTGCTGGGCTCTGAATGTCCGTCAGAGCCTCCCACCTGGAGGTGACCAGTGCCACATCCACTTGTGGACAGTGATGCTCTGTCCAGGTGTTAGAGGGGCTGAAAAGCTGAGCGTTAGCTTTCCATGCACAAGCAAGACCACGAGCTCGCCGTGACTGGGGACACTTCACAACCCCTTCCCTTGTCCCTGTTCCCTGGCCAGGGAGGACACACTGAGGCAGCCTGCATGGGGAGGGAATGCAGCTGTGCTGTGTTCAGCGTGGAAGTGACCATTGTGCTGCTTCTTGCAGCTGATTCAATCACAGCTCTTTATTGCTTCTCCCAGCTGTTGAAAATCTCTTTAGGCTTAGCAAGCTTTGTGAGCAGTGCTGCCAGCCTTTCTCATCTTCCACCCTCTCTTGTGACTCAAGACACCCTGACCTTCAAGAGGGTGCACTACCACCCTCCATGGGGCCTGGGCCAAAAATCTTCCCACACCTTGGTGTACATGGATGGGTCAGGCACAGACAAGGTGTGCCAGGGTCTGCTACGAACACAAGGGCAAGGAGGAGGGCTACAAAAATGATCTGAGGGCTGGAACACCTCTCCTATGAGGACAGGCTGAGAGAGTTGTGGTTGTTCAGCCTGGAGAAGAGAAGGGTCTGGAGAGACCTTATTGTGGCCTTTCAGTATTTAAAAGGGGTCTATAAGAAGGATGGGGACAGGCTTTTGCAATGTGGGTGATGACACACTGGAACAGTTTACCCCGAGAAGTGGTCAATGCCCGTGCCTGGAAATACCCAAGGTCAAGTTGGACGGGGCTCTGAGCAACCTGATCTGGTTGAAGATTTCCCTGCTCATTGAAGAGAGGTTGGACTAGATGACCTATAAGGGTCCCTTCCACCCTAAAGTACTCTATGATTTGATGAGGTGCATGTTGTTCTAGGTGGGGATGTCTCTACACCACAACAGGATGAGGGAGTAGGGCTGTCCACGCATAGCAGCCTTGTACCCCATGGACGGTAAAAAATGAGGAAGAAAGGTGGGTGCTACTCAGCTACGTTAGTGGCTGATGGTCCCAGGCTAGTAACAGTAAAGCAAATGATACTTGGGTCAGGACAAGTTGTGGTAGTGCTGCCTTAACCTGGGGTCTCTGCAGGCTTCAGCGAAAGGTAGAGCTGAGATGAATGGGGCAGAGCTGTGATTCTGCTGTGCCCTGCAAGCTAGAGCCCTGTTCCCAGACAGCACCTACATGCCTCCACAACACATTAATACCTTTGATTACCATGGCCTAATTTCTGTTCACCTGTGTCATGGGTGGCTGGTCACCCCACCCTACTGAGCCCTTGTTCTGCTGTGGTTGGTTGTGCCAGCACTGGACAAACTGGTCTCCTGGGGTAATTACAGCCAGGAGAGAGCCGGTGCTGCAGGCTGTAGGTGAGCCAAGTGTGTCACCACCACTCTAGCACTTGGCATGTAAGTCACGCCATGATTCATGGCAAATCCCTTCTTACAGGACATTCAGGAGCATCTGTGTGGTTGCCATGTAGCCTGGGCTTTCACGAGAAGGACCGTCACAGGCATCACCTTGCCGAGCTCCTCTGAGGGAGGCTGATATCCTCCTCCCAGTGCCAGCCAGACACTTGACTTCCTCTGTGGCAGGGGTGAAGCAGCATCCACCCTCCCTCCTCACTGACTCTCACCTGGAAACCTGGCTCCTCAGCCTGCTTGTCCCATGGCCCTGGGCTCCACAGGATTTCTGCTGGCCAAGGGGGAATAGGCCACACTAAGTTTGGGCTCCCCTTGGGAGGTTGTTGCATGAAATGAGACCTTCCCTTTGCATCCAGGTCAGCGGTAGCACTGCTGTAGATCTGCTTAGGATCTTCCCCTTGGTTTGATCCTGGCCTCGAAATGCACATGACTTTGTGCACCTATTTATACAACAAAGGGCAGCTGCTCCCTGGGCTCTGGGCATTGTGCCACATCCATCACTCGCATGGACTTACCAGGGTGCAGTGCCCTCCTTCCTCCTTCTCCTCTACTTGCCCAGCCTTTGTGGGAAACAGTGTCGTGCTATGACAAGCCTTGGTCAGAGGCTCTGGGGGAAGCCAGCAGGCTCTCAAGGGGCTCTGCAGGACCACGCACTGAGGAAAGTGGGGAGCAGGGGCCCATCCCAGACTTTGGCTTTCTGGTGCCCCATGTGTCAGGTGAGCTGCTTTGGAGAGACACAGTGCTCTGCTGATGGGAACCACACAGACAGAACATGGAGAGACATCCTGGGGTGGGCCAGGCAGGAGCTGTGCCAACTCAGGGTCCCCCCCAGCAGTAGCGATACTTTCCCAAGGCATCATTGGTGCAAGGCCAAATATGACAATGGGGCTGTGCAGCCCTCAGAACATCAGCTAACACCATCAGCTGTGCCACCTTCCGCCCTCCACCAGGCCACTGGTTCCAGTTCACTGGGGAAACAGCTAGTTGGCTTTTTGTTCCCTATTCATCTGGTTCCTTCCGGGCTCAGGATATTTTGGGCACTTCTCTGTTCCCAGCTACCCCGGGTGGCACAGGCGGTTCCTCAGGATTTGCTTTCCTCTGGAAATTGTACAGGCTAAGAACTGAAAAGGGGAAACGACAAGCCCTTTATTTAAGACCTGTGTATGAAAGGAGACACTCATGACTCCACCAAACACATGCACACCATCAGCTGCCTATGAAAGGGAGCTGTGACGTGTGGGGCCAGCACATGGAGCTGGGTGGAGCATTTGAATGGGAGCAATGTAGAGAGGCTTGTGCAACGAAGGAGGTGCAGGGTGAAGGGTTTGTCTAGGAGACAGAGTGCTGCTCCACGCAGACAGAGAGAGAGAGACCACAGGCACAATTGTGCTTCCCCTACCAGCGACCAGATGAGGGGATGTGGGTATGAAATATAGGGCAGAAAAAGCAGGTTGGAAGTATTGATCCTGGTGCAGAGAACCTGCTCTGAAAGTGGCACCCTCAGGCAGCAGGCAGGGGTTTGGCAGAAGCTAGTCTGTCCCGAGATACTGCTCTAAATCTTACAGTTCCCACCTTCTGGGCTTAGACAGGTTCTCTGTCCAAGAACCAGGGTGGGATGTGCTGAAGATAGCTCTAGGGACAGGAGAAGGAATGGATGGACCAGTTGTGGAGCTGCTCGGAGTCAGAGCTGGAAACCCCATTTCCAGCACATCTTCCTCAAACCAAAATGCAGCATCCCACACCCTTCCAGCCTTACTCCACCCTGCTCCCAGCTGCAAACTGCTTATGTCCAATTTTCTGTGCTAAAAATACTTTTCTGGGTGGTCAGCAAGTGAGCAGCCAGATGGGAGGGAGTTGCAGCCTGAGAGCGAAGGGGTGTGGGGGTGTATTTGGGGGAGGTGTGGGTGACAGCAAGAGGCCAGATGTGCCTGGGCAGGCTGGGTGGGGGGCCGTGGGCTGGCTGTCACGGCAGAGGGACATGCATCAAGGTAGCAATGACAGGGAAGAGAGTCTTCCTTGGCTTGGGTCCATGCTTCTGGGGAGAGGGTCATGGCAGGGGGACATGCACAGATGGTCTCAGAAATGTGGGGAGATGATTGCTGTGAAGAGCAGGCAGCAGGTCCTGCTCAATTCCCTGGAACGAGTTTGCTCTAGCTCAGAGCAGAGGGGAAGGAGGAATGGTCGTCCAGCCCCAACGACCTGCCACAGCTCTGCCCAGCACCCAGGAGTGCCCTCCTAGGAGCCCTGCACCCTGCCAGGTTGTCCCTCATTGCACCTCTGCTCTCAGCCTGGCCACAGGCAGACATGTTCGTTCCATAATCCACCTTGGGAGAAGAGATGACAGCCTTGGATGGCAAGTGCCACAAGAGGGAGTCTCTGCCCCTGCTGCTGCTGCCAACTGGGTGACAGCAAAGATGCCCCAACGCCATCCCTCTGCTAGGCCGGCACAGCTCTCTGCAGACCTCCCAAAGATTTTGCTGGGCCCAAAGCAGACTGTGATAACCCATCACGACCAGACTGTCACCTTGGAGAAATCCCTTTGCACCTTGGCACTACTGAAACTCTCCCCTTACCCTACTTTTCTCCATAGGTCTGGGGTTCTTCCCTCAGCACTGCGGGAGATGTGCTGTAGGGGACCGGGATGTCAGGGTTTCATTGTCACTTTGGGGAAAGGAATGGAAGGCTCCTAAGTTTAGCATGGCACAGTGCACTGGTGTTTGTCCCCCTGATGGCATGGCAAGATCCCTGCATGGAAGAAGGTTCAAGGCCGATGGGACTGGGAAGGTTGCTGGAGAGGTGCGGGAGACCCACAGCAGGGCCTAGCTGGGGTCCTGTGGGCAAGTTCCAGCTCTTCCTGCCAGAAGAGGCTCTGTGCTCTGGCAGTGAAGGCTGCAGCCCTGACTGATGTAGGTGCTGTGTCCTGGAGTGGGAGCCCCCAGATCGCACAGGGTCATATGCTGGTGCTGTGCTGGAAGCAGACCTGTGCCTGGCCATCCTGGGGCTGGATCTGACTGGGTTACCCTCCCCAGGCCTGATCCTCACCCACCTGTGGGATGACATCCCAACCTGGCCTCAGCACACCCTCATCACCATGGCCATATCTGATAATCTATGGGTATGCCTCACACTGGGGTCCCTCGAGGACAGGGATGGGGGAAGGCCACAAATGTATTTCTGTTATTTGTGAGTTCTGACATAGGAATAGACTTTACTGCAGAGGAACATTGTGGGTATGTTAGCAGTGCTTCCCACAAAGCCTGATCCTCAAAAGCCACAGTTACTTCTCCTTTCCTTGTGGTTTTGTGTATGGTTTTGAGCTCTCAGTTTTGAGTGTTCTTCCCTATCAGAAGTAAAACTGATTGTAAACTGCAGGTAGTTTGGGTATTTCTTTCTTCATTCTGAAGTTCTGTGTTCTGTTAGTTCATTGATGATCAAACTGGACGTTCAGGAAACAGCTCATTAATTGTGTTTACAAGGAAGAAATCAACTGCCTTAGGGCCTCAGACCCATTGAGAGGATGGTAAATGGCTGGCTGTATTCATTAGGTGCAAAAATGTATACATCTGCTGTATGCTATAGCAAGAAATTTGTATTAGGAAGAATCTGAGAAGTGTGAGATGGCTTTGTGAGACTTAGTCGTGCTGCAAGGGCTAGAGTGGTGTAGGCAGAGTATGCGCAGTCCACACGTGATGTGCTCTTGGAAGCGCAGTGAGTGGTCTCATCAGGCTGGGGCTCACTACCTGCTGCTGATCCTGCCATGCTGAGTTTGGATTCATGACTTGCTGGCAGAATTGACGGTCCCTTGGAAACCTTCTCTCATTTGAGGTCTGCTGTCTGGTTCCCTGTGAAGCAAGGCATCATCAACTGAACTAGCAGCTCTAATGTTAATTGTGTGAGAGCTAGGTATATGACAGAGCGTGCTAGCTTTCAGTATTTCCTCAGCATTTTGCTAGTGCATGCTATGCACCAAGACAATAGATCTCAAAAAAATTATAAATTTCTAAGGAGGAGGAGGCCAAACAGATTGCTAGACCACAGCACATTTCAGGATAGGAGAAAAGAAAAGAAATACTCACATCAGCTGCAATAGGAAGCGTCTTGCACCACATGTGCATTTTTAAAGCTTGGCTGGTTTTGCTTCTTTCATATAGCATTTCTTTTCACTCCTTTTGCTTCTTTCATGCAGCAAAGAGAGGCTGTGAGAATGTCTATATCTAATGCTGGGATTTTGTGAGGACATTACCCAGAGAGTGCTGGCTGTGGCCATTCTCCTGAATGCTTGCACCTTTGTTGGCTTAATAGGGACAAAAAAAAATGCCTAGTTCCCAAAGCCCAAGGAACCAAGGAAACAGGGAGGACATGACTTAGTGCTGCTGCTCCTCTTGCTGCAAGACTTTACCCCCTTAATCTCAACTGTATGCGAGACAGCTGGGCTTGATGTGCTGATGGACCTGAATGGATTTTAGCTTCCAGAAATCCCTCAGTCTTGCTGCTCTCCTAGGGCAATGCAGAAAGACACACCAAGCACTGTCCTGTGGTGCTGAGGATCGTGGTTCCTGGGAAAGGATCTGCCATGGAACTCTGGGCCAACTGGTCCCAGCCAGGCGGTGAAGAGCACCCTGGGTGACAGCACATGTTTCCAGAACATGCTTCTCTGTCCAGGGAAACAGAGAGAGAGAGGCCATGTAAAACGTAGAGTGAAAGGGGCAGCCCAGGAAAGCTGCAACAGCATGGGTAGCCAGGACTCACGGAAACATGAGGCCATGCAGCAGTGTGTGAGCTGGAAATGGGTTCAGAGAAGAGCTTGGTGGTGGCATCTTCAGGGACAGGAGACTGGGGGAGCGTGAGCGATCCATTCTTAGGGTTACGACCCAAAATAAGGAGCGCCAAAGGAATTCCCTCCCATACCTAAAGACCCCTCCTGACCTAGCCAGGGACAGGGATAAGTTTGTTCCATCCAACTCCAGCAAGACACTCTTACCCTCAGTGCTTGGTGCACTGCCCATATGGACGTGCTTCACATCCTAGACGGCATTGAGAGAGTAGAACTCAGAGCAGGGTAGCAGGAAAGTTTGGAGGAGAAGGCAAAACACTGACATCTGGCTGGTTCAGGAACTTGTCAGATCTAGAGGGTCTACTGTTGGGGATCAACAGCAGGATTGTTGCAGCCAGGCCAGTATGAGGTAATAAGTAGAGAGATTTCAAGGCAAAAGTGATACAGAGTTGGAGGCCAGCTGAGTAGCTAAGAAAAAAGAACAGAGCACATTTTTACTCTTTGATTGCTTTGACAAAAAGCAGTAAAGTCCTGGGTGAACACAGGTGTGGTGAGCTGACCTGGCACTGCAGTCAGACCCCCTGACAGACGGTCTCTGATTCACCTCCTCAGGGGGAGGAAAATGGTGGAAAAGCTCATGGGTCAAGACAAAGACAGGAAGAGCACTGATCAGTCACTGTCCTGGGCAGAACAGACTCCACATGGGGAAAATGAATTTAATTTATTTCCAATTTATACAGATTTGGAGAACAAAAAAAAAAAAAAAAAAAAAAGATAAGCTAACACAGTTCCCTCCCTTCCTTTCCCCGGCTCAGCTTCACACCGTGGCTACCATCATCCTCCCCCCAGGCGGTACAGGGGATGGCAGCTGCAGTCAGTCCAAAATGGTTCTTCTCAGCTGCTCCTTCCTCCTCACAGAATCATAGAATAGTTTGGAAGGGACCTTTATAGGTCATCTAATCTAAGTCCCTATGATGACTGAAGAAATCTTCAACTAGATCAGGTGCTCAGAGCCCCACCTAAATTGACCTTGACAGTTTCCAGGGACGGGGCATTGACCATCTCTCTGGGCAACTTGTGCCAGTGTGTCACCACCCTCATTGTAAAAAGTCTGTCCCCATCTTTTTTATTAGCCCCCTTTAAGTACTGAAAGGTGTCCCCAGAGCCTTCTCTTCTGCAGGCTGAATAACCCTAACTCTCTCACCCTGTCGTCATAGGAGAGGTTGACCGCCTTAGTGGCCTCCTCTGGACTCTCTCCAACAGGTCCATGTTTGTCCTGTGCTGAAGGCTCCAGAGTTGGACGCAGGACTCCAGGTGGGGTCTCACCAGAGCGGAGCAGAGGGGCAGAATCACCTCCCTCCACCTGCTGGTCATGGTCCTTTTGATGCAGCCCAAGGTACGGTTGGCTTTCTGGGCTGCAAGCGCATATTGCCAGCTCATGTCCAATCTTTCATCCACCAGTACCCCCAAGTCCTTCTTGGCAGGGCTGCTCACCATCTCTTCATCCTCCAGCCTGAAACGATACCAGGGGTTGCCCCAACCTAGGTGCAGAACCTTGGACTTGGCCTTGTTGAACCTTGTGAAGCTCATGGGTGCCCACTTTTCAAGCTTGTTCAGATCCCTCTGGATGGCATCCCGTCCCTCAGGCATGTCAACCACACCACTCAGCTTGATGTCATCTGCAAACTTGCTGAGGGTGCACTCGATCCTGCTATCTGTGTTGTTGATGAAGACATTAAATAGGATTGATCCCAGTACGGACTCCTGACAGACACCACTCATTACTGGTTTCCACTTGGACATTGTGCCATTGACCACTACCCTCCAGATGTGACCAGCCATCCAATTCCTCATCCACCAAACAGTCTACATATCAAATACATATCTTTCCAATTTAGAGAGAATATTTTGTCAAAGGCCTTACAGAAGTCCATATAGATCAGTATTTCTTTCTTTGTCCATTGCTGTAGTCATTCCGTCATAGAGGGACACTTGGGTGATCAGGCAAGACTTTCCCTTGGTGAAACTATCCTGGCTGTCTTGAATCACCTCCCTGTCCTCCATGTGCCCTAGCATAGCTCTAGGAAGATCCATTCCATGATCCTTCCAGGCACAGAGGTGATATCGACAGGTCAGTAGACCTGAGGGTCCTAATTTCTACCTTTTTAAAAAATGAGTGCAATATTTCCCTTTTTCTAGTCACCAACCATTTCACCTGGCTGCCATGGCTTCTCAAATATAACTGAGAGTGGCCTGGCAAGTACATCAGCCAGTTCTCTCAGGACTCTGGCATGCATCTCGTCAGATTCCATAGATTTATGTATGTACAGGTTACTCAGGTGGTCATGAACCTGATCTTCACTTACAATAGGAGGGACTTTGCTCCTCCAGTGCATTCCATCCACTCAAGAGATGTGGAAGGAGAAATTGCCAGTGAAGACTCAGGCAAAAAAGGTGTTAAGTACTTCAACCTATCTCCTTGTCCGTTGTTAGCAGTTTGCCAGTTGTGTTCATTGGAGGGGAATACGCTTTCTCTGACCTTCCTTTTCTGGCTGACATACCTGTAGAAGCCCTTCTTGCTATTCTTTTTGTCCCTTGCCAAGCCCAGCTTCAGCTGCCCCAACCCTTACACAACGGAGCAACATCCCTATGCTTTTCCCAGGATACCCATCCCTGCTTCCACTGCCTGTGCATTTCTTTCTTGCCCTTTAGTGACCAGCAGCTCCCGCCTTGTCCATGCCAGTCCCTTGACCTCCTTTCCTGATTTCTTACACCTGGGGATCAAGAGCTCTTGTGCTCTGTGGAAAGTATCCTTAAAGATCCGACAGCTCTGTCCTACTCCCTTGTCCCTGAGGGCAGTTTCCCAGGTGGTCCTGTTGACTAACTCCTTGAAGAGCTGTAAGTTTGCTTTCCTAAAATTCATAGTTCTGACTTTACCCTTTGCCTGATCCACCTCCCTCAGGACTGAGAACTCCACCAGTGCATGATCACTGCAGCCCAGGCTGCCTCCAATCTTGACGTCAGCAATGGGCTTGCTTAAGTTGGTGACAATCAGGTCCAGTATCACATCTCCTCTGGTAGGACTGTCACTTACCTGGCTGAAAAGTTATCCTCCACGCACTCCAGGGTCTTCTGGGTTGCCTATAGCTCCCTGTGTTACTTTTCCAGCAGATGCTGGGCTGGTTGAAGTCACCCAGCAGGACAAGAGCCTTCGAGTGCAATGCCTCCTGTAGCTGGGATAAGAAGGCTTCATCAATTGTCTCCCCCTGATTGGATGGCCTGTAGCAAACACCAGCCACTGACTTTCCTTGGTGTCTGATTCTTACCCATAAGCTTTCAACCTGTTTGTGGCTATTCTTCAGAAACTGCTCTTCACACTCCATTCATCTCTTGATATAGAGGGCAACCCCTCCACCCTTCCTTCCTTGCCTGTCCCTTCTGAACAGCCTGTAGCCACTGATAACCTCATTCCCATAATGGGATTTGTCCCATCAAGTTTCAGTAATGGCCGCTAGATAGTTACTAGGGTCCCTCTCCTCCTTCCAACATGTCTGTCTGCAACTGGAAGGATAGAGGCAAAAATAACCTGTGGTCCAGGTTCCTTTAAGAATCATATCCAGGTTTCTTCTGATCTCCCTTGGACTAGGTGTTGCAGCTGCATTGCCACCCACATGGAAGAGCAGTAATGGGTAACAGTCGAAGGGCAGAACCAGGCTAGGAAGTTTCCTAGTGATGTCCTTAACCCAGGCCCCAGGGAGCCAGCAGAATTCCCTAAGAGAAGGGTCTGTCCAGCATATTATAGACCCTTTGTTCCCCTCAGAATGGAGTCACCCACAACTATAAACTGTCTTTCCTTCCTTGTGGAGAAGGCTGTGATACGACGGTTATGTCTTTCTGTCCTTGACAACACCTCTGGTGTAGGTGGACCCGGTTGGCTGACCTTCCACATCCAGAGCCTCATACATGTTGCACAGAGGCACCTGGGAAGGCAAGATGGGCAAGGAGGGGGCTTATCTGCCACCCTGAGCACAGACTTGCCTCCATTCACTCCTTTCCTTGAAGTTACTTTCTGCCTGGTGAGGGGAAGACACAGGATCCCCTTGATCTTGGTAGTTTTGTTGTTGTTTTTGTTGTTGTTGTTGGTTGGTTGCTAATGTGTTTGTTTGTTTGTTTGTTTTCTGGTGGATGTTCCTGTTTCTGTCTCGGTGAGGTCAGAGCATGGTTCCAACAGTCTTATCTTTCTGTCAGGTACCCTGATGTTCCTTAACCTGTCCACTTCCTCTTGAAGCTCTGCCACCAAGCTGAACAGATCATCTGCTTGGTCACACCTCATACCATTATTCTTATCACTGCCATCAGATACTGATGAAAGGCTCTGGCATGCCTGGCAGCCTGAGACCTAGATGAGTGCATGTTTTTGTGGGAGCTATCCCTGGGTAATTCCCTGCTCCAGTGCTGTCTCCTGCCCACAGCCTGCAGGGAAATACCTGCATGTGCTCCTACAGCACCTCCTCCTGCCCTTGTCTGGGTGCTTGCTGGGCCTTTTCTCACAATTTTTTCTTAATTTCTTGCTGCCAGGACCCATTTCCCCAGAGGCACCCACAGTGTTGCTGACAGGACGGGCTGTACCCTGTTGGGAGGGCTACTGCATAACCAGCCAGGGACAGCACCAGCCTCTCTTCACAGAGACCCTGCTGAGAACCCTGAGGAGGGATGGGCACCAATGGGCACTGATGCTGATCAGGACCTGCTGCTGCCCCTTGCATGTCCCCCCACATCCCTGGGGAGAGAGTAGGTGCAGGCAGGTGTTGACAAGACACTGCTGTAGGGCCAGCGCAGCCAGCAGGGCAGCCTTGCCCTGGCAATGCCAGGACATGAGCAGCTGATGTGTTTTGAGCTCAGCCTTCACTCCCCATGCTGAATAATGAGCAGTGATTTCTCATTTCACCACCTCAAGGTGCTTTGTGGGTGGCTCATCTGTGGGTGTGATGGGAGCACTCTGGCGTGGGCTTGGGCAGGTGAAACAGGGATGTTTTCACAAAATCACAGAACGTTTGGGGTTGGAAGGGACATCTGGAGATCATCTTATCCAACTCACCTGCCAAAGCAGGTTCACCAGAGCAGATTGCACAGTAAAGTGTCCAGGCAGATTTTGAATATCTCCAGAGAAGGAGACTCCACAACCTCTCTGGACAGCCTGTTCCTTGGCTCTGGCACCCAAGGTGAAGAAGTTTCTCCTCGTATTCAGATGGACCCTCCTACGCTTCAGTCTGTGCCTGTCACCTCTCATCCTATCACCGGACACCACTTAAAAGAGTATGGTCCCATCCTCTTGACACCCAGCCTTGAGATATTTATCAGCATTAACAAGATCCCCTCTCAGCTTCTCTTCTCCAGGCTGAACAGACCCAGCTCTCTCAGTCTCTCCTCATAAGAAAGGTGCTTCAAAGCCCACATCATCTTTGTAGCCCACTGCTGGGCTTAAGACCTACCACTTGATCTGTGGGGAAAGAGGAGTGAGGCACAACTGAGAAGGTTATGGAGGTGATTGTGAGTGCAGGACTACAAGGCAGACAGCAAAAAGGCTGGACCAAGGCACCCAGGAGACCCCATCAAGCCTGGACATGCTTCCTGTAGGCAGATAGGACAGGAGCAGCCCTGTGGCTGGTGGGATGCTTTCTTTCCAAAGAGGAAGTTTCTTGCACCACATATGATTTTGTTACTGGCTGTTTCATTTCTGTGTCTGCACCTCTCCTGAGCTGGGCTGAGCAGAGACCTTTCCCAGGCAGCTCAGACTGAGTCCCACCTGGAGACTTCGTGCCAGCATGGTCCTGCGAGGGCTGGCTCTGGCCTTTCTCCTGGTCCTTGCCCCTCTGCTGCTTGCACGGGGACAGAATGACCTTGGTCCCAAGGACTCTGGTGGACCCATGGAAGCAGGTAAGAGTGGGATGCACCTCTCTCTTACAGAAAAGGTTTTGCTATTCTCTCCCTGTACATTTGCTGTGCACCTTTAGCCCATTCAGCCTACAGTGGCTGTGTTGGGGAGGGCTGAGCCTGGAGTCTGCATCGGTCCCAAGACATGTGGGCATCCATTGTGTTGTGTTGGGGTGAAGCTTTGTTTGGGGATGAAAGGCAACTAGCCTCGATGTGCTGGGGAAACCTCCATGACCACAGGAGCTGCAATGTCCCTCCGGTGTGCAGGAGGTAGCCTTTTCTTGTTACATGGTGAGTAGATGAAGTTGGGGTATGTGGCGTTCCTAGGGTGATCTGGGCAGCGTCCCTATTGCAGAGGAAGGTGGTAACGGTGTTCAGCAAAGACATGAGGAGCTGTAAGATCCCTGTGTCAGCTGGGGCTCCTGCTATCTTCTGTAGTCTCTGGGGTTGGAGGAGCTGTAGTTTGGTGGGATTGTTCTTTAACAACATTGTTCTTTCTCCATGCCAGGTGAGGGGGCACCTCCTGGGTCTCTGCTGGGCTCTTCCTATGGAGAATGTGGGTTTTCCTATAGAGACTGTGTGTTGTGCCCTGGGATTGACAGTGCCTGTCGAGGTCCCAATGGGGCACAGCAGGAGCGGCTGCTCTTTGCACCATGGGCTAGGGGGCCTGAGACATGAGTCATTGCCTCTGCAGGGAAATGGGAGCAGAAGTGGGTTCCCAAGTCTTTGGATGGGTCATGAGTCATGCTAACCATCTCTCGTGACTGGAGGGATGCTACCCTTCCAGCAATGGGCAGCCTTCCGCTATCCAGGGCAGGATAGACCCTGTTTCCCTCACTCAGCAGCAGCTCCTGCCCCTTCCTCTATTCACAGCTCTCCCTTTCTTGGCCTGAGGAGTCCCAGCTGGAGGAGGCTGCCATGGGCATGGTAGAGGTGTTAGCTTTGAGCAGTTGCGGGAGATTTCTTGCATCTGTGTCTGAGGAAGAGCTGTGTGGCACTGAATTGAAGTGCTGACCAGTATCTTTGACTGTGCTGCTGGTGTCTGCATCACTGAAGGAGGAATTTGGGGTCTGGATTATGGATAGCCCAGCAGAGCTGCAAGCAGGGGCAGAGCTTCCCTCCACCTGCAGCAAGAAGAAATGCCTGATGACAAGACAAATCCATGCAAAGAGGGCTTTATCTGCAATCAGTGCCCTTCAAGTGTCATCAAGGAATCATTTCTGCTGTAGACGTGTGCTTTTTTTCACTTTGTCTTTATGTCCTGTGTCCTTGCCATTCAAGGATCGCCATCAAAGTCTGAATGACCCACATGCATTTTCTAGACCAAACCTAGAAAACAAAGACTCTTGTTACTTGCTGACACTGCGGGTGTCCCAGTTCCGCTCACCTTCTGCTCCCCACCGAGGTCTGCACGAGGCGGCCTCGTGCTGACACTTGCTATGTCCCCTCTTGTGCCTTGGCCTTGCCAGCTGTTTCCTCATGGGCTCTTGTTGATTTCTACTCCCTTAGGAGTGCAACCTGCCTGTCACTGTGTCCTCTTGCATTGTAGGTCATCGTCAGCCTCCTGACTGAGCTAGGCTGTGCTCTTACTGCATCCTCTGTCCTCATTCTGTGTAAAGGGGTTTCTGCCTGTCCTTTGAGGCTGTAGAGCATCTCAGGGACAGCCAGCCTTTAGGATCTGTTTCCTCACAAATGCCAGCAGGAAAAAAAGTTCCATTGCACAGGTGGAAATCTGTTCTTTGCAGTGTGGTTCATTTTCTGTCATCAGAGGCATTTTTCCCCTGCTGGCTGGTGTCCCTGGTCAAATGCTTGGTGCTGAGCGCGTAGCCCCAACACATCTGGGTAGGCAAGGATCCTGGATATCACCCTGGGGCAGGACTGTGAGGGTGTGTGAGCTCCTTCAGGGGCATTTAACAATGGGATGGGGGAAGATGTGTGGTGGGGATGCCTAAATAGGCACAGTCTGAGTCAAGGGTTTCAGTTTTGTCAAGGCTTTAGGTGTCCATGAGGTGCATGATCTAAGGGTACTGAGAGGGATCCACGTCTGGGAGAAGTTTTTTCCTGTCTGGACAACATAGGTGGTCTCAAAGAATGGGGGTGGTGGCCACTGTTCTTTGTGGTGGAGAGCCAGAGTGCAGGGTAGAGAAGATGGCTTGAAAACCAGCTACCAGATAAGGGAAGTGTGGTGATACCCATTTTCCTGTGTAAGGGAGTGCAACCGCAGAAGCACTGGTGGTATCAAGTGGGCAGTTGTAGAGATGCATGTAGCTGAAGAGAGGTGTTCCATCCTGATCGAGGAGATGCCATCTCCTACCCCGATGTCTTCTCATGACTTGGTTTGCACTGAATGAGCAATTCTGGGTGACATGTCTACCAGGCCAGGGGAAGGCAGGCTCATTTTGGGTGAAGTCCACAGAAAAGGCTGGGTGCATAGAGTAGGGTGTTAGCTTTGAGGCCAGGATGTTGGTACTGCCAGGTGCCTCATGGGACCAAGTCAGGAGGGTGTGCAATGGGACTCTGTGGGGCTGGTGCACTCCCACAGGCCCTATCTTTATGGAAGAGAGTGCAGGAAAGAGCAGCATCCTCCAGACAGCTGGATCCCGCTGGTTGGGATCCCCCCACCCATGTGGGTTACTGCAGGCAACCCTCTTACACTGCACCTGAGGCTGCAAGGAGGGTTAATGCACCCCGGGTCTGGGGGCTCATCTTGGGAGGTGCTCATCTCTGCCACCCCTCTGAGTGAGGAGGACCAGGACCCCTCTGGATGAGGCCTCCTCACCCCTGAGGATGCTGCCAGAGTGCAGTGATCCTCAAGGCTTTCCCTCATGGCCTCCGCACACAGGTGGATGTAAAGCTCCCTCCAAGTGGGACCCCAAGCTGCAGTTTACCCCAAACCAGAGCAGCTACGCCGTGAACGATTTGGTGCAGCTGAGCTGTGCTGGGGAGTATGTGCCATCGGTCCCCCAGATCAGATGCATTTCCAGCGGGATGCAGACCTTGTGGAATGAGACAGCCACCTGCGAGGGTAAGCACAGCCCCGTGTCACCCTGGACCCAGGGTCCTGAGCTGACATCAGACCCTCCATGACATTGTTATTCCTCAGCACCTCCTGGATGACAGTCCAGGAACAGGGGACCTGGATGCCTCAGCTTTCCCGCTGTCCTGACAGTGCCGGGGCACCTTTTATCTCAGCACCTTGTCTCACTGCCTGTCCCTGCAGCAGCCAGGGCAGCAGAGTGTGGACACTCATTCTTGGCACAACCGAGAGCAACACTCAGTCAGCGACAGGTGGGTGAGGAGCACAGTGGCAGTTGCAGTAAGTTCTGCTGCGGAGCACGGATCAAGGAGAGAAGAGGGCAGACCTGGCACCAGGCAAATCTGTGGACAGGCAGAGGGACCACCCAGAAACCGACTGATCATGCAAGACAGACTGATGTGGTGGGGGCATTGCCAGGATATTTAAACAGTCCCTAAAGAGCGCAGGTGACCAGGAGTGCAGTCAAACAGACGCAGTGAACAGGGCCAACAAACAGGGGTGAGACAGTTATGGCAGCACTTTGAACAGAAGGGTGAGCAGCAAGGGCGAGCGGGGAGGACCCTGCCACTTCAAACATGCTACAACCCGCTAGCAAGGAGCTAAGTACAGCAGGAGGCATGGTATCCACCCGGAGAAGAGCAGTACCTTCAGCGTCCCTCATGGTCACTCTGACTGCAAGAACTGATGCAGCCACCCAAACTGAGCTTAGGACAGAAGATGTAGCTGTCCAGGTCCCAGGCTGCAGAGTGTGACTGAGTTTCTGCTTGGAGACTGATGGCAGCAGTGAACTCACCTGTGGGTGATGTGCCCAAGTAAAGGAGCTGCTCAGCCTCGTGACAGAGCTTTGAGAGGTGGTGTCCAGGCTGAGTAGCATCAGAATCAGAAAAGGAGATTGACTGGTGGACTTGCAGTCTACCATCCCTGATGCGGGAGCAGAAACCAGCCATGGCACCATACACAAAGAACACGCTACTCTCTTGGCACCAGGCTGTGAGGGGTGAGCCAGAAGATGGGGTAGAGTGGAAATGTGTTACCGCTCAGGGCAGCAGGCAAACACACTCTCAGCCTTCCCCACCTCCCCAGATGCCTGTATACAACAGTTACAAGGCCCTGGAATTGGATGGGCAAGCAGCTGATGCTGCTGATGAAGACCTTTTAGGGAAGGAGGGGTCCTCTAGACAAACCACACCCCACGTGAAACCCAGCAAACCCATTAAAACCCCACATGTAAAGAGAAAAAGACAGGCAATTGTCATAGGCAAGTCCCTTCTTAAGGCAACAGAGGGCCTGATATCCCAACTTGACCCAACCCACATTGCTAAACAACTGGTACCATGAATTGAACTTCAGGGAACTTAATGGGAAAGTCGTTTCTTCTCCAGGTCTCCTAACATCTGATGGAATGCATCTCTCACAGAAGGGAAAAAAGGTGTTTGCTCAGGGGCTAGCAAAACTGATTGATAGGGCTTTAAACTAGATTGGAAGGGGGCAGTAGCAGACAGGTCAGCAAAGAGCAGTGGGATTCTACACCAAAGCTTGAGGAGGTGCTCAGCAACGAGATTCCTCAGACTGCGCCACGAGGTGAAGGGCATAATCAACCACACTTGAATTCCTTCTACACTGATGTACCCAGCATGAGGAACAAGCAAGATTAGCTAGAAGCCTTGGCCTGGTCCAAGAGATATGATATAAATGGCATTAGCAAAACCTGTCAGAATGAATCCTGTGACTGGTGTGCCATGATGGATGGCTAGAGGCTATTCAGAAGGGACAGGCAGGGCAGGGGAGGTGGAGGCTGTTACTGTATCTAGTGCAGGGTCTGGAATTTGTGGAGCTGGCAGTTGGTGATGGCAAAGCTGAGAGCCTCTGACTGAGGATTAAGAAACAGACAAATAAAGCGGATGTCATTGTGGGTGTCTACTACAGGCCAGCCAGCCAGGATGATGACACTGATTGGTATTCTTTAGGGAACTAAGTGAAATCTCCAAATCATCTGCCCTTGTCCTTACAGGGGACTTCAACTTGCCAGATGTCAACTAAGAATATCACATAGCTGGAACCAACAGGTCCAGAAGATTCTTGAAACATCTGGACAATAACTTGGTGCAGGTACTAAGCCATCCGACTAGGAAAGGTGCCTTTCTAGATTTGATTCTCACTAACACAGATGGTCTTGTGCTTACACGTGGTGACCAGTGGCTCCTTTGACCACAGCGACCATGAAGAAGTCAGTCTTAAAATCTTTGCTAATTTGAGGAAAATTGCCAGCAAGACCTTAACAGTAAATATGAGGAGAGCAGAACTCAGGCTGCTCAGATTAATACTTAGTAAGATTCCCTGGGACGAAGCTTTTGAAGGTTTTGGGGTCCATCAGTGTTGGTCGCTTTTTAAGTGTCACCTACTAAGAGCACAGGACCAAGCCATTCCAAAATGCCAAAAATCTAGCAGGTGAGGTAAAAAAAACCATCTTGGTTGAGCAGAGTTCTTCTTGAAATACAGCAAAAAAAGAAATTACATGATCAGTCGAAGCAAGGTCAGGCATCATGGGAGGACTACAGAGATGCTGTTCGCCATTGTAGGGAGGAAATAAATGCTGCCTATTGAAGCTGGCCAATACTGTGAAGAACAATAAAAAGGCTTTTAAAAATATGTTAATGACAAAAGGCATACTAGAACTAACATCGGCCCATTAGTTGTTGAGCATGGTCACCTTATTAACAGGGACACAGACAAAACTGAGATGTTTAATGCTTTCTTCACCTCAGTCTTCAACACCGATGTTGGGGACCACCATAACCTTGGGCTGGAAAACCGTGGCTGTAAGAACAATAAACTCCCAATCAATCTGGAACTTGTACGGGGTCTGCTACTACAGCTGGATCTCTGCAAGTCAGTTGGGCCTGATGGGATTCATCCAAGGGTGCTTAAAGAGCTGGCTGACCTCACAGCAATACCTCTCTCCATGATTTTTCAATGCTCTTGGAAATATGGAGAAGCCACAGTTCACTGGAAGCTTGCAGACATTGTCCCAATCTACAAGAAGGGCAACAGGGATGACCCTGGCAACTACAGGCTGGTCAGCCTCATTTCTGTTCCTGGCAAAATCATGGAGAACATTGTTCTGGGAGTTACTGAAAAACATCTGAACGACAATGCAGTCGTTGGTCCCAGCCAGCACGGGTTCATGAGGGGAAAGACTTGCCTGACAATCTTAATTTCATTCTATGACAAGGTGACCCACTTAGCTGACGAAGGGAAGCCTGTCAACGTGATCTTTTTGGAGTTCAGTGAAGCCTTTGCTACCGTCTCTCACAGTATCCTTCTGGACAAGATGTCCAGCATACAGCTGGCTAAATGCACAGTGCAGTGCGTGAACAATTGGCTGACAGGCCGGTCTCAGAGGGTTCTCGTGAATGGGGTTGTGTTGGGCTGGTGACGAGTCACTAGTGGGTTCCACAGGGAACCATCTTAGGGCCAGCACTCTTCAATGTCTCTCAGGACTTGAGGGATTACTTAGCAAGTTTGCTGATGACATAGAATTGAGGGTAGCTGTTGACACTCTGGAGGGCAGAAAGGGCCTGCAAAGGAATCTGAGCAATTTGGAGAACTGCGCAATCACCAACCACATAAAGTTCAACAAGAGCAAGTGCCAGATTTTGCACCTGGGACACGGCAACCTGGATGTACATCCAGACTCGGGGAGGAGATGCTGGAATGCAGATCCATGGAGAAGGATCTGGGCGTTCTGGTTGATGACAAGTTGAACATGAGCTAACAGTGGCCCAGGCAGCCAAGAGGGCCAGCTGTGTCCTGGGTACATCCAGCACAGCATTGCCAGCCGGGCAGGGAGGTGATTGTCCCGCTCTGCTCTGCACTGCTGCGGCCTCACCTGGAGCACTGTGTGCAGGGCTGGGCAACACAGGGTAAAAAAAGATATAAAGCTACTGGAGAGTGTCCAGAAGAGGCTACGAAGTTGGTGAACAAAGCCATATAAGGAGTGGCTTGGCTTGTTCAGCCTGGAGAAGAGGAGACTGAGAGGAAACCTCATCACGGTCTACAGCTTCCTCAAAAGGGGAGGAGGAAGTACAGCCACCGAACTCTTCTCTTTAGTGAGCAATGACAGAACCTGAGGAAATGGCAAGAAGATGTGCCAGGGGAGGTTCAGCTTGGACATTAGGAAAACGTTCTTCACCAAGAGGGTGTTGTACACTGGAACAGGCTCCCCAGGGAGATGTCATGGCCCTAAGACTGACAGTGTTCAAGGAGAGACTGGACAACACCCTCAGACACATGGTGTGAACTGTGAGGTTGTCAAATGCAGGGACAGGAGTAAGACTCAATGATCCTTGTGGGTTCCTTCCAATTCAGGACATTCTGTGATTCTACAATTCTTACAGACATGTCTGCAGCCCAGTGCTCAGGGGAGTTAGACAGGGAGAGAGAACTTCCCTGCTTGATGCCTGTGCCCTCTTGGTCTGAGCATGCAAAAATGCATGCTGACCTGCTGCCTGCACCTCAGCTCTGACAGGGTAGTTGGGAAGGATGCACCATGATGGAATAAGCCTCTCTTCAAGGAATGAGAAAGACACCAGAGTTCTTTAGCATGGATGAGGTTGAAGAGGGAACATCTCAGGGAGGGTGACAGACACTGGAACAGGCTGCCCAGGGAGGTTGTGGAGTCTCCTGCTCTGGAGGCATTCAAGACCTGCCTGGATGCCTTCCTGTGTAACTTCATCTGGGTGTTCCTGCTCTGGCAGGGGAATTGGACTAGATGAACTTTCGAGGTCCCTTCCAATTCCTGACATTCTGTGATTCTGTGATCCTAGAGCCTGGAGGGATCTGAGGCAGTGTTTCAGGGTCTTTTGCAAAACCTGTGGTAGGGAAGTTGGCAAGTCCAAAGGAAGGAAAGAAGGTATCTCCTCATGCAGGATGGTGTTCCCCTGTGTCAGCATTGTGGAGACCACGGCTGCATGAGGTGCCTCCTCTGGAGACCTGTCACCCAAGTGTTTCTCTGATTCCACAGCAAGGTGAAGGGCAACCTGAGCCAGGGACGGTGGTGGGTCTTAATGAGTGGCTGAATGGTGTCTCCTGGTGCAGAGGGGATTGTCCCAGGTAACTCCCTGCTGCAGGGTGTAGTGAAAAGCTGGACACAGGGGTGGATGGAGGAAGCTCATGGATCAGTATTGGTTTTTACTTTGGGTGCACAAGTATAATCCCCTCCCAACAAGCCTTGCTGAGGAGTCATGTCCCAGAAGATGAGTGTGTCACCTTCCCCCTCCCTTCAGTGGCTAGAGGGGTTGCTGCGGATTGCAGGTAGCCCACCACCTGTCCTTGCCCAAACTCACCACCTCCCAGCCCAACTAACATCCACTTTCACCTCTGACAGAAACATGTCAAAGGCCCTTGTGGGACCCAAGACTCCAGCTGTCACCAGACCAGGAGAATTACAAGAAGAATGAAGAAGTGGTACTAAGCTGCCCTGAGGGTTTCCAGCCATCCTTCACCCATGTCAGGTGTTTGGGACAAGACCAGCCCATCAGCAACTGGAATCCTGTATACAGAGAGCTATGGCAGGAAAGGGACAGCAGAGGTAGCTGGATCAACATTCAGACCAGCGTGGAGTGCATTGGTAAGGGAAGCATCAGGAACTCTCCTGGCTGTCCCACTCTACCACAAACTGAATGATTTCTCATACAGAACCACCCACCCCTGCCCTGCTTTATCACCTCCCATCCCAATTAACATCCACTTTCACTTCTGCTAGAAATTTGCCAAAAACCTCACTGGGACTCAAGGCTCCAGCTGGCACCAGATAAGGAGAATTACAAGAAGAATGAAGAAGTGACGCTGAGCTGCCCCGAGGGATTCCAGCCACCCTTCACCCTTGTCAAATGTGGGGAGAAAGTCCAGTCTGTCAGTCGCGGGCAACCTGTATACAGAGGCCCATGGCTGGGGAAGGACAGCAGAGGTAGCTGGATCTCCATTCAATCGGACGTGGAGTGCCTCGGTAAGAAGGGCATCAGGAGCTCTCCTGGCTGCCCCGCTCTGCCCTTCCTGAGCAGAGGAGAGCAGGCTGTGTGTGCACAGGAGATTTTGGGTGCTCTGCCTGCCTGGGGAAATGGCAGGTGCTGCTGAAGGCCACGTTGAGGCATCCCCTAAGCCTGCCCTTTGCTTGTCCCAGGGATCCAGCAGAGCCTTGGTGGGGATGTGTCTGGTGCCAGGCTCGGTCCCTGAGGGTCCCGCCAGGAAGGGTCTGTGGGATCAGTGTTGGGACAGTGGCCAGAGCTGCCCATACCAGGCCAGGGCAGAGTGCTGGGTATGCAGGGCTCCTGTCTGATTCACAGGTGGGTAGGAGGTTGGTGGTGGAGGTGCGTGGTGCCATGGGGCTCCCTGAGGGCATCTGGCAACAGCATGTGAACAATGGAGAGAATTTTAAGTGCTGGGCAGTGCACAACTATGTGTAGTGGCACTTCTGGTCTGCATGGCATCATGATTTTGGCAGGAGGACTGCAGATTGCAGGGCTCTGATTTCCATGTGCTCATCTCCCCTACTGGTCTCTGCTGCATTCTACCACTAGAGGAGATGGCTTTTGGGTCCAGGCTTTATTGTCTTCTCAGAAGGCCCTAGGGTGTTGTGATCCTCTAAGAGGGAGGCCAGAGAGAACTTGTGTTGTTGTGGGAAGCCCTGTAAAACATGCTTAAAGTCAGGAATTAGCTGTCCTCTGGCACTGCCTGGCTTGCCACATGGCCTGTGACCCCTCAGGCCAGACCATAAAGAGACGTCTCGAGGCTGGCTTCCTGCAGACAGCTGTGAGCATGGAGAGTGTGGGGATGTGAGTGGTAGGGGAAAGGGATGCTTCTCCTGTGGATCCTTGTGCAGGGCCTTTGGAGGCAGCCCCATGCATGGCCTGAGCTCTCAGGGTGTCCTGTACAGTCTCCTTGTAGTCTGTTGCCAGCCCTTAATGTTGCAGGTGTCCGGCCTCAACTGAGCGGCCTGTGAGTCCCGAAGGCTGAATGTTGAGCTCTCCATCCCTATGCAGCTTGGAGCACTGCATGGTGTTTCTGGTGTCTGAAGCTCCAGCCCCTCCTGGCCTCCCCTGGGGGGAATGAGCATGGGGTCCTTTTCGCCCTCATTCTCTTGCCAGGGACATGGTACAGGAGGGCAGCTCCTTGTGGTGTCCCACAGCTCCATCCCTCACCCTGATGTGCCAGGGAAGGAGATCTCCTGCTCCGTGCCCTGGCATGCCTGGCAAGACCACCTTCTGCCCTGCTGACACCTTTCCGTCTTGTTGTTGCAGAGAAATGCCATAAGCCCCAGTGGGACCCCAGGTTTATCTTTGAGCAAGACCAGGTGTTCTATGATGTCAATGAAGAGGTGACGATGAAGTGCCCCGAAGGATACTGGTCTTCTACTACAGAGATAAAATGTATGAAGCTGAACCCAAGACAAGGCTCCACGACTTCTCGCAGCATCTGGTTGGTGAAGAATGTCACAGGCCGCTGGCACCCTGTAGAGGGGAACATGACCTGTGTGGGTGAGTGAACCAGCCACTCTCCTAGTGCTCTCAGTCTGTGCTCCGCAGGCAGAGGGGGCAGTGCTGCATGTGTTCTACAGCATTAGTGCTCTGTGCTTGGGGTGGTCCAGGCACTGAGTGAGCTTTCACTCCAGAGAAACCTACTGCTGACACATCCCAGGTTTGTGCCTGCACTGTTGGCAGCTGACGCGCCCTGCACAGTGCCAAGGGGGACAAGTCCTTTCCACTGTTCTGGGGCCCCAGGCAGCGTGCCCGGGCCAGCCAGGTGTGTCTCCCTGGACGAAAGGATGATAGCTCAGGAGCAGGAGAGCAGGGACAGCTTTGGCTGCCTGATTGTTGGCAAGGTCATGGGTGGTGTGAACGGGACCAGTCACCAGATCGGTTGCTGGCTCCAGGGTGGCAGCTGCAGAGAGGCCACAAGTGCTAGCTCTTACCCTCCCACAGTCACTGCAGCACCCAGAGTACCCTGGGAACGCTCCAGGTCCAGAGGAAGGTGCAGACACTGGCTGAGTGTAGTCTGGGAGAAGGCAGGTTGGCCTCGTCTGTGCTGTGCTGGGGACAGGCTAGTGAGGGAACAGTGGGGATGGCAGAGACTGGCTGCAAAGCTCAAAGAGGGAGGGAAGGAACTGATCATCTTGCAATCCTTTGTTCTCAGAGGTCCTCCAGGTTGTCCCTGGGACCTTGGAGATTTCCAGTACCAGCATCAAACTGAACTGGACCTGCAGGCTCCGTGATGCCTGCCAGAACATGAGGGCTATGTGCAGTTTGGCAGTGCCTTCCTCCCCTCCCTGTGAAGCTGAAGAGGTGAAGGGAGAGGAGATACTACAGGGCCAGGCAGGAACATTCACCTGTCCACCTCTGCAGCCCTTCACTGTCTACATTGTCACCATCTTACTGCCTCCCCGCACAATCCTGTACACACGACACTTCACGACAAAGGAAACAGGTATGTGTCCACTTACATGAAATGTAAAGGTGTGCTTGAGCTGGCAGCTCAGCCTGATCATCCACTACCTCTAGTGATGGTCTGGGATTGAGGCTGCTCAGAACGTGTGGGGCTCAGGAAAAGGAGCTGTGCAGGACCTTGGAGTGTGCTCTGTTCAATGTCTGTTCTCTCCCCCTTCTCACCACACTGTTGCTGCTCCTGTTGCTGCTGTGGCTCGCGCACCCTTTGTGGGGGACAGACCCTGCCTGGGGAGGCCCTTTGCAGCGTGTCCCCTGGGCCAGGAGCTGCCTGCACCCTGCTCTATGATCAGCCCCTTCTTGCTGACCCCATGCGTGACCTCATCCTGCTCTGCTTCCAGTGCCAGACAAACTGGAGAAGCTGTGGCTGGATCCCAGCACAGGGTTCCTCAGATGGAAGCCGCTGCCCTCCTGCAAAGGGGAGATCATTGGATACCAGGTACCAGGGGAACACGGATTCCCTGCGGTTCCCCTCACCTTGCCAGGCACCTCCCTGCCTGAGCTCTGTGCAGGCAGCCGGGGGAGGGGTGTGAGCCCTCCTCATGCAGGGTTCATCAGCTCTGCAGTGCTGGTGTTTCTGGTGGGGTCATGTCCCCTCCTGTCCCCAGCCATCAGTAGCAGCCGCTCTCTGTAGAGCTGCCCAGTGCTGGAGTGGGAGGTTGGTGCTGCTCCCCAACAGCTCCCTGTCCTTCCTCTAGCTGAACATCACATCCTGGAGAGCACATGATGGCAGCTTCCTTGAGTTCACGCAGGTGCTGGTGAACCAGTCTGTCACTCAGTACGCACCGCCTCATCAGGCACCTGGAAGCAAATACATGGTGACAGTGCAGGGCCTCACAGCAGCTGGTGCTGGGGCTGTGTCAGTCCTGGAATTTCAAAGCTTCTTCTCAGGTAAAGGTTGTTCTGCCATGGATCTGGTTGTGGTGGCCTCCCTGGGATCAAGCACTGAACCTGGAGCTGCTTCCAGAGCTGTGTGTACACTCATCCCATCCCCTTCAAGAGACAGACAGGGAGCGTGGGCAGCCTGACAGCCCAGCTCAGCAATGGGGCTGTGGGGCTGGGTGAGTCCTGCTGTGGGGGGTACATGGCCTGGTCCCCAGAGCAGCTGTCTCACTTCAGCCCCTCTTTGCGTTTGCAAGAGCAGAATGGGTGTCTCTGCTCTTCCACAGAAGAAGATGATACTCATCTCTGCTCTTGGGTGCATGGGGTCTCACAGTCAGAGAGCAGTAGGGCTGCTGAGCCTGGGTCTGTGTGTCCTCTTGCTGTGCATAGCCTGGTTGAGCGGGCTTCCCAACCCTCTGGTTGTGTATGGGAGCTGGGACAAGACACTGTGCTCCAGAGCCTCCCTCTGCCCTGCCCTGCCCTGGACAGCCCATGTGAGGGCAAGGGAAGGCTGTGCCTCACTGCCTGTTCCTGCAGCGAACAGGACAACGGAGCCTGGACACGTGTCTGCTCACATGCACACACCCAATGTCGAGGTCAGGGCCATTTCTGGCGCACAGTCCAGGCTGTGGCACTCACTCCTGGCTGTGTGTTAGTTGCAGGGGAGCCTCTGGGTCTATGGCCAGGGATGGCGGTCACAGTGGTGGTGGTGCTGTCGGTGTTGGTCCTCCTGTCTGCAGGGATCCTGTGGGCTGTGTTGTCCAGGTGAGTGGCAGGAGACTTGGAGTAGCTGCTCTGCCTCAGGCCATGCCATGCTGTGGGGTGGATGGGGATGGAGAAAATCACTTGTCTCTGGGTGCCAAGGATGCACCTGGCTGGTCTCACTTTGTCTTGTCTGACTGGGGCTAATGAGCATATTCCTTGGGGGGTGGGGGGGCAGGGACTGTGTGTGCTCAGAGACCCCATTCCTGTTTTTCTGTTGCTGCCATTGCTGCTGTCTCTCTGGGGTACCCATGAGACACTCCGGGGAGGGTATTCAGAGCCCCCCATGCCTCTGCCTCTGAGTTCAGTAAGGTGCTGGCCTGTGTCAGCCTCTCCGTTGACTCAGGACTGCCCTTTGCCTTCCTAGGAAAAAGAAGACCTTGCCCAAGAAAGCTGAGGAAGACCATTACACAGGTAGTGTCTCCACCATAGAGACAGCTGTAGGGCTGGGATTGGAGCTGTGTTGAGAGCAGGTCTGTACTGGGAGGGCCTGTCCCTCAGAAGGAATATCTGCAGGGCCTTTTGCTGAACTGTGGTGTCTGCAGGCAGCCCAGCTGGCCTTGGCTGACCTACCAGAGCAGTGTGTCCCACATGTGCTGTCTCTGGCTGAGAGCACCCTCCAATTGCCCCTTTCAGTGGCTCCTGCCTGGGGTCACCTCCTGGTGTCAGTGAGGGCTGGGAGCTGCCCCTCATTCTTGCTGTGCCCAGGGGATGCAGCAGCTCTGCCCAGCCCTGTTGTCCTGCCGGTGTGTGTCCCAGGGTGTCCTGCAGCCCCCAGCGCTGCTGCGGGCCTGGGTCTGCCCTGATACTTCTCCTGCAGCCCTGGGCCCTTCAGGCTCTTTCTGTCATGTCCCTGCAGAGCTCCAGCCCTATGAGAACCTCGATAATTACTGTGTGATCAAGGAAACTCTGCTGGGAGACGAAGATGCAGGTAGGAAATGGAGTGCCCAGCCAGTTCTCATGCAGGGCCTGGCAAGGGTGGAGAGGGGCAGTGGTGATGGCATGAGCTTCCCATGCTGCTGAGGGCACGCAGCAGCCTCTGCCCAGGGTGTTCTTGGTTTCTACAGGTAAAGGTGGCCTGGCTGGAAAGCCTTTGCCCCAGCCCTTGCCTGTCCTGGAGTCCTCACGGGACAGTCAGAGGAAGGAGAAGATGGAGCGGATGTTCAAGGCTTAGTGCTGATGGTGTTTCCATAGACCCTTCTCAAGTCTTGGTCCCCCACCACTGGAAGTAAGACCTGATATAGCTTGTGCTGGATTATTGTGGTTCCCTCAACTTTTCTCCCTCATCATGCTCCAGCATCCTCTGATACAGAACAGGAGCAGTGCAAGGCCTTATTCTGGTAGTCCTCCAGTGCTGTGGCAAAGCCATCTCACCTGCATCCTGGTGTCTGAAACTGTCCCATGAGATTGAAGCAGCTCTCTGGGTCTAAGCTCTACTTTTCGCATCTCCATGTGGATGTAGATGACCTGTGGTTGAAGTTGGCCCAACACTGCTGCCCTCGCAGCTGTTCTGTCGTATCCAGACAACCAATAAATTGTTCTTGCTTGCAGGGGCTGCCTGCCCCATGACAGCTCCCACCTGGTTCTTCCCTATTTTGTGTGTGAAAGTCCTGTCTCTCTGAATGAGGGACATCGTCCCATGAAAGAGGAGCCTGCACTAGGCTTTTCCAGCCCCCAGCAGCCCTGAGGAAACACATCTGAGAAGCCATGTGCTCCCAGCACAACACCTTGGGTTCCTACTTTGCCTCCTCCCCATCCTACAGGTAGCATGGTTTCAACTAGGCCTAGCTGGACCTCAGTGTCAGTCTGTGACCTCCTTCATGGATTTTGGTGCTTGTGTCCCATTTTGTGAGATGCAGTTGTCCCTGGCCCTGTTGGGAAATGTCCATTCTGCAGCCTTTAGGATCTGCCCCAGTGCAGCCTCCAGTAGCCACTGCCTCTCCCGCACTGAGGGATGTGGTGCCTGATGCAGCCTGGATGCTGAGGGACAGCCCAAATGCTGTCCTTCTTGAGGAATACACTGCTGTTATATGGAGCAATTGACCACTCTCTTCTCCGGTTCTGTGTGTCACCTGGGACATTTCACTTCCTTGTGTTGCCCTTGGGCACTCAGATTCCTGAGTTCCATGGGCTTGGATATGACATGCTCCTTATGGGATGTGCTTTTTATAAACCTGAACTCAGATTCATTGTCGTCTCTTGCTTCAGTGTCATCTGTCTCGCCTACCAAAACTCTGGCTAATTGCATGAAATTCCCTGACACTTTGTTCTCTTGGCTTGTGAATTTTGAGACTCCAGCGCTGTATTTCACCTTCTAAGAGCTGCAAGTTGTTCTTTTTCTTCCTACTAGCTGGTCATTTGCCTGAAGCCACTCAATCTCTGTAGCTGTGATGGTGTGCAACTCCTTTCACTCTTCTGCTGCTGTCTTTCATAGTTGATTCCTATCAATCTTAATATTTGTGCTGATCATGAGTATCCTCCAGGACCTCGGTGCCTTTTCACCCCTGTCCTGTATGAAGCATAGTGCACAGCTACTGGGGCACTGCACCTTTGAGTCTCTTTGGGAATCAAAGTTTTGGGATTGTTAAATGCAGCATCACTGCACATGTGAGGTTCCTCTGCCTGGAGAAGAAAGGACAGCCTGCAGGAGTACCTCTCGGTGGGGCAGGAGAAAAAAGTTAGCAAATCCTGGAGCAGCAGGTGCAGGAACAGCCTCCATTGGCAGGAGAATGTCCAGGGGAAGTCTGGGGATGTTTCTTTGAAGGGACAGGGACCAGGCTGGGCTATTCCACCTGGGGGATTCCAGGAAACCTTGGACCTTGAACACAAGATCTCTGTGCACTGAGAATAGAGAAGCAGCATCTCTGACACTGATGGATGTTCCTTCTCCAACGAGGAAGCCTCTTGACCTGGATGCTGTGGCTGTTTGGTTTCTGTGATTACACCTCTTGGAGGCACTCACACAGAGGTGTGCTGGGATGCAGTGTGTGGGGTGAGACCTTGATTCTGCCCCGGCAGTCAATGCAACACAGTCTTGCGATTGCAGGGTCAAGGCATTGTCCTGGTCTTTGCACATCTGCTGAGTGTCCAGGGATTGAAAGTGGCAACTGGAGAGCTGCCAGCTCCCTTGGTACCTGGTTTTGTGTTGTTGCCTTTTCTTGGGAATGCCAGAAACATCCTGGGTTGATGAGAGACCTCCAAAGTCTGCAAGTTGTGGCTTTTACATTTGCCATCCCAAAAGGCTGCATATCCTGCATGTCTTCTGAGTTCTGGAGACAAGTCCCCTTACTGACACCTGAAATTAACAGCTGAGTGACAGGTGCTTGTGCTGTACCTTTATTAGAACTGTTGAGGTTTAATCCCAGCCGGTAAGTAGGACCATGCAGCCACTTGCTCATTCCCCCACTCCCAAGTGGGATGGAGGGGGAGAATCAGAAAGTGAAAAAAAAAAAAAATCATGGGCTATGATAAAAACAGTTTAATAGGACATAAAAGGAAGTGAAATTAATAACTGTTCACCGCTTATGACACAAATAGCCTGTTTGTTCCAAAGCAGCAGCATTTGCCTCCCAGTCATTTCCAGTTTATATGATGAGCACCACGTCCCAGCACAAGGAATACCCCTTTGGGCAGCCTGAGTCAGCTGTCTCAGCTTCTCTCCCTGCAAAATTCTTCTGCACTTGGTAGAGCATGGAAAGCTGTAAAGTCCTTGACTACCTGAAACAACCAAAACCATCCATGTAATTATCAACATTCTTCTCACACTATATCCAAAATACAGCTACTAGGAAAAAACAAAAAAACAAAACAAGAACAACAACAACAAAACCCAAAACAAACAAACAAAAAACCCCACACCTCTGTCTCAGCCAAAACCAGGACCATATCCACCCTTTATTCTATACAATTTCTGTCAAGCTCAGGTCTCACACTACCCAATACGTTCTCATTAGCCACTACCACCCTTCCCATCCTTTGATATAATACACAGATCTCACTCCCTTGGTCCCCAGCCCCATGAAATGTCTGTAAAATGTCCACAAATGTCCACAAAATGCCCTTTGAGTTTATGCCCATGACTTTGGGCTCCTTCTCTAATGTTGTTCACTCAGGACAGCAGAGATAGTGTGGAGTTACTTGGCACCAAAGCATCTCAGGTCACTGCTGCATCTGGAGCAGGTAGCTGGTGTATCTGGTGCAGTCCATGCCCATGGTCTGCAGGTTGAAGGTGTCAATCTTGTGGAATTTGCTGGGCATTAATTGCTGAAGCCGGTTCTTGTTCCATCATCACTACACTTTGTTCAATGTCGCAAAATTTAATTCTTCACTAATCTGGTTGATCCTTACTATAACAACACTGATGTGGCCGATAGCAGCCATAGTAGTGATGCCATACAGTATTATGTAGAAATTAACATGATACAATTCAAAGCATTGGCTGTTCTCACCTGGAATCAAGTCACCTTGAGGTACACATTGGACTTCCCTATCTTCCCGCATTACCCACCAAGTGCGTCTAGGTCCTTGAGCAAAAGCAATCCCATGAATGTGTTTGCCTTTGCCTGAGGCAGAAACAACCCATGCTGTATTCCCCACCGTATTTTTTTTATGTGAACTACAGGGACTTTATCCTCTTCTACAGTATGTAAAATTTTTATTAGGCAGGGCCAGCTTGATTGGTAGATCCACTCCTATTAACTAATCAGGTGTCTTATGTTAAATGTGTACCCCAGTGTTTGAAGGTCCTACCACCTGTTGCTCTCAATGTAGTTTTTAGCAGTCCATTTTTTTCAGAGGCTGGTTCATGATAGGGGATGTGTTAAACCCACTCAATGCCATGTTTCTTGGCCCAGGTGTCTACGAGATTTCTTTGGAGATGAGTCTTGTTGTCTGACTCAATTACTTCTGGAGTGCCATATCACCACAGGACTTGCTTTTCAAGGCCCAGGATAGTGTTCTGGGCAGTGGCATGGGGCAGAGCATATGTTTCCAGCCATCTGGTGGCTGCTTCCACCATTACAAGCACATGGCACTTGCCTTGGCAGGCTTGTGGAAATGTGATATAATCAATCTTCCAGGCCTCCCCATATTTGTATTTTAGCCATTGTCCTCCATACCATAGAAACTTGAACTGCTTGGCTTGTTTGATCATAGTGCATTTGGGAAAGGAGCACACTCTGGTTTCAAACAGCCAATCCCAGCTAAAAAGCAAAAAAGGCAAAAGGCAAACAGGTCAAAAGCTAACTTGCAAAATGCCAGAATAGCAAAAGGCCCAATTTCAGTGGAACCGAACTGGAGCAGAACTAACCAAACAAACTGGAAAACCTGAACTAATGAGATGGAAAAGCCAATTTTAATTATATAGAGAGCATATATATCTCTAATAACAGAGAATATTTCATGGATCAACCTGGATGTCACTCTAGGTGCTTTCCCATTATGTTTCCTCCTGCTATCTTGCACCTGCAGCTGGGTTCTGTCACCCAGTGTGCAAAAAACCCCAAATTGTACCACGCAGAGACAAGACGTTGTTTATTACAGAATTGTACAAGTCTGGATGCTGGAATAGCATGCCAGCAAGAAAAGTAGCAGTCATTATATACAAAATCTTATCACTACATTCACACCCTAAAGACACTATTGAATACACATTTGCATATTGGTCACATAATCATTTTAGTGTTTTGTGACCAACGTTCAGCTGAAGGACACTTTATCCAACAGTCTTGAGATAAGTGTTAAAGTAAGATTCAGCTAATTGTGTGGCCTTCAAAAGGTCTAAAGCTGCAAGGTCAGTAGTCTCTGTAGTTCATAATTAGGTGTTTTGCAAATCACTCTTATCTTTGTTATATGAGCAGACTGACCTACAACTGAAAGGATTTACATATCCTTAGGTTAGCAATTGCTGGCAAGATTCATTCTTTTAAGTGATAATGACCACAACACCAACTCCAAAATATAGCCTAGCTACTGAAAGAAATGTTAGTTCTTCTCAAGCAAAACATGGGAAACTTGGTTGTTATCACGTTATGCTCACACTAAATCCAAACCAAGAGACTGTGCCAGCTTCTAAGAGGAAAACATTGTAACTACATGGAAAATTAACCTAATTTCAACTAAAGCAGCACAGGATTCCAGCTGTTTGGCTTCCTTATCATCTAGTTCCAGGCTATTGGCCCTATTATCCTAATGTCAGAGAAGCCAGGTGACAATGTGCTTGTGCGGATGACAGTTGAAATCTTTTCGCATATCTCACAGCTCACTCAGGGATATGGGTTGGGGAGTTACCATCTTGTCGTCTTCCTCTTCTTCCTCCCTTTCTCAAGATGGCCCTGCTTTTTTATGATCCCCTGCTAAACGAAATGACTTTTGCTTCCAAACTTTCTTCTTTGGTATAGCAGTGACTGATACCTGGATGAGTCGGTCCTCTGGTCCATCTGCAGTCCCTGTCACAATGGTCTGAGTAGCTGCAGTGTCTGTTGTTGGAGTTTGAGTAGCCACAGTGCATATTGCTGCAGTTTGAGTAACTGCAGTGCGCATTGTGGGGACTGGAGTGGCCGCAGTGCTTGTTGCATTGTCATCAGATCCAGAGAACCTCTCTTCCCTTTTAGGGTACAAAGAATGTTAAGCAGGGCTCAATAGGCACATTGTGGTGATTTGTGTCTCCCTGGATTTACCTGGGTGACAACACACTTCTTCCAAACACTCTACTAGTTTTGCAGGATTCTGCACTTGGTGAAGCTCCAAAACACTGAAGGTGCCCACTGTCTTAGGAACTTGCTTATACTATTCCACATGCCCTGCCACTCATAACTACCCAGGCTTTGGACAGATCTTAAGGTACTCTTAAGTTGCTTGCTAACCTTAGGCAAAACTGAAACAATATTCCAAAAAGATTCCAATAGCAACATTTAAACTACTCGAAGATGTTCAAGGTACTGACAAATTATTGCAGTGAAGGAGGAGACATCACAGAAGAAGGTAGCAAAGGTGCTATTCTGTATTTCCTCCATAAAAAGCTTGTGAGAGGTAGAAGTAGAATTACTAACTGTTTCCACGAGGTGGTGCCCGAAGTACAGTAATGGCTTCAGTATGAAGGTCAAAGACCACCGGGTTGCAAACTGGCTTAAGGAGAGAAGCCAGAGAGTGGTAGTCAATGGTGCGGAGTCTAGTTGGAGGCCAGTATCTAGTGGAGTGCCTCAGGGGTCAGTACTGGGGCCAGTATTATTCAATATATTCATTAACGATTTAGACGAGGGAATAGAGTGTACTATCAGCAAGTTTGCTGATGACACTAAGCTGGGAGGAGTGGCTGACACGCCAGAAGGCTGTGCTGCCATCCAGAGGGACCTGGACAGGCTGGAGAGTTGGGCGGGGAATAACCTAATGAAATTTAACAAGGGAAAGTGTAGAGTCCTGCATCTGGGCAGGAACAACCCCAGATTCCAGTATAGGTTGGGAAATTACATATTAGAGAGCAGTGTAGGGGAAAGGGACCTGGGGGTCCTGGTGGACAGCAGGATGACCATGAGCCAGCACTGTGCCCTTGTGGCCAGGAAGGCCAATGGCATCCTGGGGTGTATTACAAGGGGGGTGGTTAGTAGATTGAGAGAGGTTCTCCTTCCCCTCTACTCCACCCTGGTGAGACCACATCTGGAATATTGTGTCCAGTTCTGGGCCCCTCAGTTCCAGAAGGACAGGGAACTGCTGGAGAGAGTCCGGCGTAGGGCAACGAGGATGATTAAGGGAGTGGAGCACCTCCCTTACGAAGAAAGGCTGAGGGAGCTGGGTCTCTTTAGTTTGGAGAAGAGGAGACTAAGGGGGGACCTTATTAATGTTTATAGATATATAAAGGGTGAGTGCCATGAGGATGGAGCCAGGCTTTTCTCGGTGGCAAACAATGACAGGACAAGGGGTAATGGGATCAAGCTGGAACACAGGAGGTTCCACTTAAATTTGAGAAAAAACTTCTTCTCAGTAAGGGTGACAGACACTGGAACAGGCTGCCCAGGGAGGTTGTGGAGTCTCCTTCTCTGGAGACATTGAAAACCCGCCTGGACATGTTCCTGTGTGACCTCCCTTAGGCGTTCCTGCTCCAGCAGGGGGATTGGACTAGTTGATCTTTTGAGGTCCCTTCCCATCCCAAACATACTGTGATACTGTGAAAGTTCAAGGTGACTGAAACTGTCCCATGAGATTGAAGCAGCTCTCTGGGTCTAAGCTCTTCTTTTCACATCTCCATGTGGATGTAGATGACCTCTGGTTGAAGTTGGCCCAACAGTGCTGCCGTTGCAGCTGTTCTGTTGTATCCAAACAACCAATAAATTGTTCTTGCTTGCAGGGGCTGCCTGCCCCATGACAGCTCCCACCTGGTCATGGTTCTTCCCTATTTTGTGTGTGAAAGCCCTGTCCCTCTGAATGAAGAACATCCTCCCGTGAAAGAGGGGCTTGAACTAGGCTTTTCCAGCCCCCAGCAGCCCTGAGGAAACACATCTGAGAAGCCGTGTGCTCCCCGCACAACACCTGGGGTTCCTACTTTGCCTCCTCCCCATCCTACAGGTAGCATGGTCTCGACTAGGCCTAGCTGGACCTCAGTGTCAGTCTGTGACCTCCTTCATGGATTTTGGTGCTTGTGTCCCATTTTGTGAGATGCAGTTGTCCCTGGCCCTGTTGGGAAATGTCCATCCTGCAGCCTTTAGGATCTGCTCGATCTTGGCTGCTGCTGCTCTGGTTCAGCCTCCAGCAGCCACTGCCTCTCCCGCACTCAGGGATGCGGTGCCTGATGCAGCCTGGATGCTGAGGGACAGCCTGAAGGCTGTCCTTGGTGAGCAGCACACTGCTGGGACATGGGGCAATTGACCACTCTTCTCCAGTTCTAGGATGAACTGCATGTGCCAGTAAGGACAAGTTTTGGCAGTCATTCATATGAGTTGTCTGACCATCACAGTGGTGTGAGTGGTCCCTGTCACTAAAGTATCTCCTTCCCATGGACATTCATTTGTGTGATCTGCACACCTGATGGAGCTGTTCTTGATAGGTATTGGGCAGAGAGGGGGCGAAGGAGCTGAACGCTGTGTGGCTGCTGCTGATTGAGAAAGGGGAATGCACAGGGCTGAGTCAGATCCTGGGGTGTCAGCCTCATGACTCTGCCTGCCAATAATGGCTACTGGTTTGGCGAGGGCTGCCTGCACCTGCCCTGAGCTCCTTCTTGCTCCCCTCATTGCCCCTGTGGGATGCTGAGCTAAGTTCACCTTGCTGAGAGGAGGCCATGAGCAGGGCTGCTAAGGAGGCCATGAGCAGGACAGCCTCCCCAGGCCTTCAGGACTGTGTTGGGCAGCTCCAACATGCATTTGGATGGAATGTGCATCGAGAACCAGTGAGTGGTGGTACTCCCTGCCATTTTTCTTGGAGAGGAGTGTGTCCTGTGCATGTGACAAGGGCAAAGCATGTGACGTGGACAAGCATGGTCTTTTACTCCTCTGCAGCTCCTGTGTCTGACCACCCAGTTCTCTGGCATCCAAAACATGCCTGATGGCCTGTGGGAGGTCCTGGAGGAAGAGAAAAGCAGAAGCTGCTGAGGACCAAGGGGGCTGGTTTAGTAGCTCTGAGGATTTCCTCAGGCAGTCAGCTGGCACTGAAGAGCAGGATGTTCTGCACACTTGGGGACAGAGCGTTGCCAGGCTGAGGGGGAGCAGGAGGGGATAGCTGTGGGCGGAGGAGCAGGGAAGGACGAGAGAGAATGTGGGTTGAGTGTGTCTTTCAGAAGTGCCAAGGACTGTTTCACACCTTGAGGTACTCCTTGGGATTCACATCCTTATCTCCTGTCTTGTCTGTTCTTTATATGCTTTCTCAGAGGTCCTCCATCTCCTGTGATCATTGAGGGGAAGTGCAGTGACTCATGGGAACTCTAAAACCCATGCAGTAGTCTTGGGAAGCACATGGATATTGCCCCAGAAAGAGGAGCAGTGCTTATTGAATGCACTCTGGCAACTATAAGGGTTTTTGGGGGAAACTCTGGGATCTTGGTGACAGGGTTCTTTAGTACCAGAGGCTGGATGCCCCTGGGGAAAAAAGGCAGCAAAAGGCAACAGCACTGATGGGAGGTTCCCTCCCCAAAGAGGAAGCCTCCTGTATCTCGAGAGATTTCCCCATGCTTCTGTTTCCTTCCTGTGGTTGCAAGTCTTGCAGTCATCTACAAATGCCTGAGCTCAGATGCAGCAAGTGGGGCTGAGATTTCAATTTTGCTTGGGGATTTCATGCTGGCATGGCCCTGCAGTTGTTGTCTCTGAGGTTTCTCCCAGTGCTTGTATCTCTGCTGGCAGCACAGGGCCAGGAAGCACCTGATCCCAAGGTTCAAGGATTACCCCAGGAAACAGGTAAGAAGTGTTCCTCTTCTTCCCTGGAGAGATTATGGGCTCCTCCTCCTGCAAGTTTGATACCTGTCTTTACTGCCTGCAGGCCTGGGCTAAAACCCCGGCAGACGCCTGAGGGCTGTGCCAGCTGGGGTGCCTGCAGTCTCTGGGAGACACCAGGAACAGGAGATACGGTGTGGAGTGGGTGCACCAGGTGTGCTGTGGAAGGACTGAATTGGGTCGGGTGGTCGGGGATGGGCCATGCCCTGCACCAAGCCAGTTTGCCAGTGGTTCACTGGAGGCTGCAGGTCTTGTGAATCAAGTTTCATAAATTTATGCATCATGAATCAGTGTCTTCAGGGGCAGAGCTACCACTTTCTGTATACATCCTGTCCCCAGGCGTGCTCAAGGAACATTGTACGGTCTGAGAGCAGAGCAAAAAGGGAATTTGCGTGGCTTTGCCAGCTGGAGGGGCCTGTGTGTCTTGGGGCATGGGGTATCTGTGTGTGAGGTGGGTCACAGCTGCGTGCCCGTGGGACAGAGCTGCTGGTTGCAGTGCTCAGCTGAGCATCTCTTGACTTCTGCAATCAGGGTTGCTGAGGAGCAAAGCCTGACCACAAGTGGCTTATTCACTGGCATGTCTGTATATATTAATGTCTGTTTGGAAGGTGGTCTGAACCTTGTGAGATTAATTTCTGCCCCTTTGGGAGAAGGAAGGTTGTATTTTAAGCACTTTGAGGCTTCCCATAGACCCTTGCAGAGGCTGGAACAGGGAAGTGCTCCTTCCCATGTGCCAGCATCCTTGCCTGTAGAAATCATTGCCACAAAGCCTCAGCCCACAGCATTCAGCAAAATGCTGGGACAGGCTGTGCCTGCTCAGTCCAGAGGATGGCAAATGTGGTGAGGATGGGATCTGGAGAAGAGAGTAGGAAAATGGGACAGGGTCTGTGGTAAAGCAGGGAATGTGAATGGAGAAGTCATTACTCATCCCAATGTCCCACTGCATGGTGGCATGGTGCAAGAGGACAGTAGCCAAGGGACTGACTGAGCCAGAACAAGGACCTCATAATTGTAACAGGGCTGTCTCTGACGCCTCAGGGAGGGCTGAGCCATGGCTGGAGAGACACACAGCCCAGCAGGGTTCATGGTGCCATGGCCCTTCAAGGGCAGCCTGAGCTGAGGTTGGTGACATGCTGAAACAAGTGGCTGTGTTGTCCCCAAACCAGGGTTCTTTACCTGGTGTGTATACAAATGAGCCAAATCTATCACACAGAGACGAGATACTGTTTTATTACAGAGTTGCACAAGTTTGGATGCTGGAATAAAGCCAGCATGCCAGCAAGAAATTAAAAGATATTATATAAAAAATCTTATCACTATGTTCACACCCTAAAGAGCCAATTGGTTACACATTCATATACTGCATTACATAAAGACTCAACTAACAGTGTGGACTTCAAAAGGTCTAAAACTGCAAGGTCAGTAGTGTCCATAGTTCATAACTGGGTGTTCTGCAAGTCACTCTTATCTTTGTTATATGAGTAGACTGACCCAAAACTGAAAGGATTTACATATCTTTAGGTTAGCAATTGCAGATAGAATTCATTCTTTTAAGTGATGACAACAGCAGGAGGGACTCTCCTGCTGCAAGGGTGATTGTCTTGGGAAGCTCCCTGCTGTGGGGGAGGGAACAGAGTGACCCTGGATACAAGTGTAGGTAGGAAAGGTTTATGGATGAGTGATCATTCACAATTTGGTTACACGAGGAGAGCCTTGCATACAGGTCACATCCTGGCAGATGGACATGACACCTTTCCTCTCCCTTCAGGGGCTTGATAGATTGCTGGGGTCATCTTTCCTACCACCTCCCTCTGCCCTGTCTTCTCACCTCCCACTGCAAGTAACATCCACTTTCACCTCTGCCAGAAACATGCCAAAGGCCCCGGTGGAGCTCAAGTCTCCAGCTGTCACCAGACCAGGAGAACTACAAGAAGAATGAAGAAGTGATGCTGAGCTGCCCTGAGGGTTTCCAGCCAACTTTCACCCATGTCAAATGTGCAAGGGAAGTCCAGTCCATCAGTCATGGGAAACCTGTATACAGAGATGTTTGGCTTGGAAGGAACACCAGAGATGACTGGATCCGCATTCGGTCCAGTGTGGAGTGCCTTGGTAAGGAGGGCATCAGGAGCTCTTTTGGCTGCCCCGCTCTGCCCTTCCTGGGCAGGAAAGGGCAGACTGGGTGTGTACAGGAAGTTCTGGGCTTTTTGCCTGCCTGGGGGTATGGTAGGTGCTGCTGAAGGCCACATTGAGGCACCGCCTGAGCCTGCCCTGAGTCCAGCCGGTGGTTCACCAGTGGGTGGGAGGTCCTTGGTGGAGGTGTGGGTGATGAGGGTTTCCCTGCAGGCTTCTGGCAAGATCATGTACACAAGGGAGAGAAGAGCTATGTATGATGGAGTTTTGTAGTCTGCACAGCATCGTGGATGGGGCAGGAGGATCACAGAATCATTTCGGTCAAAAGAGACCATCAAGATGATTGAGTCCAACCATAACACAACTCTAGGACTAAACCATGTCCTTAAGAAACTTTTAAGCACCTTCAGGGATGGTGACTCCACCACTTCCTTGGGCAGCCTGTTCCAATGCCTGACAACCCTTTCTGTGAATAATTTTTTTCCTAATATCCAATCTATATCTCCCCTGGCACTACTTGAGGCGATTTCCTCGTCTTATCACTTGCTACCTGGGAGAAGAGACCAACACCCTCCATGCTACAACCTCCTTTCAGGTAGTTGCAGAAAGTGATAATGTCTCCCCTCAGCCTGCTTTTCTCCAGGCTGAACAGCCCCAGTTCCCTCAGCCGCTCCTCATCAGACTTGTGCTCCAGGTCCTCAACAGCTCTGTTCCCTTCTCTCTGGCACCTCAATGTCTTTCCTGTAGTGAGGGGCCCAACACTGAACACTGGATTCGAGGTGCAGCCTCACCAGTGCTGAGTACAGGCAGCCGATCACTTCCCTAGTTCTGCTGGCCACACTATTCCTGATACAAGCCAGGATGCTGTTGGCCTTTTCAGCCACCTGGGCACATGCTGGCTCATATTCCATCGACTGTCAATCAACACTCCCAGATCCTTTTCCACCAGGCAGCTTTCCAGCCACTCTTCCCTGAATCTGTAGCACTGCCTGGGGTTGTTATGACCCAAATGCAGGACCCGGCACTTGGCATTGTTGAACCTCATAAAATTGGCCTCAGCCCAATGATCCAGTAGGTCCAGATCCCTCTGTAGAGCCCTCCTACCCTCCAGCAGACCAACACTCCCACACAACTTGGTGTCATCTGCAAATTTATTGAGGGTGCACTCGATCCCTTCTTCATCCAGATCATTGATAAAGAGATCAAACAGAACTGTCCCCAATACTGATTCCTGGGGAACACCACTCGTGACTGACCACCAACTGGATTTGACTCCGTTCACCACAACTCCTTGGGCCTGGCCCTCTGGCCAGCTCTTTATCCATTGAAGAGTTCACCCACCCTGGCCATGACCTGCCAGCTTCTCCAGGAGAATGCTGTGGAATATGGTGTCAAAGGCTTTACTGAAGTCTAAGTACATAAAATCCACAGCCTTTCCCTCACCTACTAAGCCGGTCACCTTATTGTAGAAGGAGATCAGGTTGGTCAGGCAGGATCTGCCTTTCATAAACCCATGCTGACTGGGCCTGATCGCTTGGTTGTCTTGTATGCGCTGTGTGATGTCACCCAGGATGATCTGCTCCATGACCTTCTCCCGCACTGAGGTCAGACTGACAGGCCTGTAATTTCCTGCATCTTCCTTCTGACCCTTCTTGCAGATGAGCATCATGTTTGCCAGTCAACTGTAACCTCCACATTTAGCCAGGATTGCTGATAGAAAACAGAAAGTGGCTTAGTGAGCAGCTCCACCAGCTACCTCAGCACCCTTAGATGTATCCCACCTGCCCCATAGACCTGTGCATGTCTAAGTGGTGTAGCAGGTCAATAACCATTTCCCTTCGGATTACTGGGGCTTCATTCTGCTCCCCATCCCTGTCTTCTGGTTCAGAGGGCTGGGTACCTGGAACACAATTGATCTTAAGGACCAGAGGGCTCTGCTCTCTGTGTCCTCTCTGACTGTGCAGCTGTGAATACCACAGCTTGTTCCCTGTAGGCAGGTCCCCTCTAGGCTCAGTGTCATGGTGGGTACAGGCTTTGCACCATCTTCTGACAACATGGGGCACAGAGGTCACATCCAAGAGAGAACAAGGCAGTAGTGGGCTGATTTGGGAACCTGATGAGAGGTCCCTGAAGTTTTGAAAACAGTAGTTGTCTGCTGCTTCCCAGCCCACTGAGAGCCCTGAGACCTGGGCCACAGCAAGAGAACTCAGAGCTGGCTCCCTGCTGGCAGCTCTGAGCCTGGGTGGTGTGGGGAGGTCTGTGCGAGGGAAAGGGGACGCTTCTCCTTTGACCTCCCCCTGAGGACAGCTCCATGCATGGCCCAAGTTTTCAGGGTGTCCTGCCTGGTCCTGTCAAGTTCTTTGCTGACTTTGTGTGGCAGGTTCCTAAGGCACAAAATAGCCCTGACCTCTTAGACGATGCCACAATGCACCATGGTCAAACCCTGATCAGTTAATGTGTAGGCCCTGTGCATAGTATGAGACCCTTCACAGCTCCCTCAAGCTCTTACTCCTGCTGGCCTTTCCTGGGAGGCCTGGGGGAAGCAGCATGGGGCCATTTTTCCCCTCATCCCCTTCCTGGGGTTGTGGTGTAGGATGGCTGCCCAGTATGGTGTCCTAGAGCTTCACCTCTCACTATACTGCCAGGAAAAATGAACCTTTCTCCTGGGATCTATGCACAGCAGGAAAGGGACAGGTCTTTCTAGGAGCTACGTATGTTGTACTGTAGAGATGCTGGGACCAACAGACAGTTTTGACTCAATGTGGAAAATTGCTTTGAGCAACAGTAGTCCAAATATTCACTCACATTCATTCCTGTTCAAACGCCTCCTGTTCCCCTAGCAGAGAGCTGGAATGACCAGTTTCAGCCTCTTGATTTCCCACCCTCCTGGTGGGCTGAAGAGCAGGACTGTCTGATGGCAGCACACATGCAAGGTGGGGAGGGGAAGGAAAGACTGACCATATTGCAATGTTTCCTTCATAGAGGTCCTCCAGGTTGTCCCTGGGACCCTGGAGATTTCCAGCACCAGCATCAAACTGAACTGGACCTGCAGTGTCCCTGACGTGTGCCAGCGCATGCGGGCCAGGTGCCGTTTGGCAGGACCTTTGTCCTCTCCCTGTGAGGCTGAAGAGGTGAAGGGAGAGGAGACACTGCAGGGCCAGGAGGGAACATTCACCTGTCCCGCTCTGCAGCCCTTCACTGACTACAGTGTCACCATCTCCCTGCCACCCAGCACAGTCCTGTTCACATGGTTGGTCAGGACAGAGGAAACAGGTATGTGCACATAAGTATAGGAGGGACAGCCCTGCCTGGTGTCACAGCTAGGGCAGGTGGATAAATGTCTCCTTCACCCAGCAGCTCAACCCAATCATCCGCACCCATCAGTGATGATCCTTGGCTGGAGGCTGCTTGGAGCCTTTGGGGCTTTGGGGCCCTGGAGCAGAGCACATTCCCTCCTCAACCTCCCCCTTTTCACCATACTGTTGCTGCTCCTGCTGTGGCTCACACAGCCTTTGTTGGGGAAAAACCCTACTTGAGGGGCCATTTGCAGTGTGTCTCCTGTGCCCGGAGCTGCCTGAGCCCCTCTGCACTGGCCCTGGGTGTAACCCTGTCCTTTTGTGCTTCCAGTGCCAGACAAACTGGAGAAGCTGTGGCTGGATCCCAGCACAGGGTTCCTCAGATGGAAGCCGCTGCCCTCCTGCAAAGGGGAGATCATTGGATACCAGGTACCAGGGGAATAAGGATTCCCTGCGGTTCCCCTCACCTTGCCAGGCACCTCCCTGCCTGAGCTCTGTGCAGGTAAGCGAGAAGCATGGGGAAGGGAAAGCCACGATGAGCTGCAGTTCCCACCCAGTCCAGCTGAGTATCTCGCTGTGGTGAGCATGAGCATTTTCTGTCTCATCCTCAACATTTTCAGTGCTGTGTATTTGCACAGAGAGGTGGTGGGCGCCTCCTCCTATCTGGTCTTCCTTCCCAGGGCTGGGCAGGCTTTGCGGCTCAGTGTGCAGCACTTGGTGACGTGTCTGCTGGGGTGACCTCCCAGGGTTTCCTGTGCCTCTTGTTTTTATGTTTCCGGTTTCTGCCACTCAGAAGCCTGTGGTTTGAGTTGTCCTCTGAAAACTCCTCTTCTTCTTGGAGAGCTGCAGCATTTCCTTGAAGTTTCCTCAGTGTGTGCCTTAATGCACCTCTTCTGTCTGTGGCTTTGTGGCTTTTCCCACAGTGCGGCCCTGCTTTCCAGCACTGAGGTGGAGTGACACTCTTACCAGTGTGTCCTGTGATCTCTCTGAGGAAAGGCCTCTCTGTGGGGTGACAGGAACCCAGACATGCTGCTTCATCCGGCCTCTCTTAAATCTTTCCTGGAGAAAACAGCCAACAGAGGCCCTCATGACATTTCTTGTAGGTGTGTTCCACCTGCTTCTCTGCTCCAGACACCTCTATTTGTGAAAAGAGTCCTTTTTCTGGTTTCGGTAAACTAATTTTTTACATGTTGCCAAGATTTGATTTCCATAAAGACTATGACAGCTGCAAGGAAGGCCCAGGATCTCAGGAGAAATAGAGATGATGCATTGGAAATAGGGAGCCTCCATCTGTATCCCTTGTGGGAATTCTGTCTTTCCCTTTACATGTAGACAAAGCCTCTGGAGATCAACCTTCCACAAAAGGAAAGAGAAGTTCAGGGCTCTTCTTGTGGGGGGTGTCACCACAGCACCTGCAGTGCGGCAGTATCATACCAGTCACCTGGCATCAGGCTCATTAGAAATATATACAGCTATCCAAAGGGACAGCATCCCCCTTGCCCTCAGCTCTTCACAGAGTCTTTGTCCTTTGCTTACAGAGGCAGTCACTCTGACATCTTGGGTGTTGGCTTCAAATTCCTCCTCTTGTCTGCACGGGGTCAAGGCTCCTGCTGGTTCCCCGCTGGGAGCCTTCCACAGCTGGGGCAGGTGCAGAGAAGGGGAGGCTTGCAGGGGTGCTTGGCTCTCTCTGGGTGTGCTGTGGGCAGGTTCCCAGAGGCCAGGTGGGAGCTGCTGCCCTCCAGCTCTGTCTCCTGTTCCCAGCTGAACATCACAACAAGGAGCACGCAGGACGGCAGCCTCCTGGAGATGGAGCGGCTGTGGCTGAATAGCCCTGTCACTGAGTACCGCCTGCCTGAGCACAGCCCTGGCAGCAGATATGTGGTGATGATACAGGGACTCACAGCTGCTGGAGCCGGGGCTGCATCACTGTGGGAGCTTCAGGCCAACAGCTCAGGTAAGGCTCGCTGTGTTCTGGTCTGTCCAGTGTGGCTATGACAGGTGTCCTGGCTGAGTCAGCTCTGTGTCCCCAGCCCTGTGGCCTCCTGGGTGGCCTGGAGGAGCCTGGGCACCGAGGAGCTGAGCTCCGCAGCCCGCACCACCCAGGGTTTCCCTGCTCCCTGCATGGCCCCTGCTGTGTTGCTTGCTGATGCTCAATCCCCAGGTCTTTCCCTCCAGACACCCCACACCCTCTCGACATCAGCTGCCACAGCATCCGTGACATCTCCCCATCCCAAGGGACAGCAGTGCTTCCTCTCCACCCCATCGCCCGTCCCTCTGAAGCAGTGAGGTGAGTGCAGCCCCAGCAGCTCTGCTCTTCGCAACCCCAACATGGGTTTCCCCACCAGCAGCACTTGCCCACAGCCACCCCCATCCCTCTCTCCCCGTCCCTGTCTCTCCCAGCCCTCTCACCATGCTGCCTTGCAGGGAGCACCAGCTCATCGTGGCTGTGATGGACAATGTCACGTCAGTGGAAGGTGCCTGTTCATGGGAGCCGCAGCCCTTCAATGCCAGCCAGCAGCCTGGTGCTTACGTGGCTGCTGTGCTCAACCTCACGGCCCCCACAGAATTTGTGTTGGGCAATGGGACCCACGGGCAGGGTTACCACAACGCTGCCCTTCACCCGGGTTGGGACTACATGGTCCTTCTCCGTCTAGTCCGCCGCTCACAACAGGTACCATCTACCCATCCCAGGGGCTCTGAGGATGCTGCCAGCTGGGGCCAGGCCCCTCAGCAGGGTCTGGGCTGTCTGACGATGGCAAGTGGCAGTCCTGCAGAGGCTCTGCTCCGGGTTCCTGTGCTGAGAGCCCAGGCACCTTGGCAGAACAGTGTACCCAGGGTCCTCGGTCACAGCTGAGGCATTTGGTGGCCATGGGTGGGAGGCCCTTGCCCCCAGGGCAGGCTGTGGGGCAGGAGTGGCCTGAGCTCTCCCTCCCTCTCCTCCAACAGGCAGAGAAGTTCTCCTGCATCTGCTACAGCTTCTCTCTTGGTAAGTGAGCTCCTAGCTCCCTGTGCCTGAGGGTCTCTCCTGCGTGCTCCCTTTTCCCAGCCTGGCTGCTTCCCATGGAGAGGAGCTGGCTGAGAGCAGGAGCTGTGGGGTCTTATGAGTGGCAGAGGAAACCTTTGTTTTCTATACATGGGGTGACCCTCCATCTCAGAAGAAACCTAAGCCAAGACAAACATCTACATACTTTCACATACCCTTTGCCATTGTTTGGGCCATTGCCAGAATGTGGCCCAGGCTCTGGCACCCACCCCTGGTTGTGTGTTAGTTGCAGGGCAGCATCCAGGGCCGTGGCATGGGACTGTGGTTGGGGTGGTTGTGCTGTTGATACTCCTCCTCATTTCTGCAGGGATCCTGTGGTTCGTGCTTTCCAGGTGAGTAGGAAGGGGGCAGGTTCAGCATGGCCCTGGGCAACTCCAGTCTCTTGCTCAGGTCTCCCCTTTTACTGTGATTCTGTGACTTTCCAGGAAAAGGAAGTCTTTGCCCAGCAAAGCTAAGGAGGATCATTAAAAAGGTAGGAAAATGCAATTCCCTAGACAATCATCACAGGAAGGGCTGTATGGCTGGGTATCAACTGGGAGGAGAGAGGAGATCTCAAAGGAGAGCCTGACCCTCAGGAGAAACATCATCTCAACCTATTCACTGACACACCTCTCCATTTACCCCAGCCCTGTGTTGCCAGGGACATTAGGGATGGCTCTCACCACTAAGCCCCATGCAGCAGCAGAATGTGGCTCCAGACAGTGCTCCCAGCCTGGAGCAGGGGCAGGGGTGAGCAAAAACATCCATCCCAAAGGGTGGCTTATGGCTCAGACCATGGAGGTACCAATGGTCATGTCACCCCTTCCAGAGGAGAGATCTGCCAGGAGGGGTCTCAGGAGGGTCAGGCTCAGGGACTGTTGCTCTCGCCTAGACCCTGATGGGCACTTCCAGGGACCTGTGTTTGCGCACAGCTGGGATGAATAGGTCAGGCTGTGTCAAGCACTGCCCTGTGCTCTGTCCTGTCTCAGACACTTGTGTGTGCAGGCAGCTGTGGTGTCATGAGCTCCCCACACAGCCGAGGCATGCAGCAGCCTCTGCCCTGGGTGGTGTTGGTCTCCACAGGTAAAGGTGGCCAGGCTGGAGATCAGTCACTCTATCCCCTGACCAGAAGCACAGGAGGCATTCGGAGTGGTGAGGGGTGGAGAAGATGGGGAGAATGACCCCAGCTTCATGCTCATGTCTGCCGGGGCCCCTGGCTCTCCTGTGACTGTGACCAGTGCTAGGGGTCTTATCCAATTCAAAAGAGCAAGAGGAAATCAGGAGGCCAAGGAGGGTTGTGAGCTTTTTCTTTGCTCACCCCCTTTACCTCCTAGCTTTCACTTATCTCTGTTGCAAGGCCTTTGACCACAACTTTTTGTAGTGCCTGCTTTTTAGACTTTGCTTTTATTTTTTCTTTCTTAGAAGCAGGAACTGTACATCAGGTTTCCCAGTCCATGACTCAGCAGGACTCAGGCTGAGGCATGCCCGTGATTCTGTCATGTCCTGGATTCCCAACCCCTCTCTGCTGATACCGAGCCAGACCCAGGGCTCTGCTGGAGCTTGGCTTGACTTGGCTGCCTTTATGATTCTGCCCTCTCTGTGTAGACAACCAATAAAGACTTGTGTTTTGGAGGGATCTGCCTGCCCCACCACTCCTGTCTTGTCTCCTTATTGCCACTCTGGGGTCATATCTCCCTGCATGGAGTTAACTGCACCCTGTTGAGAGGTGGCTGTGAGCAGGGCTGCTGTGACCCCGTGTTCCTGAGTGCTGCCGAACAGCCCTACCAACCCTCAGTGCCATGCTGGGCAGCTCTCATGTGCAGTTGGATGAGGTGTGTGGTGGAAATCAGTGGAGGCTGATGTTCCTCAACTCACATCTTGGGCAGGAGTGTGTTCTATGCTCATGCTGTGGCTAGAGCTGAGGGACCTGTGTGGTCTCAGCGCTTTCACAGGCCTGATGTCGGGTCAAATCTGGAAGAAAAGTGAAAATCAAAGGTCACTATCACCATGGCCAGAAGAGAGCCTTTATTGGTGAGCCACAGAACAGTGCCATGGGGTCAGTCGTGGCTGTGAAGCCTTTTACCCTTGACCAGAAAAGGCAGAACCAGTATTCACGGTGCAGCAGCCCTTTTCTGGGAAGTAGCCTGCCAGAACAACATCCAGAGTGTCTGAGTTGAGGTGCTACAACCAGGGATTGTCATGGTGGAGCCAGAGGGACTAGTGAGGGAGCCTCGCTGGACCTGGTAGGGCTGCAGCACCTGAATCAGCATCAGACAGATGAAAATCCAGGAAGGGATTGTGTGGGCTGGAAGAACCAGGCTAGTACTGCAGGGCTGTGGATTGTCCCTGCTTTGGCTCTTGTTGGCCTTGGGCTTCATGTTTCTCCCAAAGTAGGACAGATACCCTGTGCCTTTGAGATCCATGGATCTTACAGCCATTTGATGCTTCCCTGGCAAAACACAGTTTGAGTGTTGGTGGAGCTACCCCACTTTCCCTGGGACTGCTTGAGGCAACAAGGGAGCCTGGATGGGACAGGTCAAATGATCATGCCTCTGCTCTGGTCTGTGTGCTTGGGCTGTGATTCCAGGTAAGTTCTTGTGCAAACTCTAGGAAAGGGTCATATCCCCACTTCAAAGTGTGATCACAATTTGGAGACATTCCAGCCTGTGCTCTCCAGCTGCAGAAGACCATTGGGATGGCTTTTTTTCAGGGGAGTAAAGCACCTTGGGGCTGCACACACCCCTCTCATCTCCTCTGGTTTCCACTGTTACTGATGGAGGGCTGTCAAGAGAGTCAAAGTCCTGGCTGGAGATGGGCTGTGGTCACACCTCTACTTGAAATTCCCATATGTTTCAAATGAATTCAAGTAACTGAGGGCGAGTTCGTAGCAGAACCCATACTGCTCCTGTGGACAGAAGGATGCGTGTGAGAACATGGTACACCAACACCTGCAGCAGAAGGCCCGCTTTGGCTGCCAACAGCTTCCTGAGCAAGCCAGGTGCAGGTACAGCCCACTCTTCTCCTCTCTTTTGGAGACCACCTTCCTCCACTGAGGAATCACAGGCATGTGCCTGTGCTCCCATGTAGCTGGGAGCTGGGCTACCCCAATTCTGGAGCCAGCTGTTCTTGGGAGGAGAGCCAGCATCCATGACATGTAGCATCTGCTGCTCACTCCCATCCAGGGTGCTCATCCTATGATGGCCTGTAGCACCCAGACCAAGTGGTGAGGTGGATGCAGGACATGCACCTGAGCACCCATCAGTGCAGCCCTGCACTGAGCAGGCCAGGTGGACCAGAAAGGAGCAACTCAGCCCACAGAATGCTTTGCTGCCCATCCAGTTCGGCAGAACCTGCCCCTAAGTCAGTGAGTTGGTCCCAGCAGCAGAAAGCAGGATTTTTAGAGTTCTAATCTGCTCCTGTTGCCAATAGGATGATCTGAGCTAGGTTCTCAGGCAGCTGCTGGGACAGTCCAGGCTATGGCTCTTGTTCTGCTATTGTCACCCTGGCTGGGTTTGAAGTCAGCACCTACCACATCTTTAATCATCTGTCTCCGCCGCCTCTTCAGCATCCTCACAGCCTGGGATACATCCACCAGCCCCTCACTTTGGATCTGTTCACACAGGAAACCAGCAGCACAGAAGATTCCACTCCGGCTGGCACCGTCCCTGCAGGGGAGAGCAAGGTGAGAGCCACTTGCCCTGGGGTCACCTGGCAGTGCTGAGCCTCACAGATGTCCCAATAGCCATACTCTCAGGATGGTCATGTCCTCAGATCCTGCACACAGCCAGCCTCCACAGGAAGCCTTTCTCCCTCAACACAGCTGATTTCATGTTCATATGTCCACCCTCCACCTGGGCTGAGGATATTGCTGTGACCCAAGTTCACTGGTGCAATTTGCGCTGACCCAGCTCTGTGCCAAGGCTGCTCCTCTGAGAGACATCACTCACCAGCAGGTGACCAGGATATGCCCATCTTGTCTCTGCCGATGGTGTGTCTCCACCTTCCCTAGCAGGCTGATGATGGTGGCAGGGTGCGGGGGAAGACGCTGCTGCATGGGCCAGTCCTTCAGTTGCCAGAACTGGACTTCTAGTGCAGACTTCTTGGGCTAGTGGGGAAGAAAGACAGTAGGCTGGGCAGAGAAGCCGCCCCTTGGATTCATGGAGGAAAGAGAGGGACAGCGTGTGTCAGTCCTGGCTCAGCCATGCACACTGGATCAAGGCAGCAGCTCCACAGTGGAATGGCCCAATCCTAGCCACTGACCTCCATTGAGAAGGCAGACATAGCACAAGATAAGGGCTGCCCACCGGATACAGCTCAGACTGATGCTGGTCCAGTGTCCAGCTGCCTGTGACAGCTCTCTCCAACCACAGACCACCACCAAGATGCACAGACTCTATCAGCAGCTGTAGTCCTCCAAGTTAGGAAGTTACGGAAATGTGCCTCTGCCTTGTACATTTGCCTGCAGCCTCATCTTCTTGGGACTGACCTCTCTCCCAAGGTAAAAGACCCTGCTCTGGCCAGTGCCCTTCCAGGACCTCATCAGATCCCTCTGACTTTTGTGGCTTCTGCCACCCCGTCTTTAATTTTGACCCCAAATCAAAGCCTGCTGACTCCGGAGCCCAACTGGTTCTTCCAGATCTTGCAAAGGCTGTTCTCGAAGGACTTCTGCCACCTCTGTGCAAAAAACCTACCTGCTGCTTGTTGGTGAGAGCAAATGTCCAGGTTGTGAATCCATCTCCAGGCTCCTCTGAGATGAGGTGGACATGGAAACGGCCATAGGCAGCTTCATCCTGGGTGGGCCAGAACTCCACATATGTCTGCGGGGGGAAGACAGGTGTGCTATCACACACAGCCCTGAATTGCAAGCATGGCAGAGCTCAGCACCTCATGTGGGTGTGCTCACACCAGCCCCTCATCGATAAGCTATGGTGTGCATGGGAGTGCTCTGCCTGCCATTTGCTAGGGACCAACCCACAGTGCTGCAGTCAGAAGAATTGCACTTCTGTAGAGAAGACACCGGGGTAACCAAAACCCGAGGGGTGCTCCCTTGCTGTGAGACTGGTGACACCACTTTTCTGTAGTGCCATAGAATCTTAGAATAGTTTGGGCTGGAAGGGTCTCTTAAATGTCATCTAGTCTGACACCCCTGCCATGAGCAGAGACATCTTCACCCAGATCAGGCTGCTCAGAGCCCCGTCCAGCCTGGCCTGCAATGTATTCAGGGAAAGGGCATGGTGCAGGCACTGTTTTCATGGATCTCCCAGGGGGACGCCAGAAGCTTGCAGTGGGCTCCTGCGGTGAGCAAGCTCTTGTGAGAAGAGCTGCATGGGGGCAAAGGCAGAAAGTACACTGCCCAGGCTCATGGGGAGACAGGGTAGGGCAGGGCTGTGCATGGGCTCCTGACCTGGTCCAGCTCCTGGAGCTGGTTCAGCACAACCACCGATGTGCAGGTGTAATCCCAGACCAGAGCCCAAAAATCCACCAGCGTGGTGGGGAAAGGCAGCTGGGTGATGACGAGTCTGTCCTCTTTGGTGTATGTCTGCAAAACACACCAGGGTGTTGGGGGAAGAAATCACACAATCCACTCCCTGACAGCCTTCTAACAGCAGGAGCAGCTGTCTGCCTCCCTCCAGCCAGGGCTCTTCTGGTCCAGCAGTAGAGCAAAGCCCAAGAAGACTTAGGGCACCCCAGCCCTGCTCAGAGCAGGCTTGCACCCCGCTGGCCCCTCAGCTCATCACGGCCGGCCCGAGCTGCTTGTGCAGACAGGGCTTAGGCTGATCACGGGGGCCACCTCCTGGCAGCAGGGCCACAGCCACTGGGAAATAATCACTATGAAAGGAGTCCCAGAGCTGGGACACTTCAGACCAGGGCAGCATGGTCTACCCTGGCCTCGAGCAGTGAGGCTGGGGAGGGGGGGTGGTTTGCTGCTCTCAGCAGCTCCCACCCCCTTATGGGGCTGGAGCCTTACGCTGGCAAACACGGCATTGATGTAACCTGGTGAACCATCTGCATTCAGCGAGGACATGAGGATGGGCCGGCAGGAATCCGCTGTGGAGGCAAGGAGCAGGAGAAATGAAACCGTTGTCTCCCTGCACAGAGGCAAGGGGTTTGCCCTGAAAGCAGTGGGGTCATCGTGGCTCCCTGCGATATGGGCTGGAGAAGCTTGGATTAACAGGCACTACCAGCCCCATGGCTATGAAAGCTCAGGGTTGCCTGACATGGCATGTCCAAAACCCCATGTACAGAGACACAGAGGCACAGCAGGTCCACCATCCTCATTGATCCTTAATGCCTCATCTGGGATCCTCCACTGGGAAAGGTTAGACCCAGGGACATGTTTATCCCAGGAGCACCTGCAAGCGCAGAAGGAAGCAGGGATGTGGTCTTGCTCCTGTGGAGGGACCAGACTAATTCACATTTATTACCAACCAGAAAATTAAAATTGGTTCTTGGATATAACGTGCCAGTGTCACAGTGTGGGGGAGGGAAGCAGCAGGGCATCATCATCCCCCCATGCTGCTCCCAGGCGCTGGGTCGCAGAACAAGGGCCTGCCCAGCCCTCTCAGCAGTACCTGGCAGGATCCCTGGCTTGCGGTTCTTGGGCTGGTTGCTGGGTTTCTCTGCTTCTCTGCATGGCATGAGCTCGAACAACTCAGAAAACTTCTGCAGGGCCTGTAGGGATGATTCAGCCAAGCAAGACGTGCTTGTCAGCTCCTCCCCTTCTTCAGCCACCCCAGAGAAATGCTCCCCCATCTCCATCCCACAGCTGGGGAAGGGAGCAGTAGCAGGGAGGCCTCACAGATCAGTCCCCCACAGCACCAGACTCAGTTCACCAGATCCTGGTGGTACCTTGAACTCCTTCTCAAGGACACTGTTGTGCCTTGAGGTCTCAGCTTCTCGAAGGCAGTGAACATGGCTGGTGATGCTCTCCACTGGGACCCCGGTGTTGCCACAGAGCAAGCCTTCAAGCAGCACCTCGTACAGGAAGGTGTACTGCTCCTGCATGAGAACATGGGTCAGCTGCATAGTTTGGAGCAGCTCTGTGAGGAGCCCTGGGACTTCCAACCACCAGCTCACTGGCATTGAACCATGCCAGGAATGAGCCAGGTCCATCCTTCAGCCTCCTGCTGTGGGGTCCCAAGCCCAGACATTTCTCAGTGCAGGCAGCCCTGCTCTGAGAAGCAGCCGGCAACTGCAACAACCCAGACAAGACCATCTTCCTGTGGTTTAATGCCCCCTCTTAGACCAGGTCCCTGCTCTGGGGAAGGAAACCCAGAAAACCAGTGAACTATTTAGTCCTCCTACAAGCAGCTGGATGATGCCACCCAACTTAGTTTCCTGCATAGTGTCCCAGCACTGAGCAGATCATGGGGACGTAGTCCCTAGTCCAGCACACTGCTGCACAGAAGATGCCATGAGGGCAGACATCCTGAAAACCTGAACGACACGTGAACTCTCGTTTATGCTTCTTGCCTACAAGACAGCCCTTCTGTACCAGGATGACTGGTACATTTGAATGCCTCTGACACCTCAGAGGGTCTCAGGGGAACAGGGATCATGACTGGCTTTAGACACAACAGTGAAAATGAGATCCTGCAGTCTCCATCACCTGGCAGCTCCAGTCCCTGTGGCTAGACCATGTACAGCATGGCCAGCGTGGCTTTGCACACCACATCCCTGGGAAGGGTGGGAAGCAGATCTGCAGCCTGCCCGTGTGCAGGGAGCAGGTAACTCTCCTCACCTTGGTCTGCACCATGCTGACCCGCTGTTCTCTCAGCTTCTGTATGCAGTGAAACACATCCACCTTCCTCTCAGCTTTCCCCATCTTCAGGAGGAAGTCCAGGGCGATGAAGGTACCTGTGCGCCCAATCCCTGCGCTGAGGATGCAGAAAATTGGGGTCAGTGCTGCCACAGCCAGCCTTGCCCCAGCACCCAAGTGCTCTCAGCCCTGTACCTGCAGTGCACCAGCACGGGTCCAGCAGGAGCTTCCAAAGCCCTCTTGTTCACCACCTCCACTAAGCACAGGAGCTGGGCAGGGTTTCTGGGCACTCCGTGGTCTGGCCACAGCAGGTAGTGAAACTGCTCCACCACTCTTGGGAGAGCACAGCCCGCCTGCAAAGAGGGAGACATGTCTGGGAGCAGGGAGCAGCAGCTAGCTTGGAAACTTGTGTGAAGTAATTGCATGCCAGCAAGTAGAGAGCAGTGGAGAAAATCACTTAGTGGGGGAACCAGCACCCATTGTTCCCCCTAGAGCCCCTATGACAATGACTGCTCCAGTATAGCTCGTCAGACAGCAAAGGCCAAATTCATACAGTGCACAGCCACACGATTCACTTTGTTCTCTGCTTCCCCATGCTGTGTACAGTGAATTCAGAGCGGTAAATACAGCTTGTGCCCCAGAGGAAGCAAAAAAATAAAAATCACAGCGTAGAGTTTTTCCATAGTCACTGAAAAGCTCTGGCTTGCCCAGTTAAGGCATTTCCTAAGGCTGGTTCTGCACTGATGTGAATGTAGTGATGTTTGTTACCAGCCCATCATGTATTTTTCCCTAAATATCACATTCACTTGACCTGAACTAATGAACTTTGTCCCACCATCAGGTGATCTTGGAACTTTACCTTTTAGCTAGACAAGGGCAAGACAAGAAGAGAATATGCATAACTGCAGTTTCTTTATATGATACCTGTTTTCTCCTCCTTGCATCTCCTTCCATTTCTGCTTATTATTTGAGTTACAACTTCAGCAGAAGTACCCATCTTGAGAATTGTAATTAAGCTATATTAAACTATAAAGTATCTCTTCAGCTTTAGGAGCTGTGTGACCACAGAGCTTCAATGTGGACCTTCTGCAGATTAATCCAGGACAAGCAGGCACCTCTCCCATCATCCTGGATGCACTTCTTTAACTGTATTTATAAGCTTTGTGGTCGCCTCATCCAAGCCCTTAAAGATGCATGAACTGCCCATGTGCATCATCAGTCCAGACCCAGCTGAGGTGACCACTGGAGCTTTTTGCCTTTGCCTAGCACAGAAACGTGGGGCGGATGCCCTGGCGTGGCATCCAGTGATAGCAACACTGACCTGATCATGCTGGAGACCAGGCATGGCTTCCCACATCATCTCTTGGCCAACAGCTCCCACCAGCTGCTGAAACCCAAAAGCATCTCACATCCGCATCTCAGCTACATGCCAGACTTACCTTCTGCAGGCAGAAGACGCGTGTGACAAGGCTCGTGGTGGTCCTGGTGTTGTTGAGTGTCACAGTGAAGTCCCCGTATACCTGCTCCTGCTCTGGCCAGTACTGCTCACACTTGGTCTGTCAACAGCAGTGAGACTGTTAAGCACTAGCAAACTGATGAGAGGAGCATTGCAAGCCAGCAGTGGTGCGGAGCTCCTCTCTGCCCTCATTGCTAGCTGCACCAGGAACAAAGCAAAGCAGGCAAGGAAGCCTGGGCTTTGGGAAGGCCCAAGCTGAGCACAGGCTGAGATGCTTTCTCTACCTTGTTCTGCTCCACTAAGCCCGTCAGCATCACAATGACTGAGGTCTTCTCCTGCCAGACCATCTGCCAGAAATCCACCACTGTGCCAGGCAAGGGGCCTTGGGGAAGAAGAGGAGAGCTCTGTGTCAGTGTCCAAGCCATGGGCGTGCTCCCAGGCACAACTCAGATGTTCCCAGGCTATGAGAAGCCCTGGGTTCCCTCTGCCTGGGGACAGCAACACCTGACCAGTGGTGATGGGCACCTTGGCTTCATCACCAATGTTAGAAATGGCGACAAGGAAGAGGGAGGGCAGTTGAGCCCAGGGTACATGAGGGATTCACTGCTGCTTCAGGGGCTTTGCCATCCAGACGCTCAAGACAACCATGAGCTGCTCCCACATTTAGGGTTCTATTTCCTGAAGAGCATTTCTGCAGGTTTGTAAGGAGCAGGAGACCTCACCACATGCTGTGCAGAGCAGACTAACCCATCCTGGCTTCACACCGTTGGAAGGATCCTGTCTTCGAGTGCACTGAGTGCAGACGTGTCAGGCATTTGCAAGTCTGTCCCTGTCACACCAGCCACCAAAATGAACAAACCAGGCTTGTGTGTGGAAGGAACATGGCTAGTCCTCAGCCAGGGACTAGCTCCAGCTAGTCACTACCAAACTGCCACTAAGGCCTTCCGTACCCTGCAGCAGCCATAACCACCATCTAAGACAGAGGCCCAGGAGACACAGGACCTTGGACCAAGCTATTAGCTCTCACACTCCAAAGTGCTCACAACAGCGACAAGCGTGTCCTGAGCATGAGGGCTGGAAGCACCTACCTTGAGCTGCAATGAAGAAGTGTGGACTCCGGTAGCTCTGTGGAAAGAAGTTCAAACATCTCCGATCACATGGGTTAAATGTTTAACAGGGAACGAAATAAAGGACCCATCCCTACAGGCACCAGAGCCCTTGTGTCCCACAGCACCACACTTGGCCAGCACAGAGTGGGTACCCAGGGACTGTATTTTGGCTTCTGTCCCTCATGCAGGTCCCTTATTGTTAGAGACGAGAACTGCACAGAAACTCAGAGTACTCCGAGTAGCTCAGAGAGGACACAAGGAAAGCGACACCCCCCGATCTGGCAGGACTCGAGGGCAGCAAGTGCCAGACCTTGGGGCTGCCCATGTCAACAGGACTGTCCCCACCTGGAGCAGACAGACACCCCTCCTGCCCTGCCCAGGCACCTCCACCCTGCCCAGGGCAGCAGCTCCTCACTACCTACATCCACGTAGCTGGCATTGATGTAGCCATTCTCTGTGTCAGAGTTTTGTAGCACCACGCGGCAGTGATCGTCTGAAAGAGAAGGGAGGTGGGAGTTAGTGGACTGTCTCCTTAGGGCACCAACTTAAGTGTCTGTTTAAGGAGGAAAATGTAATTTAGGAAAGTCTGGGACTGTCTTCTCCCTCCTCAGCAGTACTTCAGGCCTCAGGACATGTTCAGAGGTAGAGAGCAGCTAAGAAGATGAAAGGTGACATGGCAGAGCAGTAAATACAACATGTTTTTGGGGAAGACTGCTAATGCAGTGGCCAAATGTCCACACTATGTGGGCCCCAGAGGAGCTTTAAGTTTTGATAGAAATTGGGTCACTCCCTCCACTTTTGCACAAGTACCCACCTCTGGATGGGACACGGCAGCATTCAGCAACGACTAACAGCAGGAACAGGAATACAATGATGAATGATTGAGCTTGCAAGGAGATTTGAGGGACAGAACAAGGATTCTCCAACTGGATATAAAATAGTGGGTCCAACGCGACAATTTTGCTAAATTCCTCTGGGTTTTGGTGGCCACAGATGATGTGAGAAGGAGCTCAGCTCTGCTAATGAGCTGGAGTGGTACCTACACCAGACCAGAACCCTGTACTACCCAGCCACCTCCAAGTGCCTGTGCCAACCCCTGGAGAGCTCTGCTTACACGGGATGATGCTGTTGTAGCGGTTCTTGTTCTGATTACGCAGCTCCTTCCCAGCATCGCAGGGGTGCAACAAAGTGGAGGACAGTTGCTGCAGAAGAAGAAGACAAGTCCACTCTGCACTGGCATGTGTTCTGGGGCTGGCCAAGGCCAACTGCATCACACACCCAAGGAAGGGGTGAGGGCTGAGTGGACAGTGCAGCCAGGTGGAAAAGCAAAACTAAACCAGACCTGATACTCTCTCAGACGCCCAGCGCCATGCCTGTTGACTGATTCATCCTCTGTCTGCTCTGATTCTATTTCTGCCCTTTTGAACCTCTTCAGAGCCTCCAGCAGTTCCTCCACTGGGATCTGTGTGTTCAGCTTGCCCACACCTATGGAGACCATGCAGCCAGCAGTTTAGCATGTGCCTGATGGCTGATCCTATAGCTCTGCAGCTGGGACTGAGCTGGCATTGCGGTGGTCAGAACTCCAGTAAACCCTAGATTGTCTCTCCCCCGTATAGGTCTCTTTCTCCTAGGAGGTGTCACTTTCCCCATGCCAGCCAGCTCTGGTCCCCTTGTTCTTGTAAGGACCTTACAGAGCCTGTAAGCACCCTGCCTGTGCTTTTAACAGACAGTATGTCCAGACAAGACATGCAGGGCCTCTGCTCATACTTCACCTCCTTGACGTTTTCGCAGGGGGATAACACTGTTGTTCTCTGAGGTTTTTGAACTGTTGTGCTTTCTCCTGCAAAACATCAAGTCAGGCCCATAGACCAACAGCAGAGAGAGACAGGGGAGAGGTTGTTGCTCATATAATGCCCTGGCCTCCCACCTTGCTTTATCTCAGGTTCTGCTTGGACACTTCCAGGCAGTGCAAGGTGCTGGATGCCTTGCAGAGAGCAGGAGAGGTGAGGCACATACTGACCTGAAAAGCACGAAGAGCAGCAAAATCCCCAGTACCAGGAGTGCAGCCACCAGCAAGACTGCCAGAAGCACAGACATTCTGCCCAGCCGAGGCACCGGTTCCCGCCCTGCAACCAGCATAGCCCAGTCTCAGGCTCCTGCAGAGCCCAAACTGGACATTGGGAAATCACAGAGGGGCAAGGGGTGAAAAGTAGCTTCCCTCATCTCCCGCCACAGGCTGTGCATTGGAGAATAGCTAAGCTGCTGCAGAAAGGGTAGGTACTTGCTTGATGTGATACTCTCTGGTGTGAGCCCTGTCTCTCTGACTGCCCCAGCCATAGCCCAGAATCAAGTGAAGTTTCACTTACGGGGTTACACATGCACCAGGGGAGCACTAGGACTAAGATGCAGGAATAATGCACAGTGTCCAACTGACATTCGTGCCACACCTGCTCAAGTGGCCCACAGTTGCCCAAAGCCTATCTACCATAGGTAGCCTCAAGATTCAGAGAAGCTGCATGAAGATGGAATTAGAAAAAAGAGACCACACAGCTCCTGCTCTCAGCCAGCTCCTCTCCATGGGAAGCAGCCAGGCTGGGAAAAGGGAGCTTGCAGGAGAGACCCTCAGGCACAGGGAGCTAGGAGCTCACTTACCAAGAGAGAAGCTGTAGCAGATGCAGGAGAACTTCTCTGCCTGTTGGAGGAGAGGGAGGGAGAGCTCAGGCCACTCCTGCCCCACAGCCTGCCCTGGGGGCAAGGGCCTCCCACCCATGGCCACCAAATGCCTCAGCTGTGACCGAGGACCCCGGGTACACTGTTCTGCCAAGGTGCCTGGGCTCTCAGCACAGGAACCCAGAGCAGAGCCTCTGCAGGACTGCCACTTGCCATTGTCAGACAGCCCAGACCCTGCTGAGGGGCCTGGCCCCAGCTGGCAGCATCCTCAGATCCCCTGGGATGGGTAGATGGTACCTGTTGTGAGCGGCGGACTAGACGGAGAAGGACCATGTAGTCCCAACCCGGGTGAAGGGCAGCGTTGTGGTAACCCTGCCCGTGGGTCCCATTGCCCAACACAAATTCTGTGGGGGCCGTGAGGTTGAGCACAGCAGCCACGTAAGCACCAGGCTGCTGGCTGGCATTGAAGGGCTGCGGCTCCCATGAACAGGCACCTTCCACTGACGTGACATTGTCCATCACAGCCACGATGAGCTGGTGCTCCCTGCAAGGCAGCATGGTGAGAGGGCTGGGAGAGACAGGGACGGGGAGAGAGGGATGGGGGTGGCTGTGGGCAAGTGCTGCTGGTGGGGAAACCCATGTCGGGGTTGCGAAGAGCAGAGCTGCTGGGGCTGCACTCACCTCACTGCTTCAGAGGGACGGGCGATGGGGTGGAGAGGAAGCACTGCTGTCCCTTGGGATGGGGAGATGTCACGGATGCTGTGGCAGCTGATGTCGAGAGGGTGTGGGGTATCTGGAGGGAAAGACCTGGGGATTGAGCATCAGCAAGCAGCACAGCAGGGGCCATGCAGGGAGCAGGGAAACCCTGGGTGGTGCGGGCTGCGGAGCTCAGCTCCTCGGTGCCCAGGCTCCTCCAGGCCACCCAGGAGGCCACAGGGCTGGGGACACAGAGCTGACTCAGCCAGGACACCTGTCATAACCACACTGGACAGACCAGGACACAGCGAGCCTTACCCGAGCTGTTGGCCTGAAGCTCCCACAGTGATGCAGCCCCGGCTCCAGCAGCCGTGAGTCCCTGTATCATCACCACATATCTGCTGCCAGGGCTGTGCTCAGGCAGGCGGTACTCAGTGACAGGGCTATTCAGCCACAGCCGCTCCATCTCCAGGAGGCTGCCGTCCTGCGTGCTACTTGTTGTGATGTTCAGCTGGGAACAGGAGACAGAGCTGGAGGGCAGCAGCTCCCACCTTGCCTCTGGGAACCTGCCCACAGCATACCCAGAGAGAGCCAAGCACCCCTGCAAGCCTCCCCTTCTCTGCACCTGCCCCAGCTGTGGAAGGCTCCCAGCGGGGAACCAGCAGGAGCCTTGACCCCGTGCAGACAAGAGGAGGAATTTGAAGCCAACACCCAAGATGTTAGAGTGACTGCCTCTGTAAGCAAAGGACAAAGCCTCTGTGAAGAGCTGAGTGCAAGGGGGATGCTGTCCCTTTGGATAGCTGTATATATTTCTAATGAGCCTGATGCCAGGTGACTGGTATGATACTGCCGCACTGCAGGTGCTGTGGTGACATCCCCCACAAGAGGAGCCCTGAACTTCTCTTTCCTTTTGTGGAAGGTTGATCTCCAGAGGCTTTGTCTACATGTAAAGGGAAAGACAGAATTCCCACAAGGGATACTGATGGAGGCTCCCTATTTCCAATGCATCATCTCTATTTCTCCTGAGATCCTGGGCCTTCCTTGCAGCTGTCATAGTCTTTATGGAAATCAAATCTTGGCAACATGTAAAAAATTAGTTTACCGAAACCAGAAAAAGGACTCTTTTCACAAATAGAGGTGTCTGGAGCAGAGAAGCAGGTGGAACACACCTACAAGAAATGTCATGAGGGCCTCTGTTGGCTGTTTTCTCCAGGAAAGATTTAAGAGAGGCCGGATGAAGCAGCATGTCTGGGTTCCTGTCACCCCACAGAGAGGCCTTTCCTCAGAGAGATCACAGGACACACTGGTAAGAGTGTCACTCCACCTCAGTGCTGGAAAGCAGGGCCGCACTGTGGGAAGAGCCGCAAAGCCACAGACAGAAGAGGTGCATTAAGGCACACACTGAGGAAACTTCAAGGAAATGCTGCAGCTCTCCAAGAAGAAGAGGAGTTTTCAGAGGACAACTCAAACCACAGGCTTCTGAGTGGCAGAAACCGGAAACATAAAAACAAGAGGCACAGGAAACCCTGGGAGGTCACCCCAGCAGACACGTCACCAAGTGCTGCACACTGAGCCGCAAAGCCTGCCCAGCCCTGGGAAGGAAGACCAGATAGGAGGAAGCGCCCACCACCTCTCTGTGCAAATACACAGCACTGAAAATGTTGAGGATGAGACAGAAAATGCTCATGCTCACCACAGCGAGATACTCAGCTGGACTGGGTGGGAACTGCAGCTCATCGTGGCTTTCCCTTCCCCATGCTTCTCGCTTACCTGCACAGAGCTCAGGCAGGGAGGTGCCTGGCAAGGTGAGGGGAACCGCAGGGAATCCTTATTCCCCTGGTACCTGGTATCCAATGATCTCCCCTTTGCAGGAGGGCAGCGGCTTCCATCTGAGGAACCCTGTGCTGGGATCCAGCCACAGCTTCTCCAGTTTGTCTGGCACTGGAAGCACAGAAGGACAGGGTCACAGGTGGTGTGGGCAAGGGGAAGCTGAGCCCAGAGCAGCGTGCAGGCAGCTCCTGGTGTTGTCGTTAGCACTTAAAAGAATGAATCCTGTCTGCAATTACTAACCTAAAGATACGTAAATCCTTTCAGTTTTAGGTCAGTCTGACAAAGATACAAGTGACTTGCAAAACACCCAATCAGAGAGACTGACTTGCAGCTTTAGACATTTTGAAGCCCGCATAATTAGTTGAGTCTCGCTTTAACGCGTTATCTTGAAACTCTTGGATAAAGTGTCTTTTAGTTGGGCATTGCTCACTATTCACTAAAATGATTATGTAATGCCATAAGCAAATGTGTAACCAATTGGCTTTTAGGACTGCGCTAAGTAAGGATAAGATTTTGTATATAACAACTGTTACTTTCCTGTCTGGCATGCTGGCTTTATTCCAGCATCACAGTATCACAGTATGTTTGGGATTGGAAGGGACCTCAGAAGATCATCTAGTCCAATCCCCCTGCTGGAGCAGGAACGCCTAGGTGAGGTCACACAGGAACATGTCCAGGCGGGTTTTCAATGTCTCCAGAGAAGGAGACTCCACAACCTCCCTGGGCAGCCTGTTCCAGTGACTGTCACCCTCACTGAGAAGAAGTTTCTTCTCAAATTTAAGTGGAACCTCTTGTGTTCTAGCTAGATCCCATTACCCCTTGCCCTATCATTGTTTGCCACCGAGAAGAGCCTGGCTCCATCCTCATGGCACTCACCTTTTATATACTTATAGACATTAATAAGGTCCCCCCTTAGCCTCCTCTTCTCCAAACTAAAGAGACCCAGCTCCCTCAGCCTTTCTTCATAAGGGAGATGCTCCACTCCCTTAATCATCCTCGTTGCCCTACGCTGGACCCTCTCCAGCAGTTCCCTGTCCTTCTGGAACTGAGGGGCCCAGAAATGGACACAATATTCCAGATGGGGTCTCACCAGGGCAGAGTAGAGGGGAAGGAGAACCTCTCTGGATCTACTAACCAGCCCCCTTCTAATACACCCCAGGATGCCATTGGCCTTCCTGGCCACTAGGGCACAGTGCTGGCTCATGGTCATCCTGCTGTCCCCAGGACCCCCAGGTCCCTTTCCCCTACACTGCTCTCTAATATGTAATTTCCCAACCTATACTGGAACCTGGGGTTGTTCCTGCCCAGATGCAGGACGCTACACTTTCCCTTGTTAAATTTCGTCGAGTTATCCCCCGCCCAACTCTCCAGCCCGTCCAGATCCCGCTGGATGGCAGCACAGCCTTCTGGCGTGTCAGCCACCCCTCCCAGCTTAGTGTCACCAGCAAACTTGCTGATAGTACACCCTATTCCCTCGTCTAAATAGTTAATGAATATATTGAATAATATTGGCCCCAGTACTGACCCCTGAGGCACTCCACTAGATACTGGCCTCCAACTAGACTCCACACCATTGACTACCACTCTCTGGCTTCTCTCCTTAAGCCAGTTTGCAACCCACCTCACTACTCTATTGTCCAGAACCACATCTCCTCAACTTAGCTGTGAGGATGTTATGGGAGACTGTGTCAGACGCTTTGCTGAAGTCAAAGTAGACCACATGCACTGCTCTGCCATCGTCCATCCACCTTGTTACATTCTCATAAAAGGCTATGAGTTTGGTCAAGCATGACTTACCATTAGTAAAGCCATGCTGACTGCCCCTAATAACCTTCTTATCCTTGATATGCCTTGAGCACCAAGGACAAGCCGTTCCATTACTTTCCCAGGGACGGAGGTGAGGCTGACCCGTCTATAATTACCCGGGTCCTCCTTCTTGCCCTTTTTGAAGACTGGAGTGACATTTGCTTTCTTCCAGTCCTCGGGCACCTCTCTCATTTCCCAAGACTTGGCAAAGATGATGGAGAGCAGTCCAGCAATGACTTCAGCCAGCTCCTTCAGCACCCGTGGGTGCATCCCCTCTGGACTCATGGATTTATGGATGTCCAGACTACTTAATTGCTTCCTAACCCAGTCCTCATCGACTAAAGCAAACTCCTCCATTGACCTGGCTTCATCCGGGGTCTCAGGGGTACAGGGCTCCCCAGGACAGCCTCCAGCAGAGTAGACAGAGACAAAGAAGGCATTCAGTAATTCTGCCTTCCCTGTATCTTCTGCCACCAGGGCACCCACCCCATTCATCAGCGGGCCTACATTGCCTCTGGTGTTAGTTTTATCTGCCATGTATTTGAAAAAGCTCTTTTGGCTGTCCTTGACCCCTTTCACCAGGTTTAATTCTAAGGAGGCCTTGGCTATCCTAGCTGCCTTCCAACATCCTCTAACAGCAGTCTTATATTCCTCCCAAGTGGCCAGCCCCTGCTTCCATGACCTATAAACTCTCCTCTTCTGTTTGAGCATACCCAACAGATCCCTATTCAACCACGCAGGCCTCCTGGCTCCCTTCCTTGACTTCCTACGTGTGGGGATGCTCTGATCCTGAGCGTGGAAGAAGCAATCTCTGAATGCAATCCAGCTATCTTGGGCCACTTTTCCTTCAAGCAGTCTTGCCCATGGGATTTCCCCCAGCTATTGCTTGAAAAGGCCAAAGTTAGCCCTGCTAAAGTCCAGGGTTACAATTCTACTTATTGCCCTGGTCCTACCATACAAGATGCTGAACTCCACCATCTTGTGGTCAGTGCAACCCAGGCAGCCCTCAACCTTTACCGCTTCGACCAGACCCTCCTTGTTAGTGAGGATGAGATTGAGCAGCACTCCTCTCCTGGTCGGCTCCTCCACCATCTGCATGAGGAAGTTATCGTCAATGCACTAGAGGAACCTCCTGGACTGTGGCTGGCTGGCTGAATGGTCCTTCCAGCAAACATCAGGGAAGTTAAAATCACCCACAACAACCAGGGCCTGTGACTGTGAGGCCACTCTCAACTGCCCATAGAAGGGCTCATCAACTTCCTCAGCCTGATCTGGTGGCCTGTAATAGACACCCACAACAGTGTCACCCCTGCCAGCCTGCCCCTTGATCCTGACCCACACACTCTCAACTCGCTTGTCATCCACTCCTGGGCAGAATTTAGTACATTGTAGTTGCTCTCTCACATAGAGAGCAACTCCACCACCACGCCTGGCTGGCTTGTCTTTCCTGAGAAGGACATAGCCATCCATGACCACATTCCAGTCATGTGAGCTGTCTCACCATGTCTCTGTAATTGCCACTAGATGGTAACCTTCTGATCGAACACAGGTTTCTAACTCCTCCTGCTTATTCCCCGTGCTGCGTGCATTGGTGTACAGCATCCAGACTTGTGCAACTCTGCAATAAACAACATCTCATTTCTGTGTGCTAAATTTGGCTCATTTGCATGCACACTGGGTAAAGAACCCTGGTTTTTGGACAACAGCAGCCCATGAGGGAGGAGGTGATGTGCTCTGCTCCAGGGCCTTTCACAGGCCCTTTCCCTGAGCCCCACAGGCTCTAAGAAGCCTCAACCCCAGACCATCACTGCTGTAAGCAGATGACCAGGCTGACCTTCTGGGCAAAGGCCACCTTTACATTTCATGTAGGTGAACACATACCTGTTTCTTTTGTCCTGAAGAGCTGTGTGTACAAGATCATGTTGGGTGGCAGGGAGATGGTGACACTGTAGTCAGTGAAGGGCTGCAGAGCGGGACAGGTGAACGTTCCCTCCTGGCCCTGCAGTGTCTCTTCTCCCTTCACCTCTTCAGCCTCACAGGGAGAGGACAAAGGTCCTGCCAAACGGCACCTGGCCCGCATGCGCTGGCACACGTCAGGGACACTGCAGGTCCAGTTCAGTTTGATGCTGGTGCTGGAAATCTCCAGGGTCCCAGGGACAACCTGGAGGATGTCTAGGAAGGAGACATTGCAAGAGGGTCACTCCCTTCCCTTCCCTTCCCACCTGAACCTTGTAAGAATGCTGCAGTCAGACAACCCTGCTCCCCACCCAGTCAGGAGGGAGGGAAAGCAAGAGGCTGAAATTGGTCACTCCAGCTCTCCAGGAAGGGGAGCCGGCAGAGTTTGGGCTCATGGTGCACTCAAAGGCTTGACATGACCTTTTGGGAGAATTCCCCCAGTGAAGCAACAGCCCTCGTTTGGTCAAACATCAGGACATTGGCAGGGAGAACAAGGGGAAGGGTAGAACAGTGTATCCCCAGCTGGGCTACACCACGGCTCACAGGGAGGAACAAAAGCATCCTTCTGCCCTTACACCCCAGAGCTGTGTGGCTGGAGTCTTCCTTTGGTGCCATGGAGAGCACAACAGGACATATTTCATCCTGGAACTGTTTTCAGGTCATCAGTCTGATGGCACTGGCCCCAAGGCAAAACCATGACCTTCATCTTGATTTTTGCCCTGACAAATTCCCAGAATCCTGCCCCTGCAAAGTACCCTCCTGCTCCTGATGGCTCCCTTACCGATGCACTGCACGCTGTACCGAATGCGGGTCCTGGTACCTCTGCTGTCCCAACCAAACCATTGGTCTGTGTACACAGGCTGCCTATTACTGACGGGCTGGCCTGCCCCTCTACATGTGACATGGGTGAAGGGTGTCTGGAAGCCCTCAGGGCAGCTCAGCATCACTTGTTTGTTCTTCTCATAATTCTCCTGGTCTGGTACCAGCTGGAGTCTAATGTCCC